>NC_070637.1:23523907-23858907 GCF_947347685.1 Pleuronectes platessa
CAATTAGTGTGGCTGGTCCTGGTAAAGCTCTCAATGTGTGTATATGTGCTCTTATTGTGTGATTATTGAAGACAATCTTACACATAAGTGCGGCTGATGTGAGATTTCTCGCTAAATCATCAACACCATCCTTTATTTGACTTCTTGTCACAGTCTCAATCTCACAAATGTTCCACTTCAGCCGACCATGAAAACACTCGTGTGTGTGTGAAGGGTTTTTGATTCGAAGGCGACATAATCTGTCCTCGGATGAGAACTTTTTTATCTGCACTCTTTATCAGCTGTTTCCTTCCATCATCTTCTCCATATATGAGAGCAACACTCTGACACATCTGCCAAATTAAATAAAGAGACCATTGTTGTGAATTCCCTCCAGAGCGACAGCATCTTCGGATGTTAGGCCTCTATCGTGAGGATGCATCGTTTGTCAATGTCCTCCACATAAATCACTCTTCATGGTGCTAACGGGGCTGAGACTGAAGCGTCCATCCCATACTTGTGAACACAATATCTACAGAACACTCCACGTTTGGTCTAAACATTCATTTGACTCAGAATGAACTGAAGAGATTTTAAAGTCAAAGATCAGAGGTCAAGCTGGCTTTGACCTCACAAACCATTTCTTTTGCCTTGTGAACGCTATACCTCAGGATCAACTGTAGAGAATCTGTTCAAATTGGCCACAGACTTTCATTTAGACTCAAGGATCAACTGATTAGATTTGGCTGTTCCAAGGTCAAAGGTCAAGGTCACAAGGGCCTCCAAACAAAGTTCTCTTCTCGCAGCTTTAAAATAATGAGTCTTTACAAATCGGAGTCGGTAACTTATCGTTCATTCCTGTGAAAACAGTTGTATAACTTGACAACTTTCTACAACATCTTGTGGTTTTTGTGGAAACTTTGCTTGATCCAGTGTTTTGTGCTGATAACGACCTGAGAGACACAAGTTTGACAAACACACTTTAATATTATTCAGTCCTGTTTATCAGCTCAACGTAAACTTTGACTCTTACAGCTGTATGTTGAGGCTTACGTGGCTCCGGAGAGAGCTCTGTAGGTCTGAGGAATTAACCCTGCTGGGTTTCGGGTTATCTCAGCTCGGACTAAGTAACTGTGGGAATGAGGTTTAAAAGACGCCGGCACTTACCAGGCAAGACCGGTCTAATGAGCAGATTCTATTGGTTCCATTATGGGTAATGACCGTGACCCGGAGTGACCCAGAGCACACTAAATTTACATTTTCAGATATGTCCGCCTTCTCTGCTCATGCCTGTTAATTTCTGATTCGTGTGGTCTCTGGTCTTTAAGGAAGTTCAATATTAACTTGCAGGAGTGATGGTTAATAATGTAAAGAGTTTCGCTTTATATGAAATGTGCCCTGAGAAAACCTCTGCTGTGGTTTTTAAAATCCATCTGACTTGACTTGACCAGTTTCTCATTAAAGTAAAACGATGCCGGATGTAAAATATTCAATGTGCAATGAAAACCAAATGATTTGCATCATGTTGGTGGAAAATATATATGAAAGAAGGTGCAGGCGTTTATTAATTTTTACTTTGAGTCAAAAGAGGTTAAAAAGATCTGCAGCAGCAAATCAGAACTCGTTATCATCCTGTTCGCTGAGCATCTCTGCTTCCTCACAACATCCCACCTCCCTGCTGCCACCTCCTCCTGATCTCCGTCTCTCCTCCTCCCTGCTGCACCTCCTCCTGATCTCCGTCTCTCCTCCTCCCTGCTGCACCTCCTCCTGATCTCCGTCTCTCCTCCTCCTGCTGCACCTCCTCCTGATCTCCGTCTCTCCTCCTCCCTGCTGCACCTCCTCCTGATCTCCGTCTCTCCTCCTCACCTGCAGCCCGACCCTCACCGTGCTCTCACAGGAGCTCCACCCCCCCCCCCCCCCCCCCCCCCCCCCCCCGCTCCCTCTAATGATACAATTACAGCCAATGAGCCAATGGGATGACTCAGGCTGATTAACGGCATCAAAACAACGCTGAACAGAACTTAGACATGAAACGAGTGAAACAAGGAGAGATGCTCTACCCGTCCACTAACAGCCGCCGTGGCATCTGCTGTTCCAGGTTCTATGGATGATGTACTGCACATGTGATCGCTTTAGCTTGTGATGAATAGATCCCTGGTTTGAATTCTCCACCAGGCCCTCCCAGTGTAATGCTCAGGATGCCCTTGAGCAAGACACAGTGGCTGCAGCTGCTCCTCCGTGGCTTTGAGGAGCTTGTGGTTGTTTCCTGCAGTGATTTTCTGAGCGGTGTTTAAGATCTTCATCTTCTTTGCACTAAAGCGTCTGTTGGAAAAAAAACATCCCTGGTAAAAAAAAAAAGAAAAATAATAATAATTTGTTTCAATTACCTCAACACAGAACACAACACCTTGTGTCGGCGTCATGCTTTTCCAAGGTCTGAGCGACGCTTAATAAAACCTTGATTGATCGTCTATTAATGCATGTGAAGGCAACTATGATTTACTTGTAGCAAACAAGACAGCTTCCATTTTTCTCCACTAATGACGTCCGTCCGCGCCATAACTCTTCTTGTCTCCACGTGTTCGAGCTCCATTACATGTGGCATCCATTCCACCAGCAGTCAGTGTCCACCGGACCATTACTCCATGTGCTGGAGCTGATAGAATGAGCTGTAACTAAGAATAGAGGCGGCGGCGGCTGCGGGAGGATTGTAAACAGTTGTTTGTGAATTGTGGGTTTTATTTTGTTTATTTATCACTGAGTAATTACATTTATACAGGAAGAGAATCTGCAGAGAGCTGTTGCACTGCACTCGGTTGTTTGATGAAATTAAAACGGCTGCTCGGGTGCTGTTAACTCGGATGAATACAAATCTCAAAACTCTGTTTAATTCTGTGTTATGGTGAGAATGTTATTTATTATTAACTCTCATTCACACAGATGTTCAAAACCACACATCTTCCTCTTCCTCCCTCTCTCTCTCTCTCCTCTCCTCCGACGTCTATCAAACACACATGTTGACGGATGTGTACATGATCTGTGACTTTATTTCCCAGGTGTTTGTTGTTCAAATATGTAATATGGCTCCTTCCTCTGTCTTGTTTCCCCACAGAGAGCAAAGAGGTGTACAAGAGACAGGTGCTGTCACTCACATGCATCGCGATGACTATCAGCCTCCTGGGAACCCTGTGCATGGCCCTCTACTGCCGCAACAAGTGAGACCATGAACACACAGGAAATATATGTGTTTATACCCAAACCCCTGGTCTAGGTGTAAATCAAGAAGATTCTACTCTTTTATTGCAAAGTTGGATATTTACAGTTTCATACAACCTGCGATAGTTTGCCATCGTTTCTTCTTCTGGCAATGATGAGCTCAGAAAGTTAACTTTGACTGGGTTTGATGGAAACATCTGGTTTGAAATAGATCTGACTCTGGAGTCTCCTGAAGAAACCACAATTAAATCTGATGGAAATTGCACAAACTCATAGACATCAGTGCCCTAAACATGTCTAAGGCTAAGGTTGGGTTCAGGTTAAGGTAACAGGGAAACACAAAATCAAATTGGAAACAACATCTAACACAGACACCAGCATTACACAAACACACACACACACACACACACACACACACACACACACACAGTTCAAGTTCTGTCTTTGGATGTTTTACCCGACTCTCAAATCAATTCCATTTTTCCAACCGCGCTCTAATGGAATTTTCCCATGAATACACTGACAGCTGAATTAGCTCATTTCATCCCAGCGATTGGTTTTCTTCCATTTGAACTGGAAGTTGTTGCCACTGGTCCTGAAGTCAAACCCATGTTCAAAGGATCCAGTCATGTGGGGGGGGGGGAATATACGTGTATGTGCACACACGTATATTCATCGTCCATTACAACACAAAGGTCACCTCACGTGGCCCCTGCTCTGTTTCCCTCTCTCTCTCTCTGTGATCTATGTGTGCACATGACGGGTTAGCATCCATCCTGGGCTGCAGGATCTTTGGTTAGCGCCTCGGGGGGGGGGGGGGGGGGGGGGCTGCACTGTGGACAACTCGGGTCAAACCATCCGCTGTGTAACTGCACTCCGTCATTCAGAGAATATGGAGTGTGCAGGGGGCTGTGATAGATGGCACTGTAATTCCATAGGCATCCCCCCCCATAATATGATGATATGAGTGAGTGCGCAGCCTGACAACAAGATAATCGGATCAAGGAATGATGGACAGGCACTTTCGATGAGTCTGTAATTGAGTCAGGGAGCTGTTCAATGGAGAAGATGCATACAAATCAGGAGCAAGTGCAAATCTGAGCCACCGGAATGGAGAAGGAGTCGAAGGGTTTTCTCCCCCGAGAGGGAAACAGGAGCCCGACATACAAATGACATACAAGAGATCTGTAGATTAAAGTTCTTGACATGTATCCTTGGCGAGGACATTCAGCCGATATGGACGTGGAAAGAGTTTCCAATCATTTGAACCTTGTTTAAAAATGTGACGTGAGGATTTTATTGTTTTTAAACTGTTGAAATCCAAAAGAGCTTTTCACCTGTTTCTACAAATGTTCAGAGCAGCTCTCCTCAGCTGCTGCTACAAAGCCATGGTCCTGTATCGAAAGTTTATTAATATTCATCGTATCAGGCGTCCCTTAACACTGCACGTCACAATCGTGAAGCCGATAATAAGATGAACAGTTCTCGAGATACGCGAGACACGTACAGACAAACAGAGACTTCTGGAATTAGTAGATACACTATATTTAGTGCTTTTGAAAAGGTCACGTTTAGTTTGAGCTGAAGCAACAATAGATCAGGCTGCTGCAAAAAGTTGTTGCCTGTTGTCAAACAAGAAGTCAGACTTTATTTATTTATATTGTTTGTCACTCGAACTTAATAAGTTGAGACTGTGAGTTTCAAGATAACAAAGCTAAACTTTACAGAGTCTGATGCTCGACGACTGAGGACACGTGTTTCTCTGTGAACAAAGAGTGTGATGGCGTCTTTTCTTTCATCGCAGCTTAAGCACACGCTTTCATCCCAAGTAGCAAACACTCACTTTCACGTGCTTAAGCATCAAATAACCAGGCCGACTGTGCTGAGGTCTCACGAGAGATTACCGATCTTTCTCATTAAGTAAACACTTTTCAGAAAGTACAGGGTGGCAAATGTCACGGCCCTCTTCCAAGAGAATGTAATTAGAGCGACACGGAGGTGAAGTGGATGGTGGCGCTCTGTGAGGATGTTGGTAAACACTTCATTAACGTGGCTGTGAGTCGGCAGCGGCTCTCAGAACCGGACCTGTGGAGGCTTCACGGGCTGCGTCTGATAATGAGCACACAATGAATGTCAACCTTTTCATCCGTCGCTGTGAGTGGTCGGGTAACGAGGCTCCTGATGATTAAGAGCAGATCCCGGATGTTAGTGGGAGAGCTTTTACTTCTTTCTTTCAGATGACAGCAGAAGTCAGATTACAGCATCCCGCTCCACCAGGTCTAATTGTTCCATTTCCTCCAACCTGATTGTCTGCAGACCTCTTGAGTCATGAGTCATGAGTCAAACTAAATACTTTGTTAGTCGGTGACGTCTGTCAGTCTGCGTCTTTGTAAAGTTAATGTTTTTTCCAAGTAAACCACTTTTAATAAAAGAAGGTTTGAGAGCCTCCTCTTATTAAAACGCTAAGCACATTATTTAAACTGGAATAATATACTTTTTTATTTCAGCCCAGAAGAAAAGGAGATGTGAAGATGTACAGATGAATAAAGATCCTCTGGTCAATAGTGACTTTCTTCTTCTTTTCAAGGGCGTGAGTCTGATAATAATCCAGTTTGACTCATTTAAAATAATAATATGTAGGTTGTTGAGTCTAAAACTTTGTAGAAAAACATCTAAATTCTCTGCAGTGTCCTTGACCATAGAGAATGAGTATATTATGGATATTTACCAAAGTAAAGTAGGACACATGGACCATCAATTTGTTCTTTAGGCTCATTTGTGTACGAAATAATGTAGATTTGCATGAGAGCGTTAAAACAAAGCTGTGGGCCTTATTCTGGGATCTTTAATGTTCGTGTTATCGGTTTGAAATGCAAAACTGGAACAACTGTAAGCTGCATGTGTTCAGTTACTGAAATCCCTACTAGAGGAAGCTGATGTGGGAAAAGTGAACATATAATGATCACATATGATCAAGAAAGACGTGTGTTAGCAAATGAGACATGAACCAAACTAAAAAGTAAAAGTACACGGATGGTTTCTGTCATTTGAAGTAGATCTTATCACACTGATTTATGGTCAATATTTGTGTTTTCATTCTCCCTGTAAATTTGGTTTTAATTTGTAATTTGATGCCATGAAAATGAAGTGATTTGTGAGAGATGGCAGCGTTCATATCTGGGATACTTTGGATTAATTTCTGAACAGTGGCAGGAAGTGGAGACGTCATCTTTATCTTCAGAAACTTTCAGAAACAGTCTGGCCGAGTTCTGGCTTCTGTTATGACCACCAATACAGGACATGTTGGTCCTTCATGTGCCACCAAAACCGCTCTGACCTCTGACCTAAGACCCTGTAGGTTCCCTGTTATATCAGACATGAGGTCGGCTCTGGATCTTCTAAATCCTGTAACATGTGAGGTGGAGCCTCCACAGATCGAACCCTGTGGACGGTTCTGTCCCTCACTCTCAGCTGCTGACCCCACAAGCCTCTGCATCTCTCAGATTCTCCCTCTGACGGTAACAGTTTGGCCTTCGTCTCATTCAGGTCCCACAGCTGCACACTGACATCAAGCAGTTTAACAACTCAAATCACATTCGATGATCTGTTGCTGATCAGCTGGGATGAAAACCCTCAAGGATTCACAGACATTTAGCCTCAATTCAAATTCATCACCATCCTCTTTTTCCTTCCTGCTCAGGAGACGCAGAGAGAAGCTCCAGGCTCATCTGAAGGAGAGTCGCAGTCTGAAGAACTACTCTGCAAACTCCCACAACCCCCTGGAGGTCAAGCTGAGGACCCAGAGCACCAACCTGCAGATGCACGAGGTGACCACCGCCGTGTTTGTCTTTTGTTCTGTCTTGACATATCGCTGTCTTGTGCCCATCCACCTTCCACAGATTCATTTTCAACATGAAAGCCATTAGCTGCTATTAGCACAAACATAAAACACCATTGCTAAAGCCAGCAAACATCTCAAATTAAATGTTTGGCAGCCGCGCCCCCGAAGAGTCGATCACAAATCAGAGGTATACACTGCACACAGACATTTACACCTCAGCCTGTTTGCATCCATCATTGAATTCATCAGCCCCCTGTAGTTCCAGCTGCATATGAATCAGTGTGTCCTCCCGTCTCCACCTGGCCACTCGCGTCTCGCTCTCAGGTCCACGAGCAACCGTTAAGTGGTTTGGGAGCCGAGGAGCCGAGGAGCCGAGGAGCCGAGGAGCAATATCATTCATCATCTCTCCAGCACTTTGTCATCACATCTCTCCCAGATGTGCGTCTCAGAGTGGCTGCTATGAAAAACAGGGCCTTAATTTGACTGTCACTCAAATCCACGTCTGCCACCACCTAACAAGAATCTGTGTGTGTGTGTGTGTGTGAATTGTGCACAATTATGCAGAAATTGATCATTCCTACATGCCCATCACGTGAGTTGCCCATTGTATCTATTCTACACGGGTTTGTCAAGAGGCTTCATTGAATCAATTCTATGTTTCCTCCAAGGGCATGATTTGAATTTCCAATGAAGCAGAGTGTTTACATGCGGGGCTCAGCATCCATCATCAACACAGTGATACACACAAGATGGATAAACCAGCGCGGGGGGGGAAGCACAGCAAATAATTGGAAATCATTGGGTTTGAGATCCGATCAGTCAGACGACAGAGGAGGAGAACAAATGCTTCCTGAGCCGCGGTGATGGACGTCCTCGTCCTCGTCCTCGTCCACTCTGGTCTCACTATGAACTGAAATGCTTTTATTCATTCGTGGCTTGTCACAAAATCTACATTGAACACTTCATGAGGAATTTCAAATTTTTACAAATTCTAAAAAAATTGATTCAATTGTAGAGCCTCTCTGCACCCCCCCCCCCCCCCCCCCTCCTCCTCTCCCTCTGTCAAATACTGAAAATGAATCTGTCTGTCAATGACTGAAAATACAATGAATTTGCTCTTTGCAGTGATGTAGCTCTGTGTTTATTTGCATATAGAGCGGGGGGGGGGGGGGGGAGTGATCACTCTATATGCATGTGGTGTTGCATGTTAATGCCAGGTATGAACTGGGCCGTAGATTTAATTCCAGTTCATGAAACATCGGTACAAGATCCAATTTACCTGATTTGTCCCTTAACACTATTTTTCAGAATAGCAGTTAAGCTAAACCTCCAAAACATGAAATATATCTACCAAAAAGAGAGCAAACATATTCAATTTTAGTCTTTCAAGTTTTATTTTTACTTTCAAATGCATCCGGTGTCAATAACTTAATGTCAGCCTCTGAACTTTACACTGATCCTGTCGTGTCTAGAGCTTCTGACTTTTCAGTTTAGTCCGAATCAAAATAAAAACACATTAAGAATTGACATCAGGACGAAGTCAGACACTAACCAATCAGGTTCAGACTCTCAGCTGAGTAAACCTCCTCAGTCTCTTTCCTGTAATAAGACAAACCACGTGGCTGTTTCCAGGAACCTTTCAAGAAACGATGAGTAGAGAGCAGAGCTGCAGAATAAAGCACTAAAGCAACTAGAAGTAGAATCAACAGGTCACAGAAGTGAGGACGTGTGAATGGAGCACACTCCACATCCTCTGTCCACTTTAATATATAAGCTCACAGACTTTAAAGCAGGGGGACATTATTGCCTGAGGATCTGCGCTTGAGTTGGAGTTCACACGGGGTTCACATATTTAAGATATAGCTCGAAGACACAGCTAACCACGGGCTTGAAAGCAATCTGTAAAATCTGGAGTTGGTGAAGAAGACATGTCAGGTGTGCCTCCTCACATTACCCTCAAGCCGACAAACAAACCGACTCTCCGAACCTGCGTGGAGATCAAGGGGATGGCAGCCATCCAGCCTTCTACACGGATTTAGATCCTATAGAGCGTTAAATTGGAAATACTTTTGTAAAAGTGAGGCACCTGTTGAAGACTCGGTGTAATAACACAGATCAGGACAGAAACAGTCCAAACAGGAAGAATCTGTTTCAAGTATTTGAGTCAAATCTATTTGACAATGTCGATAAATGACTGAATTTAAAGATGGACGACTGATGATGTCATTTGGAGCCACACAACATTGAGAGTGCAATGCATGATGGGATATTTTGTGTGGCGGATTTTTACTTTTCACAAAACATACACACAATGAGAATTCACGAGAGTTCAGACATTACAAAATGGCAAATTCACTATTCAATAATTAGTGAGTGATTTTGGACACAACCAGAGACGCACAACACACAAGGAAAAAGACACAAAACCTGGACCTGGCGGCAGGTGCACATCAAACCTTCAACTCCTGACAAAGCCCGGCTGCGGGGGCTTTAAGGTTCACGCTCTCATGCCTCTTACACAGCAGGCTGCTTTGTTGAATCCCTCTCATTACATTTCATTACTTTAATTGAATCCCCGTTTAATTTCACCTTATTTAACTGCACACTTTCTTATTTTAATCTTTCTTATTGTATTCAGGCACGAGCTCCTCATTTTAATCTCGCGAGCCGTGAAAAGAGCGGCAGAACTTTCCGGCGGTGGCCGGTTACAGGAAACGAGTTCCTCTGATTAGCGCCGCAGGGCCATTTATTGGAAGTATTTGATTATGCAGTGAAGTAGAGAGCGGCGCTGAATGAGCCTGTCTCTCTCCATCAATCAGGTTTTAACATCCTATCATGAATTCCACAGGTGTTCCTCCAACTCCATCTGTCATTGCTGCATAATTAATACGACTCCATCTTTCTCCATTATCAACAAGACTTTATCCCAGCTCTGCTAAGCTTAGGTTGTGTGTGTCGGTGTGTGTTTGTGTGTGTGTGTGTATGTGTGTGTGTGTGTGTCTTTCTAATGCTCTATCGCTGCACAAATCATAAAAATCATCTCCTGGTTTCCTCCGAATTGGCTGTCAGAGTAAAAAGACCTGAGAGCCAGAGGCATGTGGTGTTTGCTGGTCTCTATCTCACAGATTAAAACATCCATTACACCACACACACACACACACACACACACACACACACACACACACACACACACACACACACACACACACACACACACACACACACACACACACACACACACAGACCCTCAGTTGTCCGGACTTGGGGTGGAATCCCCGTCACAGTGGTGATGATTACCTCTGCTCGTTGTGTCTGTGCATGTTTGTGGAGCTGAAGAGTCGAGTTTCTTTCGCCTGCAGCCGTGCAACAAAACACTGTGTTTTTATTGATGATCTCTAGAAACACTTGGTTTTGCAGTTTCTCCTCCAGCGTCTTTATAAGTCCCTGAAATCTGTTTTCAAACAGACACAAAAGGGACCAACTCACAGTGTGTCAGCGCTAACGGACTGGAGGCACTTTAACACATAAAATAGTTAATGTTTGTGTGTAACCGCTCCCTCCTCATCATTAATTAACGGACGGAGCCTGAATGAGTGTAGCTGACTTTCTTAGGTCACCGGCGTAACGTCCCACTATTAAAACTTCATATCTTGTGTTTTATCACATGGCTGAGAGATGAACGACCGCTCGCTGGATGCGTCTGTAACAATTAGCAGCTTGTCGTGCGTGCATTTGTGTGTTTGTGTGTGTGAGTGTGTGTGTGGTGTCGGGACAAGAGAGCGGAGAAGATGAGAGAAGTTTGAAGTCCAAGCAGAGACAGTGGAGCATGAGGCTGATGTTGGATTTAACTGATCAGTCTCTCAAAACACGATTAAAGTTCAGAGAGTGAGTCGACCTGTTGTAAAAACACTGGAGAACCAAAGAGCTTCTTAAAGATCTGAAGCAACCGGAGACAAAACATCTGAATCAGACTTTGGTTATTTTTTATTAAAGGAAATACTTAAGTCGCCTGATGAGGTATCATGATCACCTGAGAGGTTTCGACTGACTCTTGGTTGAAGTGAATCATTTCTTATTTTATTAATCATCTCTTCCAGACGGTTTAGTGCAGTAGACGTTCACAGATAAATGACCACGGCCTAATTAATCAATTCATTATTGTACCTTAATCAATTCTAAAGATGCGGTCATTAATAAAAGCTTTACAGGATATTTAGTGGTAATAAAATCTAAACTACTTTGGTAAAGTAATTATCTGTAAAACTTTGATTCCACCTGAAGCTTATTTAATGCAACATTTGGCCTTTACAGCTAATAACAGATTAAATTGTTCACCAGAGCCAATAAAATATCAAAAATGTGATGTTTGCTCTCAGAAAACATAAATAAAATTGTCGTGTTTATCAGATTTACAGAAAATCAAACACTGCACCATCTCCTTGAGAAGACTCAGTTTCATTTTTTTGAAAAGCTTCCAGCGATGAGCTGTGTCATGAGCAGGATGGGAACTTGTGAGAGACGGGATTTTTTTATGAAAATGAAAGTGCAACTCAGACATGAAAGTTTAACGGCTCAATTTTAGGGAATCGATATGAATGGTGGAAAAAACCCTGAGGATGTTTCCAAATCCACTCTCCTAGTTTAACGTTGGAGGGGAGACAGGACGCTGCACCAGGTTCTAACGGGTCGAACTTCATCTCTTAGTCAATCGTGGGTATGTTTTGAACTTAAAGTGCAATTAACCAATCAGCGAGAGCCGTCTCCCATTCCCTTTAAGAGTCAGGAGCACTTTCATGTTGGTGCACTGGTTATAATGGTGGATTTTTACAGGTAATTAAAGGGAGTGCTCCTGAGCAGAGGAAACAATGTGTTTGCTCCTGCTGCCTTTAGGTGCATGATACTGTCTTGATCATTTGAAAGCTGCAGCACTGACTTCAGACCAGTTTGTTGTTGGTCAACGCAAATCGCTCTCCTCTGCCTCACAACAACTAATGGGGGGGAAATGGCGAACCAGGAAGTACACATGTGTTGCTTCTGCACCAGGTGTTGGATTCAAATGTTAAATGTCAGAGTTTAAAGATTGGAGGACTCAGAGTTCCCTATTGAACCTGCTTCCTTATCGTCTGTGTCTCTGCTTCAAGCCGAGATGGTCGTCTACACACAGATTCCCTTCGAGTTGTGGAAGAAAGTAAATCACAGTCTGTTTTTAAAAATCAGCCTCCAAACATCTGAGTGGTCACATAACCGGGGGGGCGTGTGTGTGTAACGCTAATGAGGCCGGCGTCCTGCAGAGAGTCTTCAAAAGGGATTGCGTCAGCGACAACCTTGTTAGTCAGACATCACACTGAAAGCATTGTGTAAAGAAAAGTCATAAAAGTACTTCGGAGCAAGAAATTGCACAGAAATAATATTTTTTTTTGCCTGATTTTTACTGAGGTTTAGAAATGACTGTCTAGACGAGGCCTGGGTTCTGCAGAGAAAAGAAAACGGTCATTGTCAGATAGAAGCAAAACACTGATGATGTTTTTTATTGTGCATGAGAAATCAAAACAGCATCAGGCTCCTCACATCTCTAAAGATTGAAATGTCTTTTTCTGTTTTCCTGTGTTCGTCTGGGCTCTTTTCTCCCACGTCAACTGCAAAGTGAAGAGAACGATCAGTGAAGCGTTTTGTCTTGTTGCATGTTTGCTGCTGATGAACATGAAAAGTGTTTATTATATGAAACCACCAGTGAAGTGCTGAATTGATGTCCTGGAATGAATTAAGAGGGGGACAAAGGGGAGATCAATGGAGAATGAGAAGAGGATTGAAAACTATTGGAAGTAATAAGAACAGAGTAGAGCAGAAAACATCTGAATAAAGTGGAGGATGTGATCAGTGTCGTCAGAAGCCTTCGAGGTTACCTGCTCAGTTCAAACCTCCTCAGACGATCCAGCACTTTTCAGTTTGAGAGATTACGTAAAAGAGTTGAACATAAAAACCTTTCAGCACCGTGAGGTCAGACAACACAGACATCTTTCTACTTCCAGACAAGGGTTTTCCATTAGAAGCTTTTCCAAATATCTTACTTTACATGATTCCACACCAGTGTTAAGAACAGAAATATACATTCTACATTAGTGACACATTTCTCTCTGTCTCTTCATATGTTCAAACCCTCCAGTTCATCCTAATATCTCAGTCTCACTGTACAAACACACAGATTTTCTAATCAACGTTCCCATTGTGATGAATCCAGGCTTTGAAAGAGTTTATGAATGATTCATTTCAAGGTTTTTCTGCTTTATTTGATGCGTATCGAACGTGGAGAGGAAGACAGAGCTGTTTCAACAAAGTCCATGAATTCATTATTTCTGTTCCTTTTGGCCTGGCCCTCATTTTAACAATGAAATATTATATATACTGTTATAGCGTTAAAATAATGTCTAGAAATGTGTTACAGATTTGAAAGATGATTGTATTCGACATTCTTAAATCCACAGAGCAGAAATCTGTCCTCTCTCTTTTGGTCTTGGCCCAGCTGCCCAGTATTCAGCTGCCGATGGCGTCTGAATCGCTGCCACCTCTCTGACACACGCCAGGCTCCTTTGTGCTCCTGATTTTATCAAGTTATCAGCCGCCTCCCTCTGGTCTGCACACAGCGCAATTCACCTCAATCCCCGAGAAAAAGGCCAGAACGATGCTGAGGAAGGTGAAAAAAGACGGCCATGGATGTAACGTGACTCCAGTTAGACTCCGGCAATCAGTTCCCAGAATCAAGGCAGCAGTCAATCCCCACCCGAGGCTCCCAGCGTGTTAGAAAGAGCAGGGCCGAGGCTAACACAGGAGATCTAACAAAGCTCACTCTGCCCTGCACGAGAAGCAGAAGTTCTGCTCCCACTTTGAATCACACGCTTCTAAAATTGATCTTGTTGTTCTGGTTTGTTTCTGCAGTTCTGCAAACGCTCCTCGCCGCCCCGCCAGGGAAACGTGAGCGAGTCCAGCTTCGCTCACTGCAACAGCACCGCCGCCACCGCCGGGGCCGCGTCCAGCATCTCCAGAGGAACCGCCAAACACCACAGGTATGAGGTCTACACACAGAGACACACATGCAGGTGACATGTTACTCCATCACGGTGGTAATGCAAACAATGAGCAACTTCGGTGTCCTGTCCTATAACCAGCCGGAGGCGCAGTGAAGAGAGAAATTGAATTATCCACATTACAGAGCAGCCAGAGCTAATTGCTGATTTACGGAAGAATGATAGTAATTTTGATTAAAGCTATAAACATGTTAATAAGCGTAACTATAACAGTCGTGAACACAGAGGCGATGGGACGGAGATAAGATGGGAAGCAAACGCACGGGAATTCATGAGCCGGCGCAAACATGTAAATTCCAGAAAGATAATTTCTCACAGTGCTCAGTGGCGTGTAGGAGCTTTCTGGGCTTTGGCTTGTTCATCAGCGGCAACACACACATGCACACACACACACACACACACACACACACACACACACACACACACACAAGTGCCTACCTCAGTGGTTCGAATATGCATCTTTGCCAGGGCTGGATTTTACAGTAGCACATTCAGAGAGCTGAGGCAAAGAGAAGGGAGCTCCTGCAGATTAACGACTGGTTTTCTGTTTATTTATATATCTTTTTTAGGAATTATTTTACCGTTTCAGTCACATGTGCAGTGAATGAGATATGAACCTCCGCCCCCAGGTGAGCGAGAAAGCTTCATTTTGGATTTAACATGAAATAAATCCTTTTTTTGAACCTTCCACTGATCCAGAGAGAGATGAAGAAAATGTGCACAGAACTCTTTTATTGACCTTTGTTCTCTTTCATCGCGGTTCGCCTCACCGGCGCTCACACCTGAGGGCCGCGCAGCACGCCTCTGATTTCCACCTCTTACCATCGAGCAGCTCCACAGCAGCTGAGGGTTAATCACCAGTTTTCAAGGGAATCCGGGCGTTATTTCAAAAAAGATTTTTCCTGGACGAGCCAGAAACCTCGATCAGACCACTCTCCAACTACAAAAACTCTTCTGTAACCTTTTGGCCAAACTCCTGTTTCCTCCTCCTCCTCCTCCTCCTCCTCCTCCACTTCCTTCTCCACCTCCTCGATCTCTGGATGATTTGGCTCGAAGTCTTGCAGCTCTCACCACAAACCACATCCTCATTTGGCGATCAGGATTTATTTGTTTGCAGTCGCATCAGCTTATGCATGGACTCGGGCATTATCATGAGAATATCAGACAGTGTTTGGGAAACCATCGTCCAAAACAAGCAGAGAGAAACGGGCCCAGGCTCATTCTGTGTTTCAGAAAAATCTCTTTATGTCAAAGTCTGCCAATACTATTTAGTGGCTCCCTATAAGAAGAGCTTCCAGCCTGTTTTCAGAGGCAAATCTGTTCTTCAGAGTTAAATGTGACTCAGGGCTCCGAGCCAGGACACTGAGAGAGAGGGGGGGGGGGGGGGGGGGGGTTCGACATCAAATTGTGAGAGCAGCATGAAGCCGATTCAGTGAAGAAAGTCAAAATATACTTACACATTTTTATCCTTTGTGAGATTGTGTGACTGCAAAGATGTGATAACACTTTTTAATTACTCTAATTCAAATTATTTGTGTAACAGTCTCAAATTAGCAGTTTTCTTAAAAGCTGTACAACCAGTAAGATCAAAAGTTGTTATTAACGACACTGATCTTCTCCAGACACTAGAAACATGCATTTCATTTCCACTAGATATTAATTGATATTAATATTTATACGTTTTAAAAGGAACTGTTTAGACTTTTATCTCTTATCCCAGCTAAAATCACCTTTATTATAACATCAATGAGATATGAATTTAACAATAACTTCTGCATGTTTTTTATTTATTTTTTCATAGGAGTGGCTCCTTGTCTCAGAGCCCAGATCAGAAAACCCGGACAGCCCATTGGTCGGCGTCCCGCAGGACCCCGCCCATTCCCAGAGGACGGCTAAATCCAATGGGAGTGTCCAAGTTTTCAGGCCCCGCCTACCAACACCTGCAGGAAGTCGACTCTACCGAGAAGGAAGCTGAGGCACAAAGACGGTGAGGAGAACTTACTGAGAGTCTCTAGGTTGATTGTAGATGGAATACGATCGACCAATCACAAGAGAGGGGTCCAGCTGGCCAATCAGAGCAGAGCGAGCTTCATCGGGAGGACGGCCTTAAAGAGACAGGGGCTAAAGTCTCATTTTCAGACAGAGGCTGAAAAGAGGAGCTGCAGCGAAGGACAGTCTGAGGAAAATTATATGTTTTCTGAACATTAAAGCAACACAAATTAAAATCATCAACCTGAATATGTCAACTGGAAGTATCATATTATCCAGGAAGGTTTATCTTGAAAATAATCAGTTGTATCTGATCCATGAATGTGTGCATCTATTCACATCCACTGGCTCTGCCTCTGAAGACAGACTCACAGATGATGTAATTACATCATTAACATCCTCAGCTCCTTCTTTCTGTCTTTGTCTCCTCAATGAGTCTTTTCTAAAGAAACCCACTGACTGAAAAAACACAGGACGGTTGTAGACAAAGCTTTGGATTTCATTTCAAACTGGATATTTAACAGGAAACAAAAAAAGAAGAAGAAGAAGAAGAAGACAGCATTTCTCCTTCAATCTCCCTCGTGCCTTTGTTTTCCAATGGGCTGAGCAAAGATAGAAAACAAGGTCACGTAATGTTGTGGTCTGCGGCACGAGTTCAGAGGAAAGGCTTCGTCTGGTGCCTGTGCTTTGAAAACGGCTGCTCGTCCACATTCTCCCCTCTCTCTCTCTCTCTCTCTCTCTCTCTCTCTCTCTCTCTCTCTCTCTCTCTCTCTCTCTCTCTCTCTCTCTCTCTCGCCTTCAGTCACGCCTCTGTCAAATTCAGATTCTCTGCTTTTTAATGTGTCGTCTTAAGAGGTGGATCAACAATGAAACACCGACAGGGCCGCTCCATGCATGTGCTGCAGCCGGGGGGAAATGCAAATGATCAGTGGAAACGATTAACAGGGAAATGCATTCAGTGAGAGAGCCGCTGTGCTTTGACCCATTTCCTTTTTTCTTTTTTTTTTTTTTTTGGTGGGTCATGAGTCAGTGCTTTCACCACCTGGGCAGGTGAGCCTCACTTCAGGCTCTCAGGTCCCAGCAGAACCAGCTCAGGGTAAAGCTCCACATGACCTACATGCATACTAATAGCAGTAAGAAGAGGAGCTAGACGCTGGTGGACAGAAATCACACTCCCACACATATTTAAATCATACAGGAGATTCAGAGGTGTGTGTGGGGGGGGGGGTTGGGCACCAGGAGGGAGGCAGAGGGTGAGTGTCCCTGCCGTTAGTCTTCTCAGTGCTCAAGTTGTGTGAAGCATTATTTAAAACCCGGTGCTTCACACTCTTGCACCACCCAAGACCCCCTCTGGTCACCCACAGGTCCCACTCACATCTGGCTGAAACATCTGTCCTCAGAGATCTGATCACAAGGGCTCAGCGAAGAGAATGTGGCCACAAGTGTCTCAAATCTGATCTCGGGACACGTTCAGGTGGCTTCACACCTGAGCTTGGTACTGAACACTTTTAATTGGCTCAGGGTTGATTTGAATTCCCTCTGGTTGGACAGAGGTGTTCTTTGGTCACTCCCAGTGCCCTCTGGTCTCCCAGTGCCCCTCTGGTCATCCACAGTCCCTGTGAAGCCCCTTTCCACTGGGTCATTGAGATATATGTGAGTACTGGTCAGAGTACTGTGTGATGCCCCACACGACCCTGTGGTCAGCCCATGTGACATAGGGCCACTCCACTCTGTCAAACTGTCACTCAGGTGTCCTGACATTGGTCCAAATCCCTCCTGGTCCCTGAGGTGTCCTTGAGTCGGCTCAGATTCTTCCTTTGTTTGGTTCTAAAGCCGCTGGAGCATCTGTTGACAACACGGCACAGAACCGACCACGGCACAGATGCTGCGTTGACCTCAGACATAAATTTGTGACGCACTGATGAACAGGTTCTGCAGGAAGGCAGGAGGTCAGGTTTGCTCACTCACACCATTCAATCAGTCCCACGATGAGAGCCTCACACACACACACACACACACACACACACTCACACACTCACACAGACTCACACACACACTCACGCTGAGTCACTGACCTACACTCACTCACTTAGTCAGTCACGTACTCACTCATTCACTCTCCGATGTGAGATTTCACAGAGCAGCAGATGGACGCATGGACAACGGGGGGAATAGAGAGAGGAGAAGGTTGAATGCGTTCTGACACGGAGGGGCGGCGTTCAGAAATATAGTAAAAGAAGTAAAATAAATCTCCAGCAGCAGAGAAAGGATGTGACGGAGGATCGTGCAGATAGCATGTGACAGTTTTAAAGAAAGGTTGCCCGTTCTCTTCCGTGCCTCTTAGAGAAGCCCAGTGTTATCTCAACAAAATGGCTGACAGGGAGAAAGAGCGCCCCGTGTTGTTACGACTATTTTTAAGATAAAACTGTCTCCAAAAAACAAAACGGCTGACGGAGAGACTGCACGCATGTTTGTAGTTTTGTCCACTGTTTGCATCTTTTTCATTTATTTATTTCAGTTACTAACTCACCAGTTTCTCCCTCTGTCGGTTCGTTTAGTGACACATATTACACACACACACACACACACACGCACACAAATGCAGCGTGTGTGTGTGTGTGTGGGCGTGCACTCCCACAGACGTGTAAACGCTCATGCTCTGCTTCTCTGGAACATTTCTCAGTGTTACAAGGTCACTGCATCACATATGAGATCTTTAGAGAAAGGATCTGCACGGGGACGGATTCATCAAATATCTGTTAACACATGTAGATGTAATGAGCCCCCCCCCCCCCCCCCCCCCCCGTTACAAAGAGAAGTGCCCGGGTCACTTATCTCACCTCGCTCGTACACCATCTCTGTGTAATGCCCCCCCTACCCCATCTAGCTCCCCCTCCCCCCCCCCCCCCCCCCCCCGCCCGCGTCGCTCCAGGGTCTATATTTGAACTCTGCTTCATAGATTCTCACAATCTGATTGTGTTTCAACACATCAAAAGAGAGATTTGTCTGTGAATGTTATCTTGGGAATTAGCACCCTCACATCATCCCGCCCTTATCGCTCGGGGGATCCTCTCCGTGTTGGTCGCTCGCTAAATCTCCGCCGTGGTTTTCGGGGGAAGAGGTTTTCACGTCTCGAAAAAATACTGCGGCGATAAAAAACTGAGGATGTGATTTCCTTCGAGTCTGAAAAAAGCACCTTCTCCACCCACCCTCTACTTTCACACACCTTGATGGAAAATGTAAGTGTGTGTGGGGGGAGGGGCGGGGGAGCAGAAGTTGAATATTGATGTGGCGGAAACAGCCGTAGACTCTGCAGAGGATTATGAATTATTACATAAAGATAATGAGACGCCGCTCTGGAACGCAGCTGGATTTAGACGCTGATAACAATGGTCAGTCTCAGAGAGGGAGACAGAGATTATGTCTGATCAGGGATTTATTCTTATTTTACTAAACAGGAGCCACATGCAGAGAACACACCTCATACATAAAACACTGGGTCAGTGAAAAGGACCTGGAAGGAGTTTATATTTGCACTGAGCTCAAAAGATCCGGCACCAGCATCGTGTGCAACAGTTGGGACGTGAGAAGAGACGAGAATAGTGATTAAAGAATCATCAGTGTTTTCTCTGATGTAACAGGTTCCTCTTCAAACAGATTATTTAAAGGAAACATAGTGTTTGAAATAAGTAAAAGAAGCCGGAGCGACGAGGTCTCATCAGCTCGAGAAACACAAACATCAGCCTGGAAATGGAAGAACAGCTGAAATATGTGTGTGTAGGTTGAGTTCCCCTTTTCTGAGAGACATTCTACTTTTAGCTTTGCCAAGGAGCTGTGTCATCCCACTTACCTTCCCCACTCGTTTCTTATTTCTGCAATGTCATATAGATGTAATTCAGGGTTTTGCAGAATCAGCCAATATCAGCATTCGTTTGTCAGTTTCTGTCGTAACATGTCAGAGCAGAAAACCACCGGTGTCATTCATGGGCAGAATATGAAACTAATATTATTTGCAGTGCATGGAAACTGATTTTCCTGTTTCCCCCCCTTTGAGAGTACTTATTGTGATCTGGTTTCTTGTGTCATGTTAAGGTCTTATTCCGATTGTTTGACCACAGGGACCCAAAGCTACAGAGAGACAGAATAAGCAGGACGCTCAGAACAGATCAGGCAACACACAGCTGCAGAAGAAAAGAGATGTGAAAAGTTCTGAGGGAACAGACGAGCACGTTGGACTGATAATAAACTTTAAATTTAGAAAACACCAACCTTTCATGACTTGAATCAGTGGAGTTATACAATCACTGAGCGAGGCAGACTCGGGACGGATTTTCAAAACAAAGCAAACGGTCTTGACCTAAAACTGGAGCTGCTGAAAGGGAAGGCGGGCGGGGGGGGGGGGTGGAGGGGGGGGGGGGTCGTTAGAATGAGCACACGTGATGTTTGATTAGAGCACTCGTCCTTGACCGCCGCTCAACGCCTTCAACTTCCGACAACACTCCTTATTTCCAGCGTGATTAGAGTCATTAAATCAATAATATAAAAAAAGTGAACTCGCCGTTACCTCACGCTTATATAAAGAAGCAGAGGGGTTTTTTTGGGGGGGGGGAGTTATTTTTTGTGTGCACAGACTCGGATATAAAGAGATGAAAGAGAGACGTCACACTCGTCTTCCTCCCTTTTCAGTTAGCCTGTGAAGTGTCAAAGGGCGGAGAGCCGTCCCCGTGTGTCCTCTGCCCGTCTCAGCGTGGGAGTCTGAAAAGACGAAGGAGTTTGAAATCAGTCTCAAAGACAAAATGACTTCTCTCAGGGAAGTTCTCTCCAGTTTATTAACATTTGTTCCTTCTCTTGTCTGTTTGTCTGTGTCTTGTCCGTCCCTGTCCCCCCCCCCCCCCAGCTGCCAAACACAGGGAGGGAACCCGGGCGACGACCCCCGACGAGATGCCCTCCTACATATGCAAGCTCCTGTCCTCATGGAGACGACGTCCCTGTCCCCTTGGAGCGGTGGCTCAGCGGTACGTTCAGGCCCGTGTGCTCCCTCCGAGTACACCGACTCGAGTCCCGCCACCCGCAGCCTGCGGAGGCCCGGCCGCCGCCAAGGCCACTCCCCGCCTCCTCCCTTTCGCTCCTGCTCCATCCCCATCATCCCCTCCGTCCAGTGTCACCACGACAGCGAGGTGTCGTGTATGCAAACCAGTGTCCCTCCGGGGACCGCCGCGAAGTCCGTCCCCTGCGGAGCCACGCCCTGCAAGGACGAGAGGAGGGGGAGGTCGTCTTCTTCCTGCTCGCCCGTCATTGGCCAGCAGCAGGATGAGGTGGCGCTGCTGCTGGAGGAGGCGCAGGAGCAGCTCTGGGCGTTGGCCCAGGCTCACAGGAAGCAGGAGGAGGGCGGGGTCATCAGTGGCGGAATGGCGGCGGCGCCGGTGGAGGCCAGAGAAACAGTTTGCTTCCTGAACCTTATCGGAGGAGGCGCTGGCGTGCTGAGCTGTAACGGACCAACGCAGACCCAGTTACTCAGCCCCAGCCTATCACACAGAGACCTGGGCCACGCCGGCCAATGAGAGGACTCCATTTAGGACATTCACCTTTCGGTTTGATAGTGTTTGACGGACTGTGGTGTTCTGCAACGGGAATGCCTAATTGAAAAAAAGATGTAATATGGAAATTGTGAAAATGTGCCGATGATATGCATAACGTGCGGATCCAGACACTTGGGAAGGGGGGGGGGGGGGGGGCGCCTTCACCAACTGACAGTGTGGGAAAAAGAGAAAAAAATATTTACATGCATTTATTTACAAAACAAGAGAAACACTTAGACAAAAAGAAACCAAATAGTCTGTCAAATCCATGGTGTTTTTAATTGTAAAAAGAATATATAAATATATATAAATATATATGGATATAAATATATGGAATTTCAAAAAGTGACCAAGTGCAAAGTTGACGAGCACAGGAATGATGTAACTATTTTTCTTTTTCTTTTTTTCTTCTCCCTGTTTTGTATTAACTGTGTCTCACGTTTTGGTTCCGGCTCAGTTCTAACGTCCCACCGCACATCCACGAGCCACGGGTTCGGAATCGAACCGCCGGGGGAGGAGCCGCCGCACCGCTCTCTCCGCCTCCTCTTGCCTTTTGAAATCCTTTCTACCCCAAGAACGCCAAGAATTAGGGTTCACGACTCAAAACTAACGCTCCTCTGGTCTAAGTGTGTGTGCGTGGGAGAGAGAGAGTGTGTGTCGGTGCTGGGGGAAGAGGAAGAAGAGGAGGAAGAAGAAGAGGATGAAGAAGAGGAGGAACCAGGAAAAGACGTCTTCTCCTTGTGCAGTCACTCAGATTGGGGAGGACAGATTGTTAAAGACAGCTCGAGACGCTGACTCCCTTTCCATGAGTGTTTCAAATCGATCTGGATTTTTTCTTTTTTGTTACAAATGATATTTTCACACATGCGGATACACACACACTCACCTGTGCATTATGTTTCAGTTGGGTGGACGAGTGGAGAGAAGGACAAAGGAAGGAAGGAAGGAAGGAAGGAGGGATAGGACGCACCACAGGAGATAATCAGACTTTTTTTTAGTTGATGTTGTTTTTCCATTTTTGGTTATTAATGAACAATGCTGCTTTCTGGGGCTGATGGGGGGGGGGGGGGGAGGGGAGGGGGAGAACCACGTGGTTTTTGGGGATTGAAACAAGAAATAAATGTCTCTATGTTGTATCCTATGAATCGGAAGCTTTTGAATCTGTTTGAAGCTGCAGCCAAATGTTTCTGGTGACAATAAGTAAAAAAAAAAGAAAAAAAGGTGACAACTCTCAAAGTAACAGCTGTTTAATCGTCGGTTACTTGGACAACATTTTGAGCATCCTGTCCAGCGTGCATGCTGGGTAATCTGTGGCTTTTCACACACGGCCTGGTGCGACGGCTTCAAGAAACCCCCGGGTCGGTGTCCACCACGGACTGTAGGTAAAGATGGACGCCCATGGCAGCTCCCACCAAGTGAAGCCAAATCTTAATCGTCTGCAGTGAAGTTAACAAACGAATGAAATGAACAGTTATTATATATTAAATCCATATCTGAGATTCCTTGGCTTCATTTTGGGCAGGAAGTTGAGATGCGTCATCCATCTTTATTCAGTCTGTGCTACACACTGAGTGCTTTATATTAACTGTAAGAGAAGTTCCGTTTCAGGATACACACAAATCATATCTTTTATAATATGGTGTCATTCCCAAATTCACACAGCTCGCCCGTGACCAGAGTCTGGTGTCGTTCAAATCCACATCACAGGTTTTCATCTCAGCAGGAAACAGCATTTAATACTTTTATTTCTTGCATCATTTAAATGAAAATTACACTAATGAGGACATAAATAAAGGGCACTGATGGGAATTTGTTCTCCAGGATCGAAAAATGTAGGCTTCTGTTGGGCACATATTCAATTTGGAAACAAACATTGAAATTTCTGCTGTTATATTCGATTAAAGGACGTTTGATTTGCCAATAAATCTGCCGGTTGTATTGTGAAAGCTTGAGGCCTGAGAAGCAACTCTTGTTTCAGAGCTTTTATTCTGTGAAATGACTGAAAGGGGGGGGTTGTTTTCAGAGCTTAACTCAGAACACAGACTTAAGACTCCTGGATGCTCTATGTTTGTCATATGAAAAATAAGTCCTGCAGTGAAAAGCTCAAACAAGTCGTCCTCCCGTGAACCGAATGTTGCTCGAGTCCCAGAAAACATCAAACCAGTTCTTTCGGCCATGTTTGTGTTTCACATGTTTCTCTCTCGTGTGTGTTATCAGTGCACGTCGGCTCAGAGACGAGTGACTCAGTAATGCAACACTCATGATAATTCCACAGTAGCTGATACATTCATGGCTTCACCTCTGCCCTTTTCTTTTATCTAATATTTTTATAAATGCCTAAATGAAAAGGCTGGATTCTATTCAAACGCACTCTCTCACACAGAAACTACAGCCCAGAGCTTTATCTCCTTCTTTTCTCCCACTTTCTATTGAAGGCTTCCTTTGCCATACTGCCATTGAACCCTGGAAAAAGGCTCTTTTCTATATCAAACTGTTGAACCGCAACAGTTCTGGTTATTTGATACTCGCGTCCCATGAATTCCATAATGTCCCCCTTCCAGCACCAACACTGCTGAGCTGTGGAGGTTGATGTGTGTCTGTGCACAGACACCGTGCAAAAAATATGTGACTTTCTTTGTTTGACCGACTGTAATCAGTGTATGAGCTTTTAAGAGATAAAAGTCTGCAAGCATTGTCTGGATTTGTTTTCTTACCCGACACCAGAAGAATCTTCAGAATCAGGTGCGTTTACTTCACATTTCTTTTGCAGAATATTCTGAAAGGTAATTTAACATGAGATCCTTTTATAAACATAATGCTGCGTTCACAAGGTGCAGCCAAAACTAGATTGTGTCTCGGTGTGAACGCAGCATTAAACATTTGCTTCCTGATATTCGCTTTGCCTCTGTGTGTGTGTGTGTGGCCGTGCCCTGAGAGTCAAGGCCAAACAGGATCGACCTTTTTAATTGACAGGACCTGTAGAAGTTATTACTGCACCTTCAGGAAGTCCCTCCTGACATTCAGGTGCTTCAGCACAATGTACATCTGAGCATCAGTAATTATACAACAGAGGAGAGGGGGGGGGGAACTCATTTCACACAGGCGTCTCCTCTCCGAACATCTTTAAATGGTTTTTTACATGTGCCAGTAATTGAACACTGCTCACAGCTTCACATCCTGCTGGTTTACTACCATCACAGGGACGGGAGGAGGAGTGAGGGAGAGTCTATCGTCCTTTCTTCATTACAGTCAAACTCTATAAGGTCTCTACGTGTGTGTGTGTTTGTGTGTGTGTGTGTGTAGATGGAGGCGTCTATAAGCTTATTTTAAAGAATACAGGTTATCAGGGCTTATTTTTTTGGATTAAATTTCTGAATTAAAACAACCAGTATCGACATTCATGTGAAAATGGGATTTTTAAAATAGCCAACACACTTTAAATTGAACCATTAATTGTCAATTTATTGATGCAGAATCCTTAGTTATTCCTTTTCCCTATAAGTCTCATTGTGGTTTAAATTGATCTGACAATGCTCACTTTTTGTCCATTGTTATTTTTCTTATCAAGAAAAGTAAAATATGAATACAAAGTGAAAATCTATAAATGCATCTGTCAGGTTTGTCTTTGTGAAACGAGCTGTGTGTGTGTGTTTGTGTGTGTCTGCAGGCATGAAGTGTGTGTAACACGGCTGACTGTCGGTGCTCCCCCTTCACCTCTCCTCCCGAAACAAAGCTCAGATTTATGGTCTGTGCTGCAGTTTAGCTGCTTCGGCTGTGGTCAGTCAGGTGGATAAGACCAGTCCTGTGTACGTGTGTGTGTGGGGGGGGGGGGGAGGACTTGTGTTGGGGGTTGACCCAACAGAAGTCCTCATGATATAAATCATAATATTTCAAGGTGAATACGTGTTTTATGATCAGGTTATGGTTTGGTTTAGTAACTGTGGTTAAAGTTAGACTTAGTCTCCAGGAAATATATTTAAAGTAAATGTTTTGTCCTCTGATGTCATGGAGACACGACTGTGTGTGTGTGTATGTGTGTGTGTGTGTGTGTGTGTGTGTGTGTGTGTGTGTGTGTGTGTGTGTGTGTGTGTGTGTGTGTGTGTGTGTGTGTGTGTGTGTGTGTGTGTGTGTGTGTGTGTGTGTGTGTGTGTGTTTGTGTGTGTTGTGGCAGCCAGTTGAGGTTAGACCATCAGGCCAGAGAGATAAGAGCTGCAGCTCTTTCCAGCCAGACCAGGCAGCTGCACGCCAGTTCACTGTTGTTGAGCCCAGATACCAGGAACATTTGTGAGCATGTGTGTGTGTGTGTGTGTGTGTGTGTGTAGACAAACGTGCAGGTTCTTCCCTTGTGTGTGTTTGTGTGTGCGTGCATGCTCTCCTGTGTTAACATCTGTTTCTCTACCGTTCCCACCTGTCTTCACACAGTCCCCCGGTGCCTGGACGGCTACAAAACAAACACCAGTGATGCAGCGATGCTTTGATTTGAAAGATGCTTTGAACTGGCTCAACTCAGAGACACCTGGAAAGAGCCAGAAACATTGAGTCAGTGAGGCGGGGGGGGGGGGGGGGGGGGGGGGCTAATCCAGAGCCCAAGTGTGAAGAAGAGCCAATCCAATCAGGCTTTCACACATATGCAGCAACCCCGACAACGCAAATTCCTGAATCAGTTGGACCGGACATTAAGCAGACGTTACTCTGCCAGATCCCTTGAGCAATGCACCGTCGACGTGTCGGCAGAAGTCACAGAAAGCGAGCGGGCGTGTTGATGACGTGAGCCGGACCCCAGTGAAGACAGAGAGCTGAAGAAGCTGAAATCACGACGCCCAGATCAATGTGTTCAGACGTGTGAGTGTCACTGGGCTTTTCTAAACTGTGTGTTTTATTTCTACCCGCTCACTTCAGCTTGTTCTCCGAGGGCAGAGTTTATCTACTGGAACAAACACCTTCCCTCCAAACTCTCAGAGCTGATGTAATCCCTTTCAGTATCAACATGAAAGCCTTTCAATTCAGCTTGTCACAGCTGATGTTTTCGTGCAGTGAACTTCTTTCTGGAGAAGAAAACACAAATCCTGAGGAACACAAACGTGCTCAGATGAGTTCTGTATCCAGGACCAACTCTTCTCTGGTTTCCTTCCATTTGCAGGAAACGTTTGCTGGTGTCAGGATCAGCTAGGGGCGAGTGCATCTGTGTGTGTGTGTCTGTGTGTGGTTGTTTTATGAGGATTCATCGGGATGTGTCAAGTGGCTCCCTCACTACGAACATAAACCTCAGACTTGAAGCAGAGACGATTCTGTAACTTCCAGTTTCAGCAGCTGCAAAACTTTTCAGGATCTACTTTATTATGAGGAAAACACGAGACGTGGGAGAAGCTCACGTCAAAGGCAGCCGACACGTTCTGATCCGGTTCATCGTGAGCAGCGAACGAAACATGACAGACACACATCAGTCCAAATTTAAGTCGCACAACTTTTCCTCCACACGCTGAGCAGCATGTTACAGATATTCGCCTTCATGTGCGTCTTATACGCTGATGGTTCCTGACACGTTTCAACTCTAACTTCCCTGTTTCAACTCAGCCAGGCTTAAAGCAAGCAAATGTAAAAACCTCAAATAACCTTTTTATTGAGGTTGGTGCGTAATGTAGATGTGTAACACACACACACACACACACACACACACACACACACATACACACAGGTCTACTGCATCGTATTCCTACAGGTAAAGGTCAGAGTTCACCTGTTGGTCAAATACGTCCTCATTGTCCCAAACCTGAGGACCAACACCAAATCCTTTCTATCCCAGGATTCATTGTGCAGCAGTGATGATGCTAAGATACTAGCTATCCCAGCGGCTGCAGCTAACAATGGAATGGGAACAGTGGGAAAAGCCGGTGATGCAAAAAGAAGACCAGACCATCTCATTTCGGTTTAGTCCTTGGCAGTCGTAGTCCTCTGAAGGATCCGGCCTCTGAATCAGGACACAGCTCATTCATCTGCTGATCCTTCCTCTCACTCACAAGATGCACAATGTGTTTAACTTTTGTTTGTATTATTGATCCACAGAAGAATGAACAACTTAATAATGTGAGAAATGATTTTTACTTCATTGGGATCAAATGAGATAAAAAAAAAAAAAAACCTTGACGAAGCAAAACACTGAACCACAGATGGATGGATTTCCTCAGGTCAGCAGAATCTCAGCCATGTTTCTTTGTCAGTATTTTTGATTGAATTAATCACAGCAATTTACATATAAAGTGATTTTCAGATCAGCACGTTTAGCCCAGAAGGCTCCGCAGCGTTTACCAAGGTTGTGCTGAAGCAGGCTGATTGTGTTGTGTGAGCGGAATCATGAAAGGTCTGATTTCTCCTTGTCTGTACTGTAATTTCTATAAAGGATTCATTTAGATGAGGTCAGCTTCCTGTGGCCGTAGATCCTGTGTGTCCAGAGTGTGAGACAGTAAATAGAGCTCCGCTAAAGTTTAATCAGGGGGATCTCCTCTCATGGCTCCATCCATTACGCCCTCTGTGCTACACTCCCTGGCTTCCATCTAATGGTTTGTTCTTCACTCTATTAACCTTAAAACGATAAAACTAAGAGGCTCCTCCCTTCTGGTTCACAACAAGTCGCCCTGAAATTGGAGGAGCAAATTACTAATCAGCCTCGAAGCTGTTTCCCTCCCGCTCCCTACATCGACATCTCCTCCTCCTCCTCCTCCTCCTCCTCCTCCTCCTCCTCCTCCTCCTCCTCCTCCTCCTCCTCCTCCGCCGCAGCAGCAGGACCACTTCCAAGATGGAGTGAGCGTGAGGGTCATGTCTATAAACTGCTGCAGAAACAGTTGATGTCACGACTTCTCCTGGAGCAACACAATATGAAAACTGACCCACGACTCGCTTCCTTCCTTCAGTTTCCTGGTGTCCATGAACTGCATTTTTATCCAGGAAATCAGGGGAGACATTGTGAAATTGGGCCTTTTAATACATTTTCATTAATTTCTCAGAGAATAATTTATACATCTTGAATATGCCTGATGAAAACAGACATATTTCGGGGGATTGATATCTATGAGTGTGCGATTTGGTGCAGATCCAAATAAAAATGCAGATGTGGTGAATTTAAACTTGGTTTAATAAGTGTGTTAACAGATCTATAAACTCTATTGTTATTTGTTTTGTGGTTTTATTAATATATTACTGACATTTAACTACATTTAATCTGACAGAAACCAAACTGTATTGGATCATGTTAAATTTGCAGGAAAACCTCAATAGTACGATTTAAGGTTTCTTCAAAAACAACTGAACAGATTTCCATGAGGAGTTAGACGCTCTCTGAGTATTCTTATAATTTGTTTGTTTATTCATTACTTCCTGTTGTTTGTCTAATTCTGTCATTTCACTTCCTTCCCCTCCCTCTTCCACCTGCCCTGTTTTTCACCTTGCCCTCGTTCTCTGCCCTTTGCCTCGGTCTGACCCTTTGTGCTTTTTGTCCTCCTGCTTATCCGAGTTGTTTTTGTTATCTTTCCAAGTGCAGACTCTTAACTTCCACAAGTCTCCCCTGCAGTCGTACCCTTGGGTTTTCTTCCTGTGACACTGTGACACTGTTATGATGCTTTAAATTAATGATGGGTAATTACCGCACCGTCCCTGCCTGCTGCAGAGAAGTCGACGATAAAACACGGGCAGAAGTTTGTGTTTCTGTTCATAACACCATGAGAGTGGAAATCAGCTCCCGGGGGAAACACACACTCTGACTGCAGAGGATGATGGAGTCCATGAAACAACAGAAAGTGACCTAACAGTGAGGTGTGATCTGAGCCACTGGAGACCGGAGTCCACGCTAACAAATCACCGTTCAGGACATTAAGTCGACTTCCATGGTCTACGCTGCAAAATGGCCCCCGGAGACCGAGAGTGTTGGAGAAGCAGCAAAGAGGAGAAAAATGTGTGAGCTGAAAGGAGGGCGGCAGAAACGTGACTCACATTTCTAATGCTGTGCTTATTATGAATAAAATATACCCACCAGGAGGAAAGCTGGAGATGAATAAGGAAGTTTGGAGATATTGTGATTGCTGGAGGGCAAATCCCAATTCCTTTTTTCATTTTTCCAAAAAACGTGTTTGATAAAATGGGACGAACCAGGAGCTAAGTGGAGATGAATGATTGATCACACACTTTGACCATCTGTTCCAAAGAGCTGTTATTTTTTTTTGTGCCATTTAATTGGAAAAACATCCAGAGGGCAGGACGGGATCTTCATGGCAGATACAGAATTCTTTCAGAGGGGGAGAAACTTCAAAATAAAAAAGTTAAGTATGACAGTCGGCAGGAAATGATGACAAGACACTTGGTTTAATAACTTTAAGGTTTTTCTTGTTTGTAGATGAGCGGAATAAATAATCATAATCATAAAAAACATGTCGACCTACTTACAGAGAACCCGCTCCTGATGCAAATATGAAGTATTTATCATTATGGAGCCATTTTAAAGTTAAAAAAAACGACAATTTAGATGAAACACACAAGTTAAAACATCACTAGGATTATTTTATATTCAATTTCTGCCAATAAATCCTTTTCATCTACATCTTACACACAAAAAAGGCTCGAACAGGGTTTTATACTTTACTTGTCTCCTTTTCCTTACATGCAACTAATTGACCTACTCATTATGACATGATTAGATATTGATCAATGAAGCTGCCCCCTCTGATCATTATGAAAACTATATTTAAAACTTCAAGGTAACACTTGAAGGTGGTTATCAGAGATGTTCACTGCCTCTAAAGGAAAGTTTCCAAGGATTCGTATCATAAAAGATCTATTCACAGCTCTTCAGTAGCTGCAGGTTCAAAGCATTGAACCGGAGCCACGTCATCTTTACAGTTTCTTTTCTGCTTCCAGCTTCTATAAAGTCTATTCATCTTTGATACAGTGAATACTGCTTTGTACTGCACAGGTACAGGTAATAATGAAGATCCAAAGATCAACCTCAGACACCTTTAAAAAATAAACAGGAAGGACAAACCTGCCTTATTTTAATCCATAAGATTGGATTGGATTGTTCATTTCCCAGGTTTGAGCTTGTGTATGGAGGACACGTACTGGGATCTATATTTAGTTGCTGCAGATTGGATGTAATGGGATGTAAACAAATGTAGAATGATGCCTCAGCTTCACGGCCATGGAGGAGCTGATGAAAAGGTGCAGATCCAACCTGCGCTGTACAGAAGTGGTCGCCCCACTGATGACCTCCTCCTCCCTGCCTCGAAGGTTCAACCCATTTCTTAATGAAGGCCTATTTATAGACTAATGACATTTGATGACATTCACAGCACATTGGTCGAAATCACTCTCATGCGCTCGACTTACCGATGGGTTTGTAAATAAAAGCTTAAAAGATCTGTGGCGGGTTTGGTTTGAAAAGAAGAAACAAGCTGTTACAACCTGTGGAAGAGATGTTTGGTGTTTGATGGAACAAACATGTGAAGCCTGTTTCAGATCCTCAGGTGAGAAAGACACCCTATAATAACCTGGAGGGATTTTTAAACGATCAGTCGTCACCTTTTCCGTTCATATAATCTATTATTGATAAAATATGTAGACTAACTTTTTTAAAAGGCAGGAAACACACATTTTTAAGGGTATTTTAAAAGGCAAGGCTGATACAGCTGAGCACCACCAGGCCTGTGTGTGCTCTGGGGTGCACTCAGCTCCACACAACTTCACGGAAATTATTCAGTAACATCTTCTGCATGACAATAAAAGCCCCCCCCCGGCTCCTCAAAGCCAACTTACTCACTTGGGCAAGATCGAGGGTAAAACATTAACTTTGTAATTAGGCTTTTATTGGTTTGCAAATGTGCAGAAAAGAAAAGAAGATAGTGTGCGTCCTCCTCACATGTTGAGTCTTTAATTCTTCTTCATGGTGTTAAACAGTTGCTTTTTTTTTATCCTGGAGTGATGCTAATATCCAATTATCCACTTACATGCTGGAGCGGGGGGGTGGTGAAATGGAAATGTGCAAACAACAGAGGTGGCGGGGGGGTAGCACGTGTGTTCACGCCTGATGTTTAAACCTTAAAAGAATGTGTCGCCAAAAAGTAAAGTCAATGTTGTGTGTTTTTGTTGCGTGTCTGTAATCGTGGTGGCCAGAGACTCAGAGAAGTGGAATCTCATAAATTACAACAATCTCCTCCTCCACAGACGTTCATGCTCTGCAGGTACAGAATTATCTTACTGGTCCACCACTGCAAAGCCGGTTTACTGTCATGGTTTCTGGGGAACCTGTGGGTGGCCTGCAGGGAGAATCTCACCACTAGTCCTACTTGGATTCCTTTCTTCTCTTCCCCACCACTCGTCAACTGGAATCAAACAATAACGTGATTTACTCCCGTCCCAGAAGCTGAATGGAGGCGGTTTCAGTCTGAGTAGATATCACCTGTACGACCAGGGGCGCTTCAAGGGACTTTGAGGGGCCCAGGCAAAAGGGACCTGAGGGGCCCACATCAAACCAAACCCTAGAAAGATGATACTAAACCTCATTGAAACCTTCAACTGAATCTTTTATTATCAAAACTATAGACAAAGTTCATACTGTACTAAAAAATAAGTATAGAGTCATGGATGCAGCATCCCACACCCATCTCTCTGTAGACATGGTTTCCAGCTCTTCCTGGGGGATTGTGAGTTGTTCCCAGGTCAGATGGGATATGTAGTTCCTCCAGCGAGTTCTGGTTCTCGGCCCAGTTAGACATTCCTGCCAAACCTCCAATGGAAGACGCTCAGGAGCCAAGAGGAATGATGCATGAAACCACAACTACTCGGCTTCCTGGGGGTCCTCAGACCAGATGGGATATGTAGTTCCTCCAGTAAATTCTGGTTCTAACACCGGGTTTCCTCCCACTTGGGCATACCTCCCACAGAAGGTGCCCAGGATCTTGAGCCACCTCAACTGGGAAAATAAATAAAAGTAAATTAGTAAAGTCTAAGTACAATCTACCACCACCATCCCAGACACATTGTACACACATTTATTTGTGTGTCTTCAAGCAGATCTTTCAAATTACAACGCTTTCTGCCGAATGCTTGTGGCATGGGGGCCATGCTGGGTGGTTTCTGATCATGAAGCAGATCACAAAATTTAAGGGGGTTCTCACTGCTCTGCACTCGTTCCAGTGGGGGCCACTCTCAGCTCGGGGGCCTCGGGCTATTACCTGCTCTTTCCTCCCCTGTTGCAACGCCTCTGTGTGTGATTCAACCAAAGCTGCAACCTGCAGGCCTGATGCAGGAACATGGTCCATCACACTCTTAAAAAACTGCAGCCTCTCTCTCTGACAAAGTCTCTGCTGCACAAACAAAGAACATCTGCATGTGTTTCCCTGTTTATGACACTAAAGACTTTTCATAGAGTGGAAGCATTAATCAAATTCCAGTCGTCTATTTCCCCAAATTAAAGAGAGATTCGATATTAAATTTGTCTTCTAGCAACAAACTCTCACTTTTTAATAGTTGTTGTTTTTTGGGCCCGGAGCTGGTGAGTGAAACATGTCAGGTTTTACTAAATTGAAATCTTCCTAAATTGCTCATTTGACAGTTTCTATGACTGATACATATTCTCTTCATATCCCTGTGCATAATTCATTTTCATATCCATATATTACTTTCATGGAGATGACCAGGAACAAGACATTACTGTCACGACTACATGAAGTATAAGTCTATTTAGCCTATTTGTGTCTTTTAATCTTCCCTTCGTTTAGAAATTCAGACGTTTTATTCGTCCCCCCGCCGCCAGGAAAGCGATTCGAAGTTGCAACTTGCAAAGAAGCGATTCATTTTAGTCATTAAATCAAATGCGCATTATCTCGCGGTGCCCAAACAAACATTAATCATCGGGCATAATCTCGACAGGTAATCTCCTCTCCCCTCTCGAACTTGCCTGGGAAAGTGATAAATAAATATATTTACAGCGCCCATTCAGGAGAGAGGAGGCATCCTTGCAAAATGATGTCATTAGTGCTGAACGATAGCTCCCACTACTCCTGTTTCTGTTGAAAAAACAAGTCGCTGCATTCAATAGGCTGTAGCTCAAGATCAAAATCAATAATAATATTCTTGGGCGAGTGAGTCTAATGGTCGGAGAATCCCATCACCTACCAGACGCCTTCGGGGCAGCCGGCACTCTGGTGTGCTACCGCCAAGAAAATCCACTTCATCAACTTTCCTTAGGGTTTGCTGACACACACGTGCAGACACACACAAACGCACACATGAGGTTTCTGTTTGTGTCCGAGTCCAAACAACCGCTCATTATTTTTGGTATCATTCATGAAAAGAAAGAAAAAAAAAAAAAGGATTAGAAACGGATCCATATCACTGAGTCTGTCTGGTTTCCAAGAAGAGATTGAAATAATCCTTGACAATGACAGTTTAGACTTTGCAGCTTGTGCTCATCGAGAGATGAAGAGGAGACAGAAGCGTCTCTCCTGGATTTCTTCCGCTCGGTGTCTCTCATGATGCCGGCTAATGAGACTACTGTGAAACAGAAGAGAACATTTCTAAACCGTGCTTTGGAAAGCTCCGGGAGGAAACTTAACTTAAATCCTTGGCAGCTCTGGCGTTATTTCAAAAACTGTAAAACTACAGCAATAAGTTTAAAATTGATGTCTGTAAACAAGACACGTCCTGATTATGTTGATTATATTTTAATATAATTCATATATCTTTTCACGTTAACCTTCCTGAGCCATATGCAGGTTGCATATTTCTGTCTAAACCCATCTCAAGCCAAAAGGAAGCTGACCGACCCCGACTTGACCTGGAGCAGTTCATGAAGCTGTGATGTAATGAACCTCCACATGTCCCTACGTCCTTTATGCAACAGTATCAGGAAGTTAGTGATGTGTGACGGGCTGGTGCAGTCATTTGTCGAGAGGCTTTCAACTTGAATGATACGCCTGACCTTGTTTATTCATGTAGGTAAATTACAAACTCTACAACCCTTCAAATAATGAATTAATCCACCTTCAGACACCTTGACTTTTTTTCCACACTCTAATTTAACCTGTGCTGCTTTGAATTATGGTCCGACGCAGCCTCTCTGCTTGGATTTACTTTGAGATGTGACACAAACCTGGCAAAATGAAATGATTGGACCTAGTTTAGAAAGTTAATCACGATTCTAATCCATGTCAGACCAAAAAACTGATATTGTGCCGTGTCTCACTGACAGGTATGGAAACACACTCGGGCCTGGGACACTTCTCCCCCTCCACCTTTGACGTCTTGGTCAAGTAGAGGTGTAGACGCTGTATTCGGGACAAAGCTAACATCCAGCAGACATTTGGTTTGATTTGGGACAAAACTACCCTGTCAGAATACTACTAGGACATCTCTCCATAGACGTCCATGACATAATTGTGGCGAGACAAAGATCGGGGCAGGGTTATGGAACCGTTTATGAAGAGTGCTCCCAGGAGCCCATTGTCCTCGATTGCTACGAAATGGAAAAAGTTTGGAAGCACCAAGACTTTTTGCTAGTGTTCGCCGGCCTTTGTGCTGGAGGGTTGTGAGTAAAAGGTATATGACAGGCTGCTGGGCCAGACAGTGTTTAATGACTCTGAGACCATGAGGAAAAAATTCTCTGGTCTGAGGAGACAAAAACTGAACTGTCCGGGCAGAGCGCCAAACGCTGTCTGGCAGACACGAGGAACTACTCATCACCCGGCTAATGCCGTCCCTGCAGTGAGGCACAGTGGTGGCAGGATCCTGCTAGGCAGAGGCGTCTCAGCAGCCGGGACATGGAGACAGGGACCGTCCAGCAGGAAAACCTCCTCCAGGGGGCACGCCACCAGAGACTTTCAGCACGACCATAGCCCGAAGCATTCAGCCAAGACAATGCTGGAGTGGCATCCAAGACTGGGCTTTGAGTGCAGCCAAAGCCGGGACTTAAACCCTATTCAGCATCTGTGGAGCGACCTCGAGATTGGCAGTTTAGAAGCTGCCCATCCAATCGGATGGAGCTTGAGAGGATCTGCCAAGAAGAAAGGGATAAACTGCTCACATCCAGTTGTGCAAAGCCTGTGGAGACTTTACGGGAGGAGACTCAAAGCTGTAATCGCTGCCAAAGGGGCTTCGACAATGTGCTGAAGGAAGGGTTAGAATCGGTGGAGCGCTTTCCTCCGCCAAGGCCCAACAGGGCTCTTGAATTCAATCACGTTGTACCAAATCCTACTCACAGATATTAGTTCCTCTATTTGCTCACAATTTTAAAGATAATTCGTTAAGAGTTCTATGATGGCCCAAGTTTCATGGAAATCCTTTCAATCGTCTTTGCACAATCCTGCTGAGAAACAAACCAATGGACCGGGGTGAAAACATAACCTCCTCTGTCAGTGGATGATAACGAGTTGACCTTTGCAGAACTTCCTCAATATGGATTATATCGAATTTAGATTGATGAGCAGCTTTATCAATTTAAAATCAAATCTATACAACACGTGATAGGATCTAAAAACCTCCTGCTGCCACTGTGGTAGATTCAGTAGCCTAATACCTTCCTCTCCTGAACCCCCCCCCCCCCACACACACACACACACACACACACACAATGTTCCTACAGTAACAGGTACAATCCCTGAACAAAATAAAGCTGCATCCAAGGTGGTGGAAAAAGTCGAACTTAAGGAAGCAAAGTGTGATTCTTACATTATCAGATTGTCCCCATACACTGGATTTTCCAGGGATTATTTGTTTCAAACTTTTTCCAGACCGAACTTTTGCTGCTAAATTTCAGTTAGCCCCCCCGCCCCCTTGGGCAAAAAGGTTTATGACTCATCCTTATTTTATCCAGGAAATCTCAGCTAGGGAAAAGAGACATTATTTCCTGATGCAGCTCTGCACTATAGGCTGATAAACCAGATTTATTTTCGTTTGAAAAAACATGCGGCTCGTATTGAGCTCCAAGATTTAAAGCAGTTGAGACACAGTGAATTTTAAAGCTGGTCCGCAGATACACATTGTATAATTAAACGCTCGCGTCCAAACAAACTGAAACATGCTGCAGACACACACATATATCCAATAGCCTTGTTGGGGCGGGGGACAAGTGGCCGTCTCATTTTGGTAGATTTGGTGGCGTAGAGCGGGTCCTCGGGAGGATGTGTCCTCTGAGAGGAGACAGGTGGTCCGACCTGTCCTTGTGAACGTGGTATCTCAATAACACCTCGAGGGAATTTAGTCAAATCGAGTACAAATGTTCACTTAGACTCATGGATGAACTGATTAGATTTGGGTGACCTCCTGACCCTGAAACCACAAGTAGGCCCCTGATTAGAGGTCAAAGGTCACGTTAACCTCATATTAGTCTAGATTGAAACTGCTCTGGTTGGTGGAGGCGTACGGTACAATCTCAGTAATTCTAGTCATATAGTGATGCACACATTTCACCCACAGTAAAATGGATGTAATCACAAACAGGACATTTCAGTGCAGCTTTAAGTAATTACACAATAAGATCATTGTTCTGAAGTGAGGCAGGAAAGAGGAATGACTAATAACAGTCGGTCTGTTTGTCTCTATCAGGAAAATCGTCTCAGGATTAATGGATCATCACCTTATCTATTTGTGTGAGTGATTGTTCTGCAGGAGTTTCTCAGTTTAAGTGAGTGCATCTTCCTGTGGGGAAAAGTTTATAATAAACCAATGCATCAAAAGTTTTTTTGTCTGGTGCTGCGATGCCGTTGGCCCTCAAGGAAACACACAATCCTCATTTATTGTGATTTGTTTTTTTTTTGAGAACTCGTGAAAAACGGGAAGATTCTTTTCTTTGTTATCTAATAAATCGCGTGTCCGCTTCACTTTCCTTTTTTAATAACAAAATCAAACTCAAGGTTCAACCCTGAAACAGCCTGTAACTCGGTCATTCTGTTTGTATCTGTTACTCCTGCGGCTCCACACGAAGCCTCCTCTCTTCCCCCAGAAGACAGTGACATTGGCAGGAGTCTCCAGGGATCTCAGTGGATTAGCATCGTGACCTCTTGTGTGTCTTTGATTCCTCTCCTTCCTCCTCACAGCTCATCGATCTCTTCCCTTGCTCCCTCAACCTCCCGTCGCCTCCTCTCCCCCCCTCCCACTCTCACCCCTGCACTTTTCCTTCTACCTCACGTCCTCCACTCGCCACACTTTAACATCATCCCTCGTTGAACTGCTCAGGAACGAGTGGAGCCTCCTCGCCAGCTTATAAAACCTCATAAAACACCATTTCTCACAAAGAGGAAGACACGGTGTGCGTTGCTGCAGCCGCCACAGGGAGGATTTGAAAACGCAGTCACACCAGACTAATAAAGCTCGGAAGACATTTTGTTATGGGCCAGGATGTTCAAAAGAAAGCCGGGAAATCCTAAATCATTGCGAGAAAGTTGAGGTTGATGGGGCATAGGGGAAAAAATCAATGTGTGCTATTACAGGGCTGGTTGAAGAGATGTAATTTGCACCAAGAGGCAAAAACATGACAGTCTGATTTAAAAGGGGATGAAAAGAAGAAGTGAAGAAAGTGTTTAGCTGGAGCCACGTACTGTACATATAGGGAGAAACTCTGCTGTAGGCCAGGAAAAAAGTTTTCACGGCACAAACACTTATTGAACTGAGTTAATATCACTTTCAGCACTTTGCTCTAATCATTGTTTCATTCTCTCACTTTCTTCTCTTTCAGTTTCGCTCTTTTCATTTCAAGGAGCTCGTTTCACTTGTTTGTCACCGAGCTGAAGTTTCTCAAGTTGCTCAGATTCAATTTGCAGAAGTTTATTCCAGAGTTTTGACACATCTTGCATTTAAAGAATAACAATAGAATCAGAATCAGAATCAGAATCAGAAGGTATTTATTGCCAAGTAGGTTTACACCTACCAGGAATATGCTCTAGTTAATGATGCATACAATGAACATAGAAACATAAAAACACAATAAATACAACACACATAAGAAAAGCAATAAAAAAAATATATATATTTACTCACTATTTACTTCTTATTTACTCACTTTTTCTGATATTTATAAAAAGTAACAGTTATTTAGACATAAACATATCTAAATAAAAATATATAAAAGATAAAAGATATAAAAAGTGAAGTAAAAAATGAAATGCAAATATGGTAAACAGTGTCAAATTGCAATATGAATATATTTGTATGTATATAGAATTTATGTGGAAAATAAAAAATATAAAGTATTTTAGAAGTGGTATGTAGTAATGTGATGACATGGTAATATTGCTCATGAATAGTAATGAAAACGGTAAAATTGCAGATCTGATATTTAACTATATAAAACTTTATATTTTGCTGGACCTGGGCAAAGTTCATGTTGCTCACGTCCACAGACTCACCCGGTTTCTTTACATGAGAAACGACAGTGACCACACATGTCCGGACACAACTGCTTGGATCAGCTCTCAGGACGTGTAGCTGCAGCAGCGATGACTCTGTGCTTCTGTCTGACTTTTTGCATTATCTTCTTTTTTCTCCCGGTATCATTAGGAAGTCCACACAGAGGCGGGAGACATCGGGGGGAGGCAGGAGACATCGGTGACAGCTCCGCGATGCCAACGGCTCCTGTGGCGTAAACATGCCAGGGAGACGCTCTGTCAACCCGGGCGGACGGGGGACAGGAGACGTCTCTTGTCCAGGAGGCCTCGGCGTGGAGAAGACTGGTGCAATCTGCTGAGTCAGCGGTGGGACATCCTGACGACACAGCGGGACACGTTCAAACTGGAATGAGATCACACGACCGTTTGACGTCTCAGCAGGACGGACACTTTACAGAGATGCTGTGGAAACGATCAAATTTCATATGTAAAGTTTAATATTTAATGTTTAAACTGGACATGTGTGTGTAAGGGGGGGGGGGGGGGGGATCCCAGTCCAGCAGCCGTGAGCCAAACAGCTTCTTAGTGTTTGTAGCAAAGTGCAGAATATTAAAGTTTACAAATTGCATATTGATTTTTTTATATCCTCAAGAACAATAAAATACATCATCTCAATGTCTTGCTGCTGTAATTGGATTTCTTTCCCCTCTTCACATTACCACAATGAGTAGAAAAACTGAAAGACTGGATTATATTGTTGCTGAGTAAACAGATGGACGAGACAGTGGAGATCCACAGTGAAGCTTCAGTAACACGTTGGTGCAATTATACAAATGTTTGTGATGTTTGTGGCTCAAACCGAGAAGCGCGGTGGCAGAAATGAATCCAACAACATGAAATACTGAATTTTAATTTTAAATAAAAACGAGAAACGTTAGTTCAGAGAACAAAACGTACACATGGACCGACTCTGAAGCTGAATCTGTGCAGGTGTGATGGAAGCTGGAACTTATGTGAAAGTGATTCATGCACATTTTTCATTTCCCCCCCCTCAAAAGACCAGCGGCTTTAAGCAGGTGCCCACTGGTTCTGGACGTGTCTCTGTTGTTTGTGGAGCATCACTGAACTGAGAATTAAACACAAGCTCAGACTTCTTGTTTGAAGTTGAAAAATAGAAACTCGCTCCTCAAACACTCGTATGTGAGAATCCATCCGGTCGAGTGGCAGGAAACTCAAAAAGCATTCGGAGCTTTCGTGATTTTTTGCAGATGGATCAATTAGGCTTCTTTTGAAAAGCAGCATTTTATAAAGGAAAGTGCTTCATGTGGGATAATAAGACGTAATTAGATTCTATTTTTCTTTTAGTGATTTCTGTCTGTTTGTCTGTCTGTCATCAGGATTTCATCAAACCTTTCTCCTTCCTGTCACCTGCGTCCGAGGCCCCTTGTTATCTTCACAGTGGCAGACGAGATCGAAAACCGAAAGTTCAATCCTTCTTCTTCTTGAAATCTTTCTGTGTTTAAAATCTTTGCCTGTGGAAACGTTTCAGTTCAAACTGGAATCAAACTGCTCCGCTGCCCCGGCCTGACAGAGCGAGTGAGAGAACGTGAACGATGTGAGGACAAGCGCAGATTGCTTTTCTTTCCGCCGCGGTTCGGCAGTTAGCTGCAGAAGACAGCACATTTAATATTATGGTTCATAATACCGGCACGTAAAAAGTCCTGGAAATGATTGACCACCGAGCAGTCTGTATTCTAAAGCAGTAAACTCTTCACGCCGTGCACCAGAGAAGTTCTGCAGCCGTTAATCTTGGGCCCAAGCCGCCGCTGGGATCTGCTGTCAGGGCGCCGCTCGGCTCCTTTCATGCAGCGTGTCAGAAACGGCAAACAGGTCAAATTGCATTTTGAGGAATAGAATAGAAACACCAACACACAGCAGCAGAGGAGAGTCTCACCGTGTTGCGGTTAATCCTCGACACAGAAGCTCTGAATGGAGACGCACGCTGAGGAGGAAACCACAAAATGACACGTTGTGAACGAGCTCTTAAAGCGGTTACACACACACACACACACACACACACACAGACACACACGACTGTACCTGGAGGAGCTGCGATCAGAAGTGAACTCTGGGACTTAACCTCTGAAAGACCCACAATCTCTGTCATCTTATTCTGACTCACTACACATGGCAGCTCAAAGACGTGATATGGAACAATAAGAATGTCTAAAAAACAACTTGTGTACATTGTTCAAACTTATTTATATCAGTTTTATTTATTGATTTATTTTGGTCGCCTTTTAATTGCATCACATCCCCTGGTGACTTCATCTGAACCCAGACATTTTCCTGTTGTTGTGAATTTGCAGAAAATGGCTTCACTCTTCTGACCAACAACTTTTCCATCCCCCCCACATTTTGGACTTTTCCCTCATTGCAGAGGAAGCGTCCTCATCTGACCCCGGACTCTCAGCCACTGGCAGGTTTCTCACCGTCCCTTCTTCCTTATATCAAAGCCTCGGTGTGAACAGCCAGCCGAGATCACACAGTTGAAATCATGACCTGCCCACAAAGCAGACAACCTCACATCTGCTTCTCCTTCCAGGTCCTTGAAGCTCAGGTAGATTCCTCATGAAGCCGGCCTCACACCTCAGACACCTTCCCAACTCATTAACATCTCAGTCGATGATGGTGAACGGAGATCTTAACGTTAATCGTTTTCACCGCTGGACTAAATCGAGGTAAAAACCTCAGTTTGCAATTAATTAAACCAACAATGGTTCTGTGAACAATTATTGCATTGCAGCGCAGCCACTATTAACACAGCAATGCTTTGCTCCTGTTTGATGACTGAACAGATTCGGCTGCAAACAAAAAGTTTATTCTGCTTTAGTTTCACTTCACTTATTGTCCTCTAAACACCCGAGTCCTCGCTGCTGCAGCTCCGTGAACCTTTCAGGCCCCTTTTGTATTGTTGCATCACTTTACATCGTGTTTCTGCTTCTCTCAAGGACTTTAAAACCAATTAACATTACTGATCCACGTGTCTGAACTGAGCTGCAACCGGACGTATTATCTCACTGCAGGTTTGACTTTAATGAAACTGTTGGACTGAGTGGTGGCTGCTGCTTCTTTCAGTGTTTAAAAGAAAACTGCAGCTTCCCAGACGACACGGGGACATTTCATTTTTCCAGAGGACAAGACGGGCGGACATCCAGAGAACGAGGAAGAGGAATGAGCGTTTCTGTCTTTACCACAATGGGCCATCAGCTCATAAGTCAGTCCAGTGCGTCTGGACGTTCCGTTTCTTTTACCGCGGGGGAACAACTGCTGATGTTATAAAATTGGTTTTCATTTTTCAGCCCCGTGAAAATCGCTCAGTTGTGTTTCACGGTGAGTTTTGCACGTCGCCACATCTGCAGAGCCCGGGAACACACCAGAGGAATAATCAGCAGCAACACTTTTGTTATTTCTAATCTCACATTAATGCCGTTGCAAAGTAATTCACAAACAAAAACGTCAATTAAAACGGAGTGAAAATAGGATTTTAGAGGCTTAGTTCACCGGGGGGGAGGAGGGGGGGAATAATCTTTTCTCCACAGAGCAGTGGCCACTTTTAATGAAGGTAGACGTCTGTTTGAACTGCAGCACAATGGAGGTCAACGGAATTTATTTTTTTCTGTATTTTTCTACTTTCATTGGGAAAAAGTCCTTAATTTTAAATAGTTGAACTGCTGTCATGCTTTGCTTGTTCTAATAATTGCATCTAAATACCAACTTCTTGTTATTGTCCTGGCTCCCTGTGTACGAGTCTCTTTTTACTGGTTTTACTGGTGGTTGGCAAACAGCTTTTGGTGCATTCCCACCACCCACTGATCTGTGAGCTAATTCCTCTCTCACCCAGATAGGCACTGATTGATTTGTATAAATCAGAACCCTGTTGAGGGGCTGTGGATCAGGAGGAACCAGAAGGTTGCTGGTTCAATCCCGTGACCATGGGCAAGATACCAAACCCCAACATTTACCCTGAAAACTGTGTGAATGGTCTGTCTGATAGAAAAATACGATTTTTATCAACTGTAAATGTTAAATTTGGTATAAATGTGATTTTAAAACAGTCGTATAATTTATTTTAAAACTCTAAAATCACATATAAATGTCCTGTATCACTTTAAGATGACAAGAGAGGTCGAGTACGGTGCTCATCTAGTTTATTTTATTGTTCTTATTCATTCACTTCATTCTGGCCTTTGCAGAAATATGAACTTTTTAGTTATTTTGAAGCAAAGAACAGAGTTTTTACTGAAAAGGAAGAAGTTTCGTTAAGTCGTCTTTCTGCAGATTAACACACAGAAGCAACTGATGTGCAGAAGTTTTATCCTTTAACCTAATTGGGAGGTTCCAGGCGTCTGGATGAGCTGGTGATAAAAGAGAGGAGGAGAGTGAATAAAAAAACGATTCCTAGTGTGACTAACACAGCTTCAACCGCTGTTCTGTGTGAATCCATTTCCCCAGCGTTCCCATCAGTGTGAAATAACTGGAGCCACGATTCATTACACACGGCAATGTTTCCAATCGTAAAGGATTCACACTCCACTGTTTTCCTTGGATCATACAAATCGACCATGAGATCTGCACCATCGCAGCTTCTCCTCCTCTTTAATGAAGCCAGAGACATTTTCTTTTTTCATTCTGTGTATCTCCAGTCGTTCCTTTGGGTTTCACTACATCCCAACACGTGCACTGGTGATGAACTGTCATTGTTGCACTCTATGTGTGCAAAGCAGAACACCAGTATGTGTGGAGCCCTTTCCACCAACACCATGAAACTCACTGCACCGCTGCTGCAAAGAGATTTCTAATCTGCTGTCTTCACCATTTCCACCTTAAATGGCAAACATGGATAATTAATATCTGTGTCTCATCTCGACTCAGGTTCTACTTTGACTTCTGTCTCACCTTTGACTTCTTTGAAATGCTACGAAGGTAGTTTTGCAATTATATTGTCTATTTAGACATTCCTCTCTAATTGCATTTTGCATTTAATTAAAAAAAAGAGAATTGTGTGAGCAGGGTTTCTGCAAAGACTTTAACAGTTGTCAATGGAATCGTCTTAAAACTCTCAAATACGCAAATTATTATGTGTTGATTGCATTTATGTAGATTTGAATTATGTTAACGTTCATTTAACGCTACTGAAACATTTCAGAAATTAACACCAGGTAATAAAACTACAACCCAGAGCAACGTAGAAATGATACATTTTATCTATTTAGGTTCTTTCCACTAAAATAAAACAAGTTGTTGAATCTCCTCGTTTTTTCAAGTTGACGTCGTCTTCTTTGGAAAAGACAAATAATATCTCAGGACGAAATAGAAATAGAAAATAGAAATAGAAACGTCATTACCGCTCTTGGTGAAAACTCCAGTTAATCTCCTGCTCCATTATTCATGGTTTATACTCCTGGTTCTCCAGGCGTCCAATCAGATTTCGCCACAGTCTCGATCGCCGGGCGTGTAGCTGCTGTCAAACTTTAAATCTTCTCCTGTCAGCTGCAGAGTCATTGATTCACTCTCCAGCCGGTTTACCTCCGGTCCTCGTGTCCGTGGTCGAGTAGATCAAAGTCTCTCCTGATTGAATCACTACACATCCAGTCGTCCAAACCTTTAAGTCTCTGCAGTTTTATTTTGCTGCCAAATCAGTGATCAACTGAAAACTGAATACAGGAGGTTGTGTTTTTTTTCTCTCTCCACACATGTACATCAACACTCTGACACACAACGAAGACACTTGTGACCTTTTCTGCGCTAACAGGTTCGACGGAGTGGAGTGACAAATCAAAGGCTGTCTTTCAAAAGTTTGGCATATTGGCAGCTTCCCAGCAGGTAGAAGATTCCAGTCAATAAACCATCTGAGTCCAGAACAGAAATCCATTCAGCTCAGGCCTCGGCAACCTTTCAATCTATCAGCTGCCGCCAGAAACACAAACAGGAGGAAAGATGCCAATGAGGCATAAAAACACAGCTCGTATCCGACATGACTGGAGGAGCAAGAGGAGAAAAATGAATCTGAAGGTTGAGATTGAAGTATTCAAGTATTCTGCAGGTGTAAGTAAGTGAAAAAACATAATTTAATATACATTTCAGACATATTCAAGATGTGTTTTCTTTCTGTTCCACTGAACCTCGCAGTAGGACGACAAATATTCCTCGCCAACATTTTCCTCCTGAATTTGCTTGAGTGGATACAAAATAAATTTTTCTTATTTATTTTCACACGTGACCAGTACTGAAAATAACCACTTCCTCTGCTGGGTGAGTGCATCCCGTATGGTGGCTCTCTGGTTTCCAGGTTGGGAGCGGGGGTTACGGGCCACACAGGTGACAGAGGAAGAGGACACCCGCCACGGGAACATATGGGCCAACCAGGTTGTGACGAGAGGGGTTGTGACAGCCAATGAGATCCCTGGAGATGCACCTGAGCCGGGGTCATGCTATAGCTGCTGAGGCATCTGTGGACGGGAGGAAAGTCCTCGGAGTCAGATGACGACTCTACAAACACACAAAGGTTTTCACGTATTCAGATTTTGACTTAACCTGCGTGACTTACACTGACGTTTTGACTTTGGATGAAAACACGTTGTCTTGTTTGTTAAGAGAATGAACTTGTGATCCTGGTGTCGTCAAACCTGCTGGTTCCCTCTCACATGGAACCTGTGCCATGTCCATTTTAAACTGAGCTGAGATGAGCTGAGACAGATATCAGTGACTTTTGACCACCAGGGGGCAGCAGAACAAACAGTAAACGCTGATATCGACAGCACCCAAAAGTGAAGTCGAAACATCTTGATCATCCTCTAGTGGCAGATGGGACATGGAATAAACAAAAATAACTCAATTACAATAATATACATTTCTCATGTTAAGTAGTAGATGTATGTTCAAGTGTTCATTTGGTTTCAAGACGTCATGAGTGAGACCGACTCACGATTGGTCAGGCACGTGTATGGGCGGGACCTCGACAGCAAAGATACTTCTTCTCACGTTATACCTTCGCACCTTTTCTGAACAATAACCAATATATGTAATGAATGTAATATGTAATATGTAACTGTAAGAGCGACCCCCTGAAGGAATGATGTGAGTGCAGCTTCATGTGGCTTCACAGGATCTCAGGGAAGAGGCCGATCGGTGCTCACGCTCTGTTTGACCCGTTACCTCAAGCAGGATGTCTTCGGATCATTACTCGTCACTGTTGTCTGTTTCTTATTCGTTCAGGCTCCTCAGTGTCTGTGGAAGTGAAGCATGAAGACTGTTGGAGGGAGGAGGATGTTCTCCCTCTCCAGACTGAGTGGGTGTGTGAGCTTCTGAGAGAGATCAGAGTGTCTACAGGTCTGAACGGATGTGTGATGCCTGAATGTCATCGGCTACACGTGTGATTGAAGGATTTAATTTAATTTTGTTTTATAAATTAAGAGGCTGAAGGTTGATGCTTGTGATTTACATATTTAACCTTTATTAACTTTTTAACCTGTGGCTCATTTTCAGTTTAATTTAGCAATCAATTAAAGCCTGTAAACAAGAATTGATGATGAGCCTCAACTTCCTCCCGTTTTTCAGAAATGAATCCAAAATATTCTGTTTATAAGCGCCGCCATTTTACGTGTTTCGCGGTATCGAGAACCACGAGTCATTCTAAGCTGTCAATCATGACGTTTGTATGTCATCAAATAACTAATTACAACTGTAAAAAACACTTAAATATACAGAAATACTATTCAGATAGATAGATAGATAGATAGATAGATAGATAGATAGATAGATAGATAGATTGATTGGTAGGTAGGTAGGTAGGTAGGTAGATCGACAGACAGACAGACAGATAGATAGATAGATAGATGGATGGATGGATGGATGGATGGATAGATAGATAGATAGATAGATAGATAGATAGATAGATAGATAGATAGATAGATAGATAGATAGATAGATAGAACGTAAACAAACGACTGCCGAGAATCCATTTGCAGTTAAATGTTTGTTTTTTAACCTAATGGGCTAAAAGCACCAAAATAGTCCTCTGAAGTTTAATTAGGATTACATTGAGATTATGGTCTGGATTACGCTTTAACACTGAGTGGCTGAGGGAATTCATATAATCAATAACGGTCCCAACAAGTGTAATGAGACGAGCACGTGTGTGTGTGCAGGTGTAAATATAGATCAGTGATTATTGATCGTGAAGCTCAGGAAGCTGATTTCACCTCCTCTGATCTGATCGGGGATTATTCCACACGTGGGATTGATCAGGTGGAGCCGAGGAGCAGGTGTTGGTGGAGGAGCCGAGGACAACATGGAGGCCGACACACGCTGGGAGCTGAATGGAAAACACTCTGACATGACGAGAGGAGCCATGAATCTCAGAATGTGAGCTGTGATTCTGGTTTATGCTGCAGAGACCGTTATCAGCTAGAAGAAGAGGATTTGGCTCCGAAGAAGAAAAACACATCAAATTAAAGCCCGACAGATTTTTGGGGACGATCACTGCTGCCCAGGCTCTGGATCCAAATGCTGCCAAGAACGTCCACAAAGATGGCGGCATCCATTCCTGGAACACTTTGGCTCAGTGTTTGATCGTTGGAAGGAAGTAGAGAAACATCGTTCATCTTGATTTGGTCTAAACTCTGACTTCACCTCCATCAGTTTGCTGTTGCTGATGAATCAAAGCCTGATGGGAAAACCAGTTGAGCTCTATCTTTGGTCTAAACCAGCTTTTTACAAACATCAGGTTCATACATTTAGAACGTAAAACACATAAAACTAGAGCCTGACCGATATGTGTTTTGGGAATTGTAAAGACAGAGATCGCATTTAGATTAAAAAACCTCTAGTGGCGTGGAGGGGAGATGCGCAAATCACACGTGTTCGATTTGCGCACACACCGGGCGGCACTTGCCTGATTACGGCACGTGAGGTGAGTGAGCACGGGTGAGGAAATAAAGGTCCGCGATTTCCGGCCGGGCTATGAAGGGTTTGTGCATTGGAGGACACGAGAGCACGCATTGGTTTTCAACTGTCAAGTTATCTGGGTGATGTTTTAAACTGTGCTTGCCCAACTTGAAATGGCACTGTTACACAGAGGACGCAGGACAGCTAATCCTGATCCTAATCCTAAATCCGAATAAGACTACGGAATGTTTGTTGGTCATGTTCAGAAAGATTCATGTTCAATAAAATCAAGGAGAAGGATTTGAGCTGTCCTGCGTCCTCTGTGTAACAGTGCCATTTCAAGTTGGGCAAGCACAGTTTCAAATATTCAAACGAGAACTTTGAAGGCCGAAGTGGATAAAAGGCCTTGGAAGTCCAGGAAAAGCTGTTGACGCAGGAGAGAGAGCTGTGCTGGTCCGTGAGGTCAAGATGGCGGAAGACGTCGTGGAGAAGACTGTGAAGCAGCTCAAGAAGGAGAGAACCGCTGCGAAAAGCACCTTCACCAGACAGGCCAACTTCCTCAGCAAAGGGGCAGACAGCATGGTGGAAGCAGAGCTGAGGGAGGAGTTCGCCGAGCTCTCATACTGCCGGAAAATCGTTCTTGAAGCGAATGATGTTTATAAGACAGGGCTTTTGGCTGAGTCTCAAGAGCCAGAAGAGGAAGACGTGGTTCTTGAAGAGAGGGAGGAGCTAGACGTTGAGAGAGCCGCTAACGAAGCAGAAGCAAGGTTTGGAGAGGTGAGAAGAATTGTCCAAACAAACCTGTGGTCCAGATATGGCCAATACGCTATCACAACTGCAATCACTGAAGGAGAGAAGGCCTGCAGTCGGGCGGAGAAGTTACCTGTGGAGAGTACTCACCTGGATGCATATGAGATGCACCTGACTCTACTGGAGAAAAGGATCAATGAGGCTGCCAGAGTTATGTCAAACTGGGAGCGGTGGATCCCCAAGGCTGAAAGAAAGGAGCTAGATGGCAGGGTCAAGGACCTGAAAGCTTTGAACGGCAACCTTGAACTGAGGAAGGCTGAGTTTGTCACTGCACGGAGGATGTCGAAGGATGCGCTGGCTGCAGGAGCCTCAGGACTTGAAGCAGTGAGAGCACATCCCCCGCCAGCAAAACCAATTGTCAGGATAAAACCAACCACACTGCCCATCTTTTCAGGCTGCAAAAGAGAATACCACAGATGGAAGAAAGACTGGGAGAGCCTTCAAAGACAGGGAGAGCCGTCTGGCTCAGCCGAGGTCAAGAAAATTCAACTCCTGGACAGCGTGGATGACAAGATTGGGAAGGATATCCGGCTGTCAACCTACAACACTGCAGAGGATATGTTCAGAGTCATGGACAACCGGTATGGAAATAAATCGACCATTGCCATAGAAATCCTGGAGGAGTTGGAGCAAATACCCCCTGCAAGGGGAAGCCAGCCAAGGAGAGTCATCGACCTGATCCAAGCAGTGGAAAAATCCCTAGCAGACCTCACAGAGCTGGGAATCTCTGGCGCAATCAAGAACCCTCTCGTCATTAAATCCATTGAGAGCAAGTTACCCGACTTTGTAAAGAGAGACTGGCTAGCCTTTATGGTAAATTCTAGCAATAATGTCACCACAGACAACCACTTTGACATGCTCCTGAAGTTCCTAAAGAATCAAGAAGAGATCCTAGAGAGACTTGACCAGCTAAGGTTTGTGGAGAAGATGGAGAAACCAGAACGTGGGAAGAAATATGAAAGAAAGTATGCTTCTACAAGAACCACAAAGAAAGGAGGGCTGGAAGATGTGTGTGTTGTCTGCGGTGATGGAAGGCACAGTGACAAGATTTTCTTCTGTAGAAAGTTCAAAGGGCTGAAGCTACAAGAGAAGAATGCTATTGTAAAGAAGCTGGGAGCATGCAGAAAATGTCTTGGATGTCATGAAGATGATGGATACTGCAGAGACACTTTCCTATGCAGGAACAAAGACTGTAAGAAGGGAGACTCCTCAGATCACCATTACTTTATTTGCCCCAATGGAGAAAACAAGAGTGGAAACGAGAAGAGAAGTGGGAAAGATGGCAGTAGAAAGAGCAAACTAACAGCCGAACAGGAAGGATTCTTGGCTGAGCTGTCCTCAGTGCAAGCAGAAAGGTGCAGAATGGCATTCACGAACAAAGCTACAGAGGGTGGCATGAAGAACCACCAGTCCCAGCTATTGAAGAAAAGTGGCCTGTGCGAGCTTCCTGTCATTATGATGCTGATGGAGGTAACTGCTAATGCTGGGCAGAAGATTGGAGCTCTTGTTGATCTTGCCTCAGACACAAACTATATCACCCATAAGGCTGCACACAGGCTGAGGCTGCGGAGTGAAGAAATAACCCTGGTTGTGCATGGTGTAGGCGGAATGACCATCAAGGTGAACACGGAAAGATATCTTCTTCGAGTCAGAGTGAAAACCCCCAAAGGAGCGGAGAAGGCTCATGAACTGATCTGTTACGGCCTGGATGAGATTGCCAAGGTGCACAAAGTTGTCAAGCCGGAAAAGTTGCAGAAGTTCTTCCCAGAAGTGAAGCTTGAGGAATTAAGGAGGCCGGAAAAGATTGATCTGCTCATCAGCCATCGCGAGGGAAGACTTGCTCCACAAAGGGTTAAAGTTGTTGGGGACCTCGTCTTGTGGGAGAGTCCATTGGGAATGACAGTGGGCGGAGCACACCCCGACCTGTTCGAGGAGATAGAGGTGGCAGCACATGAGTCCAGAACACACTTCGCTCGCTCCATGAGAACTGCTGCAGTCAAGTATGAGGAGATAGTTGAGAGCCCAAGTACTGAAGCAGCCCGTATGCAGCGAAAGGACAGTGCAAAGGAAACGGTTACAGCTGCTGCAAACCGTGAGTTCCTGGAGTGGTGGAGATGGGACAGCATCGGAGCAGCCTGTGAGCCAAAGTGTGGAGGATGTCGCTGTGGAAACTGCCAACCAGGAGGAAAGGAAATGACACTGGCTGAAGAAAGGGAGCTTGAAATAATAAAAGAAGGACTCACCTATGTCCAAGGAGACTCTCACACAACATCGCCGCATTGGGATGCAAAGTATCCATGGACAGAAGATCCTGCCTCGCTCCCCAACAACAAAGGTGCAGTTGAAGCTACATTCTTGAGAACAGAAAGACAACTAAGGAGGGAGCCAGAGTGGAAATCAGCATACAGAGCCCAGGTCCACGAGATGGTTGAGAGGGGCGCAGCCGTAAAACTCACTAATGAGGTCATCAGCAAGTGGACAGGACCAGTGTGGTATGTAAGCCATTTGGTGGCGCCAAACCCTCACTCAGTGACGACTCCAGTCCGGCTTGTGTGGAACAGCAGCCAGAAGTGCAGGGGAGTGAGCATGAATGATATTCTGCTAAAGGGGCCAGATGTTTTAAACCCGATCAGAGCTGTGCTGCTGAGATTCAGAAGAGGTGTGTATGCTGCACTTGGAGACATCAGGAAGATGTATAATTCAGTGTGGCTAGAAGAGCGAGAGATGCATCTCCACCGATTCCTTTGGAGGGACAATCCAGATGAGGAGATGGGTCAATATGCCATCACAAGGGTGAACATTGGAGACAGACCAGCCGGTTGCATTGCACAGGTAGCTATGCGGGAGACAGCAAGATTGGCCATCTTTGCTCACATGGAAGAGGAGCGCAGAGTCCTGGAAAAGGACAGTTATGTGGATGACATTCTAACTTCCCATAACAGCCTGGAGGAACTAGACAAGATGACTGAAGGCGTTGAAGAAATTCTGAGAGCCGGAGGCTTCTTTCTGAAACCGTGGGTCCGGTCAGGCCAAAGTGGGAGGCCGGAGGCTGCAGCAAAGGTCCTGACATCAAGAGTGGAAGGGATGGAGAAGAAAACCTTCATCCTCCCAAACCAAATGAGGGATGAAGATAACAAAGCCCTGGGCATTGGATACAAGGTGGAGGAGGACAAGCTCTACATGATGACCTCGATCAACTTTTCCAAAAGGAAAAAGAAGATGAGAGTAGGCAAGGATCTTCTCAGAATGGAGGTGAAACCTGGAACGCCTAACCCGCTGACAAGAAGGGACCTGTTAAGCCAAGTAGCTGGACTCTACGACCCCATCGGTTTAGTATCACCTCTGAAACAGAAGGGCGCTATCCTTGTTAGGAGAGCATTCCAGGAGGCAGGAGGAGGGAAGTTGACCCGTGAGACCTGGGATAAACCACTGTCAGAGAGCCTCAGAGAAGAAGCCATTCAGCTGTTTGAGGAGTATGCGCAGCTTGGACAAGTTCAGTTTCAAAGAAGCCTGACACCAGCTCACTGGAAAGGGAAACCATGGGGAATCACATTCTCAGACGGGAGTGACAAATCATATGGAGCTGTGATGTACCTGAGGTGGAACACTAGTAAAGGAGTCGATATCCGGTTTGTAGAGTCGAAAGCCAAGCTGACTCCACTGGATCAGAAAGGGGAGGCCGTGAAGGCTGAGATCTGCGGCGCTGTCTTTGCAGCCAGGCTCAGGAAGTACGTTGAGAAGCATGGAGGCCTGGAGATAGAGCGATGGCTCCACCTGGTGGACAGTCAAACAGTCCTAGGAGCCATTCAAAGAGAGAGTTATGGGTACCAAACTTTCTTTGCGAACAGAGTGGGTGAAATCCAGAAGGCTGGCTCAGTTGAAGACTGGTGGTGGATCCCTGGAGAGCATAACATTGCTGACATCATTACAAGAGGAGGCACTCATGAAGATCTAAAGGAGGATTCCACATGGCAGGATGGGCCAGAGTTCCTAAAGTGGCCAGTGGAGGAGTGGCCTAAAAAGTCAGCAGGAGAGGTTGCAGTGCACGCTAGAGAGAGTGTCAACAGACTCCAGAGAAAGGCATTCTCAGCAGGAATGACAAGGGCTCAAGCTAAGATAAGCCAAGCAAGTGCCCCACAAAAAGACCTGAAGGGTGAAAGTGGAGAGAAAAGTATGGCCGCTGATCCAGCTCTTCTGGCAGGAAGGGCACCCAGGAGATGGGAAATAAAGAACCTACTGGAAGTGAGGAATTACAGCTCCTTGTCCAAGCTGGTCAGGATCATCGCCTGGATATGGCGAGCTGCCAAGAAGTGGATAGAGATGAAAAGCCAGTCAAGAACTCAAGAAGCTAAGCATAAAGTGTCATCACTAAAGGAAAAGGCCAAGCAAACTGTGCTTACAGTGAGAGAGCGTGAAGATGGCCTCAGGGATCTCTTTAGTGAAGCTCAGGAAGGTGTAGCTTTTCCTGACACTACCCTAAGCAGACTGGCAGTATACAGAGATGCGGACTCTGAGCTCTTGGTTTGTGGAGGCAGGATTCAGATGTTTGATGAAGACAAAACTGCAGTGCCCGTCTTACCATACGAGGCATGGGTGTCTACATTGCTGGCACAGGAAGCCCACAAGGCAAACCATGAGGGAATAGCAGGAACCTTGCTCAGGATGAGGAAAAAAGCCTGGGTAATCAAAGATCGAAGAATTGCAAAACAAGTAGTAGACAGTTGTGTGGTATGCAGGAAAAACAGGGCAAAACAGTGCCAGCAGATCATGAGTGACTTGCCACCAGAGCGAACAGGCCCAGCATTGCCATTTGAGTTTACAACCATGGACCTGTTCGGACCTTATGAGGTAAAAGATGAAGTAAGGAAAAGGGTCAAACTCAAAGTCTGGGGGGTTGTATTCTGCTGCATGGCTTCAAGAGCCATACACACTGATGTTGTGAGTGACCAGTCTTCTGAGGGATTTCTGCTGGCCTACCAAAGATTCTCTGCACTGAGGGGACACCCTAGGAAATTGTGGACAGATCCTGGCACAAACTTTGTAGGGGCCAGACCTGCTCTGGAGGAGCTTCACAGATTTCTGAGCAGACTGAACAGGTCTCAGATTGAAGAGGAAGCTGTCAATCATGGAACAGAGTGGTCATGGAGGATTCACCCTGCAGACTCTCCCCACAGAAATGGAGCAGCAGAGGCAGCTGTCAAGATAGTGAAGCGAGCCCTGAACAACCTTGGTGGTGATGGAGTTCTCACATGGGGGGAATTCCAAACATTCCTCTTCATGGCAGCCAACCTGGCAAATGAAAGACCGATAGATGCCAGGATTCAAAGCCGAGAGGACTGTGTGGAATACATCAGTCCCAATTCCCTCATACTGGGACGAGCCAGCCCAAGAGGAGACCCGGGAGATTTCAAGTTTGAAGGTTACCCATACAAGAGACTCCAAACCATACAAGCAGAGGTCAGCAAATTCTGGAAGAAGTGGTGCCAGCTAGCTGGTCCTAACCTGTTCATAAGGAGCAAGTGGCACACAAGAGAGAGGAACGTTGCAGTGGGAGATGTGGTCTGGCTGGCTGACCAAAATGCCTTGAGGAGTCAATATAAATTGGCCAGGGTAGTCAGTGTTAATGCTGACCGAAGAGGAATCGTCAGAGATGTAAATGTGAGGACCTTTCCAAGCTACCCTGTTCCAGTCATGAAGCCAAGCACAGGGGACACAAGCAGACAAGGAGCCAGGAAACTCTTGAAGAGAATCCCTGTGTCCATTCTCTGCAGGGATGTGAGACGACTGGTCATCCTTCTTCCTGTTGAAGAGCAGCGATAGAATGAATAGATAGAGTGTGACCTCCTTGGGTTGAGCAACCAGGAGGTCAAGTGGGAGGTGTAAAGACAGAGATCGCATTTAGATTAAAAAACCTCTAGTGGCGTGGAGGGGAGATGCGCAAATCACACGTGTTCGATTTGCGCACACACCGGGCGGCACTTGCCTGATTACGGCACGTGAGGTGAGTGAGCACGGGTGAGGAAATAAAGGTCCGCGATTTCCGGCCGGGCTATGAAGGGTTTGTGCATTGGAGGACACGAGAGCACGCATTGGTTTTCAACTGTCAAGTTATCTGGGTGATGTTTTAAACTGTGCTTGCCCAACTTGAAATGGCACTGTTACACAGAGGACGCAGGACAGCTAATCCTGATCCTAATCCTAAATCCGAATAAGACTACGGAATGTTTGTTGGTCATGTTCAGAAAGATTCATGTTCAATAAAATCAAGGAGAAGGATTTGAGCTGTCCTGCGTCCTCTGTGTAACAGTGCCATTTCAAGTTGGGCAAGCACAGTTTAAAACATCACCCAGATAACTTGACAGGAATAATGATACCAATATTGGGTAATAAGAGTAAAAGTATTTTTAAAACACTGCCCAATATACTGTATAAGCTATATATTGATATTTACAGTTGACCACAAATGTACAATGTGAAACCGAAACTGAGCAGATCCAATGGAACCAAAGGTACAAACACATGAAGCTCGGTTCAGACTCTCAGCTCCTCTGACATCCTGGACTTTAAGACTCTTCAACATCTTCTGATATTTCTACTTTTGAATTCAAGTAATTTTTAACTCATATAAACCGTAGTGTAAATACTTGTACTGAGCAGCGAGCAGCGGTGACTTGTCAGTGTGTGTTTCGGTCTCAGATGGCCGGTGTCGAGTGCTTCTCTCCTGAGGTCTTTACTTCTCTCTGACAGCTCGGCCGTGTGTCTGCGTGTCAGCGAAACCTCCTGCCGCCCTGCATGAGCTCCTGTAGGGCAATGAGGCTTCAAGAGCCGGGCTAACTGAATTTACTCCCCTCTGCACAACACACACACACACACACACACACACGTTCTACTCTTTACAGGATGAGGCGCAGAGTTAAAACCTTAATATTGTTTTTATTCTGCACCTGGATAAGAAATTTGTAGTTATAGTAGATGTTGGTGTCTGGGGAGAAATCTCCAGAACAACTCCATCCTCACATCCTGAAGAAGTTCAGGAAAACATCAGGAGTTCAGTTCAGGTCTGAAAGCCAGAATATATATATATATATATGATGAATCCCAGATCAGATCAGTGAAGGTCAACCTGGAAACACTACAACAAGATGCTGTTCTTTACTGTATGAAAATAGATCTGCAAGACAAACAAGTTCATCCTCACATCTGATCTCCAGGTTCCACAGGGGAGGTCTTCAGCCCTGTCTCCTTCTAATGCTCCTTGATTGCCATTGACCCACTTTCACAGTAACAAGAGGAGACAGCCTCGCCCCAGTCACGTGGGAGGAGGCTTCCCCCCCCCCCCCCCCCCCACACACACACACACAGAAGACTCTTGATCTGACAATGATCTGACGAGTTGCCTAGACTGACCTAGAAACATTTAGCATCAAGTCTGACTTCTGTTCGGGGTCATGTCCGTTTGTCTCAGTAGATCTAATGATTTATACAAAGTGTATTCAAACAGAAAAACTCTGTAGAAACAATTCACAATGTCTTTTTGTGTCTGCTCACAGAGATGGTATTAGTATCGTTCTTTTAGATATTTACAGCAACTCTGTCTTTCATACTGTTCCCCAGGTCTTTTTTTATTCATTCGTCCACTGACACCAACGTCTGAGACATTTTAATTGAATTAGCGCGCTGCAGACGATTGTGCTCGTCAGGACCCTTGAGTCAGTTTCCCTCGTTCAGAGCAGTTGTGATATTTCACACGTTATTGTTCACAGGGACGGATGCAAACTTTACTGGTGCATTAAAAGATGGCTCCAGCTGTTTCCTCTCTGAGCATCTAGAGGCAGCAGCGAGGAAACGATAACAAGCAGCTTTTAACAGCTCTCATAGCAGGGATACGTTTCTCAGACATTTTTATTCTGTTTACATATTTACAGTTTCTCCAAGGCTTTTAATTATTCCCAGCTTTTTCATCATTATGATAGCATCTTTTCCTGGCTGTCAATAAGAGTGGAGGGTTCTCTGCAGCGGGACTCAGACGTTTGAGGCAGAAAAATGGATGTTTCTGTGTTGTGCTTGTTTGAGGTTTTTAACTGAAGGAAAGATCTTTCTGCCTAAGGGAGATAGTCGGCGTGAGACTGAATTTCCCACGTTGAGACGGGAACGTGCCGTCGTCTCCACTTCCTGATCACTGCTCCCTCGTTTGGTCCAATCAGGGGTGGTGGACATAAGACTGAGGACAGAAGAGAGTGAGTTTATTAGCAGATGCACTTGTCTAATCCCTGCGGCTTTCTTAACATTGTCTGTGTCCAAAATCCACTGTATGCACTATAAGAAATGTCTCTACGCTTTCAGACTGCACTATAAAATGGTGAATTCGGTATATAACGGACTATGTATTGATAAGTGAGTGATTTCAGACGCAGCCATTGGTTAAACCTTATATTCTGTTTTATCCGCCAGCTGCACGTCTTAGTGTTGAAACCTGTCCTCCTCAATCCACAGGACTTTACCAGACGTGAACACCAGACACTGATATCTGACGCCCTTTTATCTCCGAGCGGCAAAATCATCCAAGTGTGTTTTTAAAAAACAACAACAAAGTGTCAGCGTTAATAAGTTCAGCCCGTCAGAGTTAATTCAGCCGCCCCAGAGGCACATCAGCTATTCCAGGGAACAAACAACCGTCTACTCAGCACATGTCAACATCAAATAATCAGCCGCTCAAGAATCCAGAGTTATCAGAGGAGGATTTGCTGTGTAGTTATTGACACGATGACCAGAGCGGGAGCACCTCAGTATCTCCAAACACTGTCTTCTAAAGAGCCAATTACACGCTGGTGCAGAATCTGCGCTGAAAGCAAATGTGATTAACCGTGTTCCTGCAGCTGCAAACATCCTGACTTCACAGGGCAGGCTCACGATGTGCTGTAATGGAGATTATTTAGTCTGTAATTAACCTTCTTTATCTCAACTTACCATGAATATTTCACTCCTCACGCTCTCAAGGAGGCCGTGGTTCTTGCCTCAGGCAGAAGAGGCCGAGTGTCGGTTCCCAAAGAATTAGACGGATCTGAATAGATAATTAATTACAGTGATTCACACGTGTAGATTAGGCCTGAGGCAGCCTGGGTCTTCATTTGGTTTTGATGTTTGCTGATTTGATTTCTTTGTCTTTAGCTCGTTTATCTCAGCGTCTCCAGGTCAAACCAAAGGGAGGGATTGTAAAATATGAAATATGATTCACGGTCACACATATGCTAACGTAGCAATTGCAAAACTTGATGGGATCAAAAATATCAGTCATTTAAAGGCACCTGAATATTTCTAAAATCAAAATCCACGGATTGTTCCCTGTGAGTGTTCCCTCCTTCCTCCACTAAGTGGGGGTGTTTTCCTTCAGTGTTTAAATCGTGTGTGTTGTACAAACCTCCCCCTGTCGTGTGTTGTTACTCTGAAGTTCCTCCCCTGCTGATGTTGTGATTTCATTTTTCCCTTTTCTTCTACATCTCAAGGCTCCAAAGACACACGCAGCTCAGTGTGATGTCAGCAGCGAGTCCCTTCCATCACAGAGCAGGAGAATGAGGCGGCCCCGCTCCTGTGAAGACGGTCTCTGGAGTGGACACGCAGCTTCCTGTAGAGCTGACCGATCATCTGGGTTCAACTCTCCCTCCCTGCAGCTGCCACCCACTTTGATGTTATGTTTATGTCCCTGCAAGGAGAGCAGGAAGAGAAAGGACCAGCGGCTGAGTGCGCACATTTGTCCAGGAGAGGATCAGCAGCATGAAATGGCAGCAAAGCAAAAAAAAAATCCTCGCTCTTGCTTTTTTTCGGGGAGCTGGATTTCTCTGCTGACATATAAACGTGACATTTAATCTGACATTTAATCACTAACCCTTAGCCTCAACCCAACATGAGCTAAATTCAAACCTGAACCAACAATCCATATCCCACTAATGAATCCAGAAATGCTGGTCTTTCCATCTTTCTGTTGGTTCTTTTGAGTTTCTCAGCAGCCGCTCGTCCAAAAACCTTCAGTCGACGCCTCGTTTCCTCCTCAGCAGCACATCTGCAACATCTGGAGTCGACAGGACCACAACACAAACGCCAACCCTCTCTTTTAATACATCTGGAGGCTGTGGCCTTTTTACACAACCCTTGTTTTACAGAACATCTCCGTCCAGACAAGAACACAAACGCGACAAAAACACTCAAACAAGCGTGTGTGGCCAGTAGGTGGCGACAACGTCTACATCAACAATCTGTCAAATACCAGTGAGGAATCCTTTGGTCCAGTGTTGTTGGGTGAGACAGACATCGGTACTGTGTCGCAGTGATTTAGATAGAGTTATTAAAGGGTCCTATAACAGCGCTGACCAAATGTAGAAAAACCAGTATGAAGCCGCCATATCTGTTGTTGTTTCTGGTGTGTGTTTACTACACAAAACAAAATTGGAAGTAAACGGTGAGGCTGTCGCTTCCCAAATTATCCTAAATCTTAGTGTGGACGAACAACTCAAACCCAGAGGATGAGGTTTGTATTGCAAAATAACCACATGCTTGTTTGTTTGTTTGTTTGTTTGTTTGTCACCAGGACTAAAATCTACTGAACGGAATTCCACAAAACGTGCTGGAAGGACGGGATATGGGCCAAAATGTAAATCAACCAAAACAGCAGCGGAACGAGGCGTTTGTTTGGCATTTTCACAAACTCATGGCAGATTTTCATGTGTTTGTGTAATTTGGTGCAGATCCAAATAAAAAATCTGGACCGGCCAGATTTAAATGTGGTTTCAACACGGGGCTGCTGGGCCTTGGTGGCGTTATCCACCGTCACTGTCACTCTGCTTTTACACTGCATTTGGCATGTTACAATTTTCCATTTTCAACGTCAAACTTTGCAGGTTCGACTGACATCACAGGGACATCACAGTGACATCACAGTGACATCACAGTGACATCACAGACTGCTGCTTCACTGCTTGGTGAATAGCAGCCATTACCTCCCATCAGGCTATTTTTTGCAGGGACACCGTGCACCGCCGGACACATTTTGAACGAGCATAAAACCGATTTAGTAGCACCTGTAAATGCCGACTGACCTAAAATGACCATAACTCTTCCTCTGCCCTCCTTGTGAGGAGCGTCGTGTCCTCGTAAAGGTCATTCAAGAGCACACATCACTGGCTGTTTGTTGTTTACACACTCGCTGGCTTCACAACGTCTATTTATTTTAATTTGATCAACATTTGGCTTCACCTAACAGAGACAGAGACAGGGGGGGGGGGGGGGGGTGGATGCAGGAAGCTCATGCTGAGGCCCAGAATGCAGAAAGGCTGTAAACGCAGGGAATCCGTGATGAGCAGCATCTGCAGCAGAGCTGAGGAGCGATGTGGTGCTTTACCGACACCCTGTGGTGAACAGTGGGAACAGCAGCCACACTGAGGGGAGCGACACGACGCTACCTGCACACGAAGACAGTGAAGCTGGTCACCGACGTCTCATCGGTAATATAAACCAAAGAGGAGGTGGATCCAGATGTTGCACAATAACGTAAAGAGCTGTAAATACACCTGAGGGAGTGAAGAGGAGGATGTAGCTGCTGCTAAACTGATGCAATTCTTATGTCTAAGGTTAAATATTAGTAGGAGAATGATTTGTTAAGTTACATAGTTAAACATTTTATATTAAGTTATATTATCAGATAATTGTATCTGTCTGAAATTATATTGAAAATAAAGACAAAACTAGAAATGTCACTATATGCAAGTAAGACGATTGAAATTACACATTTTCTAAAAAAATCTATCATGTCTGAAAAGGAGCAGAAAGAAGTGAAGACTTATTGAGTCCCCCCTCTTTCATTTTGAAAGGTTTATCACAATATAAAATTCATGAGATCCGATTAAAATACCTTTCAAGAAAAGAGTAGAAACTTTGAAAATTACCCGTTAAGTAAATGAGCAAGTTTAATTTGTCTATAAAGTAAAGAAATTGAACACATAACACAACAATCACCATGTGGCTGTTAAAGGTAAGGCAGTTTTATTTATAAGGCAAGTTTCATACAAAATAAAAGTTTAAAAAGATCTGAATAAAATATTTAAATCTGTATAAAATATTTTAAATAAGGCAAAGGAGAAGAGTGCTACCAATAAAATATATAGAACTATGTAAAGTAGTGCAATTAAAATAGAATAAAATACAATGATGGTGTGACCTTGTAAGAAAAAGTTTCAGTTCAGATAAATTCAGTTGAATCTCATACACACGTGTTGTCGTTGTCGATTGCTGTGTGTGTGTGTTTGTTGTGCTTGAGTTCTGAGGGAGTTCCCCACCTCAGGATCAATACAGTGATTATAAAACTCGTGCATCAATTACAGCCACGGTCACCATGATGATGAGAGCAGAGGGGGGGGGGGGGGGGGGTGCTGGGGTTTCCTCTGGCAGACTGCAGGGATCAGAGTATTATCATCTGTGGCCGTCTCTCTCTCCGTCTCGCTCCCTCGTTCTCTGGCTGCGTGGATTCCTTTTATCTACAAGGTAATCAGGGCTTTACTGTGGTCTGTGCAACACACACACACACACACACAAACACACACACACACACACTGTGCACGAAACCAAACAGTACATTGTGTTATTGGCTCAAAGATTTAAAACACACAAACAGGGAGAGATAAAGCTGAATAAAATCTGGATATCCACAAATCATGTTTATCTCCGGTAAAAAAAACAAAACCACAATATAAATATTTGTTTCCTCGTCTGTGACCTTCTTTGCTCTTGGCTTTAACCAGCGCTGTGGGCATTTGGATTTCACCGGGGAGAGGGAGAGAGATATCAGAATGCAGCTGTACGTGTTTATCGAACACATTCTGGAGATGGATAATGATTCTAAAGGCCTCGGGGAGAAAGTGGAAATTACATTTGGCTTCAGTGAAACTCTGAAAGTGACACTGGGGAAAGTGCTCTCTGGTTCCTTTGTCCTCTGAGGAGTTTTAAGACTGAGAAGAAACAACAACGATGAAGACTTGACTTTATAATTAAGATAAGAAACTTTATTTACGTACAATGAAAACATGAAAGCACATATTTTCTGCTTTTGTGTTTATTCTGTAAAGTTTTTCATTGTGGTAAATATAAACGCTGATACCAACATGTCTGTGATTGTATCGACCAAAAGCTAGACTGGTGTGTGTGTGTGTTTGTGTGTGTGTGTGTGTGTGTGTGTGTGTGTGTGTGTGTTCTTTTGGCCCAGTCGGCGTTTGTTCATTTGTCTTCTAACAATGTTTAATGTCTGTTCGTTAACTAACATCAGGATATTTTATATTATAAGTACATATGTGTAATGTGATGTCGTGACAATAGTTATGTGATGTTTTAATGAAGAACAATGTTGCACAACTTTTTGCCAAAAAATATTTTTATTGTTTTCACAACATTTTAGTTTTTTTTCCTGGTTAAAGCACATTATTCTCTTTTACATGTAGAAAATATTTTTTAGGAAAACAAATTGAATTTCAAAAGGCAAAGTGAAACAAAAAAGAATGCACCGTCACTGTGGGAATCAAACCCAACACACACCCACACACTCGCTGAACCCCCTCACCAGGCCTGAACCTCCTTATCAGAGACAAACTTCCCATGAGGATCAGTGGCTCCGGCCGGCAGCAGGGCCAGGTACACCGGAGTGATAGCGCCCTCCTCTGGTGACTTTGGGGCTTTATCTCCAGCCATGTCGGTGCGCACCCATCCTGGACAGCAGGCATTCAGCAAGATCTAGAAACAGATAAATAATAACCCGGAAATTAGCCGTTAGACCAAAATAATGGAAAGATGGACTTTAGAATTTACATTTATCATAAAACGTCCAACTGAACATTATTTAAATCTTTTGTTGAAGCAAATTTGTAGGATGTGTGTAAGCTGGTGGATTTGTTAGAGTTCAGTTTACCTTGTCGCTCTGTCTCTCCTTGGTCAGCTGACGAGCCAGGATCATGGTCAGAGTCTAGAAACACAAACATGAACACGTTAGATCCATCGCTTTTTCAATAATGACAAATGTGGCATTAGAGAAGCATCTAGTTTCTTAAATCTTTGAGGCCCTTGTTTTTCCCGGTCTTATCAAACTGGTCGGTTGAGAGGAGTGGTTTATACTGGTCGTACCGTCAGGCCGGTCTTGGACAGGCCGTACGCCGTCTCAGGCCAGCCGCCCTGCTTGTGCTCGTTCTTCTTGGTGGCGTCCACGAACTGCTGCATCAGTCCCACCAGCTCGTCCTCAGTGATGTCCTCGCTGCGGAAACGCTTCTGGAGCTCCGGGCTGCACTGGGTCAGGGCGCGCTGGCCGACGAAGCTGGAGACGTTCACCACACGGCCTAAGAAATACAAAACACAGCCCACGCCGTGTGACTCTCCCAGTGTCTCTCTCACACGTCAAACTGAAGGTGAAGAACACCTGCAGACGGCTACACCTCTATTTAACAGTTCAGGGTCCTCACCTCCGGCTTTGACGATCGGCAGGAAGTGAGTCAACATGTCTCTGGTGGCGAAGAAGTTTGTCTTCATCGTGACCTCCGCCTGGACGTCGAATGGAGTCTTGTCAGCCCCTGAGGAGAGGGAGGGTAATTAGAGTTTGCATGTGACCTCCCCCGCTAATAACACAACATGGTTTCCAGTATTTATTTGTGTGTCTGCCTCCAGTGAAGCACACGTGTGATTCATCCGCGTGTGGTTCTAATCTGACCTTTGAATGCGATGCCAGCGTTGTTGACGAGGACGTCCACTCCTCCGTACTTGTCCTTGAAGTAGGCGGCGGCGGTGGTGATGCTGCTCAGGTCGTTGATGTCCAGCTGGTGGAACATGGGCTTCAGTCCCTCCGAGGCCATAGACGCCACGGCCTCCTGGCCACGCCCCCTGGAACGCATGGGTCATTTTAAAACTGGACCGACAGGCTCACACAGAAATCACAGACTGTTCAAATACTAACACAACCGATGTGTACTTTAGGAATCAAACGTAAGTGAGACACTGAGGCGAGGCAGCCAGGTGGGGGGTGCAGCCGGCTGAGGGTTACTCACTCGTCTCTGGACATGAGGTACACGACTCCTTGGTACTGTTTACAGAGCGCTCGGACAATGGCCAGGCCGATGCCCTTGTTACTGCCCGTCACCACCGCGACCTTAGTGGACATGTCTGCACAGAGAGAGAGAGAGAGAGAGAGAGAGACGGGAGAGAGAGAGAGAGAGAGAGAGAGAGAGAGAGAGAGAGAGAGAGAGAGAGATTAGTGTATGAATAAATAGTCTTTATCAAAACCTAAAGGAAATATGCATTACACATTAATAACACAAGCAGTTTTCAGCCGTGTGAAGACAAACACTTGCACAACTTCGTCTGAATAGATGCTGAGTCACTCCGCTCGCCATGCTGGAGGGCATATAGCTTGAAGGGAGATTTGCCGAGTCATGGTGGCAATCCCAGCGAGAGAACAGGGAGAAATCAAAATCTCATCCAGTTTTATAATCCAAGAAAACCAAAAGGTAAATCTGGGTCGAAATAATGATAATTTAACTCTGAACAGTGATTTAGTTTGTTGCAGTGACACATTCAGATCTGTGGTAACTGTATAAACATTGAGTCGTGTTACACACTGATATGAAAACAGATTTAGCAAATCAAGCTGTAGGATTATTATCACATAAGTATATTTAGATATAAACAGTAGTAACAAGGGGAAATGTTCACATCACGAGTTCCTTGTTTTCATCGTTTTAAACTGAACAACTTTGTCTGAATAGATCCCGAGTCACTTCACGCTGGAGGGCATAGTTTGAAGGGAGATACAAATTTGCTGAGTCATGCTGACAATCCCAGGGAGAGGACAAGAAGGAAAAATCCAAATTTCATCCAGTTTCATAATCCAAGAAAACTAAAAGGTCAGTAAATACAGGTTTATAAAGTAGAGTTTAGATACTAAAAGTTTTAAGTTTTAAAATAGTCTGTTAAATGTTCAAACAGCTGGAATCTGGGTCTGAATACATCAACATGCAGATGTTTCTAACTACAATAAGACAATTTAACTCTAAACAGTGATTTAGTTCGTTGCAGTGACACATTCAGATCTGTGGTAACTGTATAAACATGGAGTCGTGTTACACACTGATATGAAAACAGATTTAGCAAATCAAGCTGTAGGATTATTATCACATAAGTATATTTAGATATAAACAGTAGTAACAAGGGGAAATGTTCACATCACGAGTTCCTTGTTTTCATCGTTTTAAACTGAACAACTTTGTCTGAATAGATCCCGAGTCACTTCACGGTGGAGGGCACAGTTTGAAGGGAGATACAAATTTGCTGAGTCATGCTGACAATCCCAGGGAGAGGACAGGGAGAAATCCAAATTTCATCCAGTTTCATAATCCAAGAAAACTAAAAGGTCAGTAAATACAGGTTTATAAAGTAGAGTTTAGATACTAAAAGTTTTAAGTTTTAAAATAGTCTGTTAAATGTTCAAACAGCTGGAATCTGGATCTGAATACATCAACATGCAGATGTTTCTAACTACAATAAGACAACTTAACTCTGAACAGTGATTTAGTTCGTTGCAGTGACACATTCAGATCTGTGGTAACTGTATAAACATTAAGTCGTGTTACACACTGATATGAAAACAGGTTCAGCAAGTGGCTCTGCAGGATTATTATCATATATAAGTATATTTAATCATAAACAGCAGTAAAAAGACGCAATGTTCACATCACGAGTTCCTTGTTTCCATCGTTCTAAACTGAAGTTTGAACCTTTCACCCGATTCCAGTTGCATAACACTTTTTTCACACACGCTCAATCAAAACCAGATAAATCCACATTTCCCCAGTGAACAACTCGCTGGGTTCGTACCTGAGGATGAGGAGAAGGTTCTTACTGTGAGCTGAGGGATGAGGAGCTGCTGAAGCTGCAGAGAAGAAGTGAGGAGCTGCAGGAGAACGACGGGAACGAGGAGAGCAGCTGCAGGGGGTGGAGGAGGAGGAGGAGGAGGAGGAGGCTCTGCGCAGCGTCACCGCGCACACCCGGAAGTAAACACTCTGACCACGTGGGAGGGAGAAGGCGTCGCCGCGCGGGGTCGATGTTTTAAAAAACCTGATTTTTATATTTTCAAGGTACTGAGCTTTTATTTTTACTTTATTTAATCCACAGCTACTAAATTGACAAATAGACTTTAATCTGTGTTGATATGTTCGTGAGAGCGGTGCATGATGGGAGTGTTTTAGGGTTTAACCATGTGACCAGGACAGACACAGTGTAAGCACCAGTGAAGGTTTTGGGTGAAAGTCAGGTGTCCAGTGTGTCCAGTGATCAATGTCTAAACTGGTTTAATTGACCTTTGTCCATGTGAAGTTGTGTTAAATGTGTGTGTGTGTGTGTGTGTGTGTGTGTGTGTGTGTGTGTGTGTGTGTGTGTTCCACCACAGGGGGTCACAGCTTCATGCGGGGTCATGAGGGGTCGCAGCCATCCAGCTGGACGAGCTGCGAGGAAGAGGAGGCAGAAATGTGAAAGCTCCGTCCAGTCGGGTATAAAAACATCCGTTTCAGTCCTGTGTGGTGTCTCTGGTGTCTCTGCTGGTGTCCTCCATCACCTGTCTCACTCTGTCTGTCTCTGTCTCCTCAGTCTCTCTGTGTCATCAGCTCCAGTACGTGAGGCTCATGAAGTTTCTCCACCAGCGAGGATTCACCTCCTCCCTGCTGCAGCCGGCTCTCTTCACCGGTACGACTCTGGTGTCCCACTTTCTACTTTGATGCTGTTGTATACTAAATAATGTCATCTACTCAATAAATACCTCAAGAACATCCTGTTAGTTTCCTGTTACTATGGGAGTAGTATGACTAGGAAAGGTGTTTGAGTATAATTATTTGCTGTGATCAAATTTGAAACATTAAAGTAAATAAAATAGCAGAAATCTTGCTAAAGTTTGTGTTTCTCTGTCCGTGCAGACACAGGTAGAGGACTGCAGACTCTCAGAACTATAAAGGTGAGCAGGCTTATGCAGTACTAATATATTAGATTTTAATTTAAACAATATTGAAAATGCTTTTTCTGTTTTAAAACTTTACTAAGACCTTCATGAACATCTGTAATAGGAGGTAATAGCTCATTTACAGTCATGGATACTGTGATTGTGTTTAATGAGTTCAGTAAAAATGACTTTTTAACAATTAGTGTTATTCAAGCTTAACAGACTGTTAATGACTTTTGAATTTGATTTTGAGCAGGGTTTTGAGTTTCAATGCTTGGTGCAGTTATTAATAATCTGTCCTGGATCGAGTGTTGTGCTTCAGTTGTGTAGAAACATGTGAGCTGTGTTTGAAATCCCTCTTCTCTGCCTCAGCCCGGCCAGCTCGTCATTTCTCTGCCCGAGTCGTGTCTCCTCACAACCTCCACTGTCCTCATCAGCGACCTGGGGCCGTTTATCAAGAGGTAAACACTGGAACAAACCTTCTACACATCTGTGAAACAGTATATGTTAAATATTATATCTCCTTTAACATCTGTAAGTGTAGAATCAGAGAATCATCCGAGCTGTCTCTGTTTTCCTCTGCAGCTGGAAGCAGCGTCTCTCTCCCCTGGTGGCTCTCTGTGCGTTCCTCGTGTGTGAGCGGCACAGAGGAGAAGCCTCTCACTGGTTCCCCTACATCTCTGTGCTGCCTCCCAGTTACACCTGCCCAGTCTACTTCACAGACGACATCGTGAGGCTTCTGCCTGCCTGTGTGCGGAGCAGGGCCTTCGAGCAGAGGGAGGCCGTACGAGAGCTCCACTCCTCCAGTCGGGACTTCTTCAGGTGAGTTTGGGACAAAGGTCGCTGAAGCAAGTTGCTCAGGTTGTGTGAAGGCGTGTGAGGACAAGTTTGTGCAGATGTGACATGACTTGCAGAATGAGAGATAAAATCTTTGTGTTTGAGAATCAGTATCTTTAGATAAAGCTCTTTTAAACTGTTAGATTGCAACACTTCCTCCCGTGACGTGCAAATATTAACCTGGTGCTTGAAAGGTTGTTTAATGTTTGTGGAGCACAGGGCAGCTGGAGACCATCCCAGCAGCTGACACTGGGCAGGTTGTCAGTTTATCACAGGGATGATATACAGAGACCAACCATTCACACTATGCAGGCACAGTGAGAACATGTAAACAGGGACAGTGGAGGAAGTCTGAACTGTAATCCTGGTGCATTCCTGCAGAGCTGCTGCCAGTTGAGCGCTCAGGACATGAACATTCATAAGACCATAGAAACGGTTGAATGTAGTTAACAATGCATTCCAGGCACACCCTGTTTTTTATTAACTCTGGGACTAATACAGAAAACAGATAAGAAAGATTGTGTATTTAAAATGGATACGCAGAGGTTTTAGCTTTTAATCTGCCAGGAGCCGACAAACCTGTACATCAACATCATAATAAAATGTATAGAACAAACAAAGTACATGTATTTGAGCAAATCTCGAAACATGTGATTCATCAAAGCAGTTTAGTCGTCCTCAAACTGTAAGTGATTCTTTTTTGCTCCAGATCCCTGAAGCCAATCCTGAGTCTGCCTGTGGAGGAGGTGTTCACATATGAAGCACTGAGGTACACACACACACATACACACACACACACACACACACACACACACACATACTCCAGTTGTACTTTATTGTAGAGGGGGACAGGTTTCTTTATTGGGCCGATCAGATCAGCAGATATGAGCCTTTCACAGACATATTGGTTTGTTTGCCGCCATAAAAAAAAACGTTTATTTCTTATTCGATGTATTTCAGTGGGTTTATGTTTCCTTTTAACATGTTAGGAAAAAGTGCTAATTATTTTTAAATATATATATATATCAGTCCCCCAAAAATCCATATTAATCAAGTTAGTACACTTATTTTAATATATGATTTTATAGATACAGATCTCTCCACTGTAATGTTGTATGACGGTGAAAATGCTTTAAGACAGAAACGTGTTGGACTGTTGGTCTCTCAGTTCATCTGTTGTCCTCTGTCCTCCAGGTGGGCGTGGTGCAGTGTCAACACACGCTCCGTCTTCATGTCCCACCCGTCCAGCGACTTCCTGTCCGGACAGGATGTTTATGCTTTAGCTCCCTTCCTGGACCTGCTCAACCACCAGCCTGACGTGCAGGTAAACTACAGTGTGACAGGACAGTGAAGAAAGATGGATGAATCAATAACCAGTTTGGAAAATCCCATGAAAACATTGTGTTTTTGTTTCCAGGTAAAAGCGAGTTTCAATGACGTGACCAGATGTTATGACATCAGAAGCGTCTCCGGGACGACGCGCTACCAGCAGGCATTCATAAACTACGGTTCCCATGACAACCAGCGCCTGTTATTAGAGTACGGCTTTGTCGCCCCCAACAACCCGCACAGTGTGGTGTATGTAGACACAGGTAAAGTGTAGACGTAAAGTACTGGTTGTGTATTTGTGGCTGAATCAGTTCCAGGCAAAACCATTTTTTAGTTAATGTGTTTTTTGATAAATATTGGAGATGTTTTACTTTTACACAAAATATGTGTGAGTAAATAACGAGAGATTCAGGCCATTAAATCATATTTATATTTAAAATGTTACACCTGTATGCTTGAACCCCTCAGATCTTCTCTGTGACGTTTTAAGAGGCGACAGGAGTTTGATCCAGAAGATGAAGTTTCTTCAAGAGAACAAACTGGTTCAGTGAGTGATTTTAAAATGACATTTCATTACTATTATGTATAAACATTTTTTATAAACAAGCCATGACAGTAATATCACTGTCATTAAAGAATAATATATCCCCTTTTATATTTTGGTTACTTGGCAAGTTTCCCGTCACCCGAAAGTTTCCCTGCGTGAAAGTTCTGGACAGAGTTTAGTTAAGTTTTATAATGTATCTAATAAACCTCCTCTTGCTCCTCCCTTCTATCAGGAACCTGACTGTGTCCAGTGACGGCCTCGGTTGGAGGCTGATGACGGCTCTCAGGCTGTTGTCCATGCCACAAACACTGTAGTAAGACACACACACACACACAAACACAACCGCACACACAAAAGGTGCACGTGCTTATTCTGCACTAACTCTGTGTTTGTTTCCCACACAGTCACCAGTGGAAGGCAGTGTTGCTCGGCCAGGCGGTGGGTGAAGAGAGGGAGGAGTGGAGCGTCCGCACGGCTGAGACGCTCTGTCAGCGACTTCTACAAGACACACACACCGCTCTGGATAAGGTGTGTGAACGTGCACAGACACACACTCAAACAGCGATGCATCACATGACATGATTTATGTGTTTGTGTGTATGTGTGTGTAGATCTCCGTCTTGCTGCAGCAGTGTGACCAGTCCGTCAGGGAGCAGCTTGACGTGGTCCAGTCACTGCGACAGGAGGAGAGGTGCATTCTGGGACGCTGTCTTGAGGCACTGCGAGGCATGATGACACAACCGGACCAACCGTTGCCATGCCAACCTGATGTCGACACTGGGAGCTGACATCTGATTGGTGCGCTTGTCCACTCGCTGCTATGGTTTTTAATATCCCTGGAGTAACTGGAGACGCTGGCCGGTCTCCATGTTCCTGTTCTGCCTGTCCACCAGTGAGGCTGACAGAAGCTGCAGGACGTCCTGTGATCAGGTTTGATTCCTGCGACGCTGCGGGACAGTGGGACGCTCACCACGACCATCATCTGAGCCAAAGATCTCTCACAAAGTTTACCAGGACTCCTGTATCCCTCTGGACTCATGTCAAACAAAATCTTGAGCAAATAGAGTAAATGGGGGAAACAACACTGAGGCAGATCTGTCAACAAGAACTGGAAATGTTTATCATGTTTTAATTGTTTTTATTTATTAATGAAATGTCACAGTACAGTAATAAAAAAAAAGATTCTCTTATTTCCAAGAGTTGAATTGGATTCGTTCAAGTAAAGTAACATCACACAAGACTTTTTATGACGGCAAAATAAATTGCAATTTCTTCTTATATTATAACTCGAGACAGAGCTTTAGCCTTGGCGGAGGAATCTGCTCTCTGAGCATCCAGCTAGTGTAAAGTTTGTGTTTATCGAGTTAAATATAGGTTTGTGGATTCTCAGAGAAATATGATGTGACAAACAGTGATCACAGAGGCCTTGATATGAGTCACAGTCACATGGAATCACACATTCACAGGCTGGATGTGAGAATGTGTGTTTGGAGGAAATCCCCTTCATATGAGTTTCTGTTCCTCAGTGTTGAAAAGACAACTAAAGCTTCATCTCCTTCATCGTTCACATGATGTTGAAGTTCTGACTTGTTTGAATCAGTTCATTCATTCTGTTCATTGAACTAAACGTTGCCTCAGATCTCAGCAGAATTACTCAGAGTTGAACAACTGCTTTTTTCTTCTGCCGACGCTGGACAGTCTCCATCGCGACTGTGGCTTCATAGATAGACACCGTCTCCTCCGGCTGAGGTCTGCAGACACAGAGAGGAACCAGACACACAGATTGGATTTGATTGGGTTAGATTATAGTGTGTGGATCTGTGTGTGTGTGTGTGGGGGGGGGGACGATAAAGCCAGGTGGTGCCGTTTCTGGGTTTACCTGAGAACTCCAGTTGACATCTTCTCCACGATGTCCTTCAGAATATCTGTTAATAAAGGTTGTTAAAGACCTTAAAGCCGACAGGAGGCTGATTGTGTTCATTAGGTTTTCACATTAAACAGTCGGAGCACACAGAGGATACGGAGGTAGCGTCCTTGCTGAGCTGAGGAAGCCGTCCACACTTCAGGGTTGAGGAACGACACGGAGGCTGATTTGAGATGCAGTAATCTGCAGTCTGGAGGATCCAGCTGTAAAATACAAAGACACAGAACTTTAAAAACCACAGGTGCTTTCAAAGAAACTTGAATTAATACAAATTACAAATGTATTCTAATATTGGGTTTAATCTTGATCTGACCTTGTTGATGCTACACTGCTCATATCTTAACTATATGGCTTATTGGGAATAATTTGAATCTAAACCAAATCTAAAATGACCATAACACTCAATTGTTAACTAACTGGTGATTTTAGAGACAGAGATGATATGAAACACAACAGTAAAAATGCAGCTTCGAGGTTTGACCCTCCCTCACCTGCAGGTCCTGGTGGGACGTGACCCAGTGCCCCCCCACTGCCAGCGCACTGATGATGTCATGTTTGTGCAGGTGTAGTTTCATCTCCTCTGATTCCTCCTCTTCCAGCAGATGAACTGAAAACACAAACACAGCTCTGGTGTCAGGACGGTCAGATGAAGGGGAAGGAGCCTCGGTGTGTATAGAACCACTCAGAAACCTCCATGACAGATTTAATGTCAATTTTTAATCAGTGTTCATCAGTGTTGACTGTGTTTTTACCTCCTGAGTCGATCACTATATCCACTCCCAGTCCTCCCGTCTCCTCCAGCACCAGCGGCAGCAGCTCTGATGAGCCGTTATAGACGGGAATGACTCTGGCTTCAAACACAAACCAATGATGTCACAAGCGACTCTTGTTCATTTGAATACACTAAAAACTGTTTACACCACAAATCTGATCCTATGATGTTTTAAGCTGCCGTGCTTGCAGTTTTTAATGTTATCCACATGGGGGCAGCAGCTTTTCATTCAATCTACCTTTGATACTATTAGAATATAACTCAATCATTTCCATTCATTTAGTTTGATTATGAAAGTAACACATAATTTAAATGCTCAAGTAAATGCGTAGTAAACTAACTACAGCTTATATACTGACAATCACACAGTTAAACAACCAGTTTACTTAATGAGAATTAGAAATGCATTGAGGAAGCAGGTAAGTCTGTTAGAAAGATGGAGAGAAAAGATCTCACCTAATAAAGGATCCTGAACGCCTGAGGAACACAGTAAAGATGAAAATGTTTAAATCAGAGTAAAAAAGTATTAGATGATCAGCAAAGTGAAGATTTTTATAACAGCTGATGTGATTTTTTGTAGAACATTTTGTTTAACGCACACAGAAAGGTTGTGTTACAGATAATAGAGCAGATACAGACCTACGCTGGGTCGAAGCTGCTCCAGGAAAGTGTGATTTTGCGGGGAATGCGATGTCGTCAGAACCTTCACTCCGTGGTAACAGGCCAGCTGGGTGACCATCAGGCCAAAAGACTGAGGAGGGGGAGAGGAGATGAGCTCGTTAGAAAACACATGAACACTGAAACTCAGGCAACGCTCAAATCCTTGGGTTTTTTGGTATTTATTTTCTCAAAGGAGGAAACATGAGGAGGAGGAGAAATGCAGCAAAGGTCAGATGATGCATTTTAATACAAAGACACATGATTCTTTAGTTGTTTTGTCTTGTTAACGTACACTTGCTCCGTCCACGACCAGGAGTGTGTGTCCGGCTGCCATGTGAGCGTGTGTGTGTAGAGCAGTGTAAGCACACAGGCCGTCACGCAACGCTGATGCAACACACACAGAGCTGAGCTTCTCTGGCTTCTGAACTGGACGACATAAAACAGAAATATACACACGTGTTTCATTTCATTCTGCCTTCATGACATCACACTTTGTAGCTGTGTGTGTGTGTGTGTGTGTGTGTGTGTGTGTGTGTGTGTGTGTGTGTGTGTGTGTGTGTGTGTGTATTACCTAAATAGTGTTCATCTACATCAATGACGTCACAGAGTCCAGAGCAGGGAGAGTCCAGGGGAAGCACACCTAGAGGAGAGGTGAGGTAAGACGTGATAATGTACTGTACAATAAAGTAAACCAGCAGAGTGAAATGACTACTGGGTTCCATCTTTCCTGAACTGGGTCAGAAAAACTAAGTTTCTTACCGACAACCTCGTCCTCAGGCTGGAAAAATGTTACTTTGGGTCCCACTGAAGAGAGAAAACAGACAATCACACGGGTTAAACCTCTGCTGACCCCTGGTCAGTGAGGACTCTCACTATTTATCACGTGTCTGCATCTTTACGACCTTGCAGGACGACCCCGGCCACCTCTCTGCCGACAGGAATCAAATCTCTCTGGATGCCGACGTCAGCGAGCAACTGTGAGCAGAGAGGAGACGAGGCAGCAGTGATAAAGATGCTCATACGTGCAGTGATTCATTTAACCGTGTGATTTAAGTTGAATTCAGGGGCTTTCACTGGTCAGCTAAGTTAAAAGCACCTTGAGGTCCAGTGGGCTGAGTCCACATGCCTTCACCTGAACTCTGACCTGATGGCTGCCCAACACGTCTGGAAGAGTCTGATGAGAAAGAGCAGCACACAAACTGTCAGACAGAGAATCAGCTGTAAACCAGGGAGACAACATCAGCTGCACGGGCAAAAGTCCCATGTAATTGTTTTAATAAAGAAAAAGAAAAGCACTTTGTTAGACAAACAATATGGATCATTCAATCCTGTCTTCCTCTGAAGAAACACTGTCACACTCGATCTACCACAACTGATTTGATTTGATCCATGTCAGAATCAGATTTATTGTCTCTTCCATAATATAAACGCATTGCACATGGGAGAGAAATGTCACATCAGGCACATATTCTGAAAACAGAATAATTGAAACAGAGCAACATATTTAAAAACAGGAAATAAATTAAAGACCCAACAGAACATTGTGCAGATCGTGGACTGTAAATCATCTTTGTGTATACTGTGTGGTGCTGATGCATTCACGAGAGCAAATATTATTAACTTGACTGCAATGTTATAGTTTATTACTTATGATAAAACCTGGAGGTAAAAACCCAAACTCACCATTTCCTGGATGACGAACTTGGGCTGCGCGTCACTGACACCAGCTCTGCAGAATAAACCCTTCATGCTGTTTCACTGACGAAGAAGCTCTCGATGATAAATCACCTTCTAACACTAATAACAAATATCACGTATTGTTATTTATTTTCTCCTGCAGAAGACGCTACAGCTGCTTCCGGCTTCAAATCAGCTGATCTGCCTCCTCTTCTTCTTCAGGGGCGAGTGGTATTATTTAATACATGTTTCAACACCGCCCCCTTTGGGATGTTAGATATCACTACATCTCAAAGGTACCATACATACAGTAACTAAGATAAGATAAGTTAAAACTTCATTGATCAACACACCGCGGAAATCCCGGTGTTACAGCAGCAGGAAGTTCAGAAGAGAATAAAAGGCAATAGAACACAACATTAAAATTAAATAAAACAAACAAACAAAGACAAGATATACATCTTTCACTGTAGTGAATTATATCGAGATAATTTGATTATTATAATGATGTATCACTACGTATGCAACACTTTGGTGGTGCAGTTCATAGAGATTATATGTTTGCTTTATGTATAAATGTATTACTTTCTAATCCAATTTAGTCTAATCTATGAAAACCATTTTATTATAACATTTAATAAACTATTAAATACTTTCAAGTCGTATGATTTGAAAGTAGAAATCTTAATCTGAAAAGTAATGGCAGTGCAGTCTTCAGGCTAATACAGTGACGACATCAGTACATAATTTTTTTCCTGAGTATTAGAAAATGATAAGTACAGGTATTTTATTCCAGTGTGGCGTCAGTTTCCCATCATATGAAAATAAATCTGGGACCTTTTATTGTTATCATGTTAACTTTTCCTCTATTCATTCACTTTATCCTCTTTTCTTTGGCTTTATGTGTAATTATCTGTCCTCTTCCATCTGAAGCACAGACAAGTTGTTTTTATTTACATATTTATTAGTTTTGGGTCAATTTTGATAAACAAACTGTTTTGGGGATTTTGTTTCTTTCTGTGCAATAACCAGCAGGGGCGCTGTTTCCCTCATCGTCCCCATGATCCAGGCAAACCGACGAGCTCTCGCGAGATCTCAGCGCGGACTCCCTGTTTGCTCTGCGCTGACATCTCGCGGGACCTCCGTGGCGTTACCCCATTTTCCAACCTTCCCTCTCAGTCGCTCGGAATTTTCGGCTCCGGTGGAGAATCGCCGGAAAGAGGTCGAGGCGATAAAAACGGGTCCGGGATCAGGAGGAGAAGCCGAGGCAACGACTCCGGGGCTCGGACGCGTCCACACACAAGCGAGCTGCTTCCCGCGGGGCTTCATCATGGAGGCTGAACTATGACGTGAGTGTGTGAGTGTATGTGTGTGTGATGTGAAAGACGTTAGCTGGTTAGCTCGCCCTGCTAGCTAACAACACCAGCTAACATCAGCTGCTAACTGTCACATCTACAGAGCTGCTTTAAATCAGTGGTCGAGACCTGGAGCTGTGGGGCGATGCTAACCAGCTGCAGCTAACAGCGGCTAGCTAACATACCATCGAGATCAATCACTGCCTCTGCACTGACTGGGAGCAGCCTGGAGTCAGCTGTGGTTACACCTTAGCTGTGGGAGCAGCTGGGAATAAAAGGGTGACTCTACAGTCGTCCTGAGGTGTTTCCTCAGTTAGTGGTGGATGTTTCCTCAGTGAGATTCGATTTGCTTAACGCGAGGGGATCCCCAGCTGCTCCCACAGCTCCCTGCACGGTCCTCCCACCTTCTACTGGGTCGCCCTGATGGGAGCAGAACACCTGCGAGTTGTGGGGCAGTAACTGTGCAGCCGATCGGTTAGTTTCAGTTTGTCTAACAGACGTTTTACCTGAAAGAGGAGCTCGTTCATCCGCATCCTGCCGGAGGTCAGGTGTTCTTCCACTGAGGACCACTGACCTGGTTCCCATGGTTACGTCGATGCTGGCAGGTCTTCTCCAAGGTGGGAGGATTGGGAGGATAACAGGTGTAAACACTTTGTCCAGTGAGTAAAAGTACACACAACGTTAAGTTTTATTGGGCCAACAAGAGGTCTCAGTACTGCACATGATCCAGCGGCAGAGTTAACCCCTGTCTCTGCAGTGAATACTTTCAAAATTACCTTCTGAAGCTCAAAGACACATTTGTTTGGAATGTCTGTTTTTCCTGAGCACCTCCTGAAGGTAACACCAGTGCTGGAGGAATCAGTTTTTTTACTAAAGTAAAAGTATTGATACCACACTCTAAAGGTACTCAATTACTCACAGAAGTCGTGCTGTCGATATAATCAAGTAAAAGTATTCTGCAGGAAAATGCACCCTGTTGTTATTGTACTGTTATACTATACATTGTATATTAGATGAGTATTACTCATGTATTAATGTAGAAGCAGCATTTTACCGCTGCACTTGGTTGAGGTAGAGATACTTTTAACTACTCTACGTCTGAAACTGACATCAGCTGATTGTTCTCTTGATTAATTGATTATTTGATTCGTGAATATTAAGAGAGAGAAATGTCGTGACAGTGTCAAACGCGTCACCTTGACCTGGGAATGTCCTCGTTGTTCTTAGTGCATAAAACGATCCCAGTGTCCCGGCTGGTGTCAGTGACAGCTGTTGTTTTGAAGTCGGCCCTGAGACGTGACTTGCATTGTCTTTGTAATACTGACCAGTCAAGAGACAGACGTGTCTCATGCATTATTGTTATTTCAGATGGGAGCAGAGCTTTTTGTTTTACCCATGATTGTAACTTTGTCTTCTCTAAATGCAGCTAGTAAACCATGTGAGCTCCAATCGTAAAATGGGCTGTGACACATCTTTATACAGGCAGCATCGGTTTCATCTCAAGCAAACAGAAAGTGCACCGAGTTCCGTTGTCAATAATGTTTTATGGTTCTAAGATCCTGGTTTGCTGACTAATTTACATCCCCACTATAATCACACACATTAGTTTTGAGAAGACTCAGTTCAGGAGTTCACCTGCTCAGTCCGGGTTCAGTGAGTTCAGCTGTGATCAGGGGGGGTGACTTTGTTTCCCTGCGTCAAATGACCTATAAATCAGGACAGCGTAATACAGTTTGTTTCCCAGGGCTGCGTTCAACTCAGTTTACTTCATTCCCGTGGAGTGGCTTCAAAAGCCTCAATTCATAATCTTATCCACCAGAAACAAAGGCGGTGTGTTGGTAAACAGGCTTAAACAAGCTCTGTGGATCAGGCAGTGAACCCATCTGATAGGTTTAGAGTTCTTGATCCTTATTACACATCCACATTCATTTTCAACATCATGACCTTGAACCTTATATAGAGAGGCATATCATTTCCAGGCTTTTCAAAGGTCGTTTGGCTGATTTTTACCTTTAATTATGAATAATGTATGATGATTAGATTAACTGTCAGTTCACCTGTTTATTAACAACAGTAGAAAAGTCCAGGTTGTGCAGTTTCCCCCCCCCATTTTAGAATTAATCATTATTTGCGCTGACCGTAAAAGCCAGTTTTTCCTTCCTACAATGATCGGGGGACGATAGCATTAACGACAATCTATGAATATTTGTTGTGTTGTTGTCATTTTCCTTGTAATACAAGCAAGCTGACTATAACCCCATGACCCTAATTTTCCCCTGTGCTGTGTTTCAGATTTCAGTATTATACACTTGGGTAGTGCTAACATTAGCTTTTGCTCTGGAGGCTGGTGAGCATGTTGGTGAGGAGGGATGGGAGGAGGGAGCAGGAGGGAAGGATGTAGTGATGCAGGAAGGGCTGATGGAGAGACTGCAGTGGTATGTGTGTGTTTGAGGCAGAGGGTGTGTGTTATAGTAAGTATGTGTGTTGGTGTACAGATGTGGCAGTTATCAATACTATCACAATACACAGATAATGTATGGGTGCTTGCAACTGACCATTAATCGTCATCATGACTTTGAGCAACAGTCCCAAAAAAACAAAGCTGTTCAGTTTATAAGAATTATATCAATAGTCAAATGATAGGAAAAAGTAACAGGTGATATCTTTTTTTAATTGGATTGTGTGTTTAATTAACATTTATCATAATCATATTGATCAGAGGAAACCACGCAAATCTTCACATTTCACTTCCAAAACGGAGTCAATAATGAATCATCTGTCAATCATATGAATTGATCAACTGACTCATTAATGCTGCTCTACTTCAACCCAGAACAATGGGGCATCTGGTGCATGAGGTTCTAGGGCTAACTTCTTACACTGTTGAACAGCAGTCAGGGATCAGTGCTGGTCAGGCACGTGGACATAGTCGACTGAAGAGTGACTGACAGAGCAAACAATGGATTTATAATCATTATAATTTCCGCCCTGCTGCTCATATAACTGAATCGCTTTCGTTTAATATGTAATCTCATACCCGTTTGAGAAATTATACTTTAACTCTTAATAGAATAAATTATGATTTATAAATCGTAACTAATCTTCGATCATTTGATGCATCTAAGTTTTTGGTTCTCTTGCTTTCCTGCTGTGTATCTTGGAGTGTTTTAATTGTGGGGTGTACGTATCTCTGTTTGCTCCAAGTGCCTCCCTCACAGTATGTTGTCTCTTGCTTGAGGGTTATCTATTTGGCATCGATAGCATTTTTCTCTCAACTCGGGCTGAACATGTGCGGTTTCATATGTTTAACACTCTCCGGTCCTGGGATGCTTTATTTCATTTTGCCTTTGTTGGAAAGGTGAACTATCAATGATGCTTGTTCCTTTGCGTCAGAAATTAGCTTTTTAAACATGCTGCACTGTTCCTAAATGTGTTGACTGGGTATTTTTACACTGATTGAGAGAAGCATGTTCTCTGTTACACTGGAGGAAATCTAACTAAAGCTGCTCGAGGCAAATTGGCAGCATCAAAAAACGCAATCTGCAACGCGACAGCACTTTTTCTTGGAATGAGCAGTACAACCCAGATAAAGGATTTCAGATAGAAATGAAAGGAATTGTGTATTTAAGTATTCAGCATTGTTTACGAGTATTGTAACATCAGTTGATTGACAGTTTCCCCAAATTCATCGATGGAAGAAGTGAAAGAAGTATGTCGGAGGGGTCAGCAGGAAATTGAGGGGGAGGGGACAGAAAGAGAAGAGAGTCTGAACACTAATCTGTATCATGTACTGAGGCTGTGTGTGTGTGTGCGTGTGCATGTGTGTGTGTGTGTGTGTGGAGCTTAAACAGGCATCTGCCACAAGCCTTGATAACAGACCGACACTCCAGTAACATCCCAATGCTCTAATTATACAGACTAATCCCACAAAAACAATGTACAGAGGGAAAACCAACACGATGACAAAGGAAATGGACGTAGTACGGTTTCAACAAAGAACTATTTACGATACAACTTTTAATCAATTGACAATTGATGTTTCACCGGAGTTTACAATTAGTTTGATGCTGGACTCATCATTTCTACACATTGTTAATCGTGTGTTGTTTGCTTGCGTCAAGTTTTTTTTGCAAGTCATGAGTTTGTTGTTTGCTCTGACCCGAGGTATCGTGGTCAATCTCCGAGCCCATCAGCCATCGTCCGACAATTCAATTAGCCTCTGCGGGCAACAAGCAATATTTCCAGGCCCCCGGTGTAGACGGTGGTTATCCGGGGCAGGACTCCATCTTCCCTCCTCCGCACACAGTTTACAGTCCCACTATTTTTCTTTTATCACACAAGTCAAACAGCCATAGGTCTTGTAGGTGTTTTATGTCCAGATGACAGTATGGCTATTATCTATTTATCAAACAGACGATTCCTTTCAGTCAGTGTGTTTCACCTCATTCGCTCTCCACACAGTCTGAATCACAGATTTCGACTTGTTAAGCAGTGTTTTGAAAACTTTGGTCAACCTGACATCTCATTAGTTTGGAACTCTTGTTTGTCAGTTCACCTGAGGATAACTCTCTTTGCTGCAGTGTCCCTCCTTCACTCATTCTCGTCATTTTCCATTCAACTGTGGCTAAACTCACATGTTTCAACGTAGCTGACGAGTGAGTTGAACTTCTCCCTTTACTAGTTTAGTTTCCCTCGGCTCAAGATCGACAGACGCTGCTCAACTGCTTCAAAATTCTCTCACTGGCATTCGTGAAAGTGTGTCCCTGTTTGTGTAGGGTGGGCTTTGTTCGTCTGACCTAGTTAAGCTGGCTACTTTGTCCTCCCACTCTGATGGTAATGGGACACACACACACACACACACACACACACACACACACACACACACACTCCTCACTAGGCCAAGAACAAATTTCAACTGAAGAAATCGTCCCAGTGAAAATGTCAGAGTAACTGTTTCTGGATGAGGACAGTTGCAGTTAAGTTTTGTGATGGCCTGAGCACTGTGGCGTGAATTCCATCCAATATCATGGCTGTGCCAAACATCTGAGAAATAAATGTTTCAGTCTGATACGACAGGGATGTGAGGAACCGGCCTGAACTGACCCTCAAACTGTGTTTCTCCTCAGCCGCCAGCGAGAAAACCTTTGCTTACATCACACTTGTTAACTCACACACCCTGATTAACTCCATGTCTGTTGCAATGTGTGTCAGATTATTGTTATGGGTTGTCTGCTGGTCACAGGGAGGCAGGTCTGGATGTGATTAACATACCTCGACTAGGGCAGAGGTATGTCACACCCACACACACTCACACATACAGTGTGTGGGTGTGTTATTGTGAGGGCGTCGAGCACAGTTTTAGTTCATATCTATTACACACATTTAAAATAAATAATGTAGAGAAATATTTTATTTCTTTTCTTTTCTTTTAATCTTATTTTCATCATATGAAAGAATCCCTGTAAGAAAAGTAAAAGAAAGATGGTTTTCCAACACGTATTGCTCATATACTTGTGTTTCTTTGAAAAACCATCACCTCAAAAACCCAATTTCCCTGTTTTTGTGTCTTTTCCTTTGTAAGTCAACAGTATGCAGCGTCTGAAAGGAATTCCGACTTTAGAAAGACTCCAGCAGAGTGACCCTGAAAGTGATTTTGAGAACAAGCGAGCGGCTCGGGCAGCCGGCCCTGCATAAATAAAGGTCTGCTGCCCTGTTGACATGCACAAGCATGGCTGACACATGGCCCAGTTTCCTGTGGAGTCTGAAATCAGTTTATTGAGGCAGAATCAGATGGCTTAATGTTTTGCTCCTTTTTTCCCTTCTAGACTGAACCATATTGTGCGATTTAGAAACTCATAAATGTGTGTGCCTGAAGTAGAACAGTTTATCTTCATGCTTTCTGTTTTTCTGAGTGCATCCAAACAAACTTTCAAGGTGGAGCAGCCATAATCCTACAAGGCTCAATGAGCTAGAAATTCAAAACTTCAGCATTAAAGCACATCAGAGTGGAAAATTAACTCCAGACTGGAGCTGGAGCATCGTCTCCTCTGAGTGACTTTGTTTACTGTATCAGCACCTTCGTCGCTGCCGACCATTATTTGGTCCTTTCACCGCGCCGCTGAGCATCTAATTGGATTTCTGACTTTGCTGGCAAAAGCTTCACGGTGGAGCTCTTTGTGTGGTTTGCTGTAAACTTGAAGTGGTTACACTGCTAAATGTATTTGTTTTACACTCACTGCGTTATTGGGCAGTGAAATACTCAGTGAGGTGGGATGATGTTGTTAAACTCTTCTGTGTTTCTTAATGTGTTACAGGTGTTGTGTAGCTGCGGACGACTGAGTGAACCATGGCGCAGTTCCCCACCACATTCACAGGTCAGTATGTGTGTGTGTGTGTGTGAAGGACATGGCGGGGGGGTTGTGTTTTCCTGAATGACTAGTTAGAGCCAAATTAAGTCACTCTTATTCCAATAAGTGGAATTTAAAACAAACTCATGAATCAATGCTAATTTTCCATTACAATTTTATCGTCCACATCTTAATATCTCCCTAAGATTATTATATGTCTGTCAAGCACATAGAGTTGTTTAAAAGAAGAGACTAATAATAAAGTTGCTTGACAAAAAGACAAATGTCTGATGCCCCAGAATCATAAGTTTAAAAGATGTCTTACATAAAACTAACTACCGGAGGCAGACGGCCAGATCTCCCATCAGGACAAAGACAAACAGATGGAGATAAAAACCCATAACACACACAGTGCGAGTTGTGAGGCTAAACAGATTTTTAACAGTCGGGGAGAACATGTTGTCTTTGTACTGAATGAGGACAATCCACAGCGATACTGAAGTTATAAACAACTCAAGTTCCACAGAACATCTAGTCCCTGACTCAATTATTGATATTAATCATATCAAGTGATGTTATATACACCATGTTTTATGTGATTTTTCTACCGTGTCTCTCGTGATGAATATTGTAGAAGAATCCAAGCTGTATATCCAAAGACAACTGAATCAGCTTCGTTCTTCTCGTATCTGTCAGCAGTTATTGTTCGTACTTTTCAAGAAATGACTCATCGATTCCATGAGCATGTGATTTCCTGGTCAGTTGGAGCTAAAGGGAACCACTGTTCAGATTAGCTCTGTTCATAACAAACTCTGATCTGGCATCTGATTTATTCTGTCCAAAATGGAATAAAGTGGAATCGATAAGCAGAGCAGAGAAGCACAAAGACTGATAATTGAGTAAAGCCGTGTTCATCATCTCTTCACTGTTAAAACCCAAAACACATATCTGTAAAGTTCTTTATATTATTACAGTTAAAATGATAGTTAGACACTGGATAGAACTCATCCATGAGAAAATGCTGCGATGGCGTTATCTGGTACATTTGAGAGGAATTGAATAATCTGTGTCAGTAAGCGATGAATACATGTGAATCATACACTGATGTGTCATATACTTAGCTTTCAAAGAAAACCCGGCCTTCTGTGTCCTCTTCTATTCATCCCTATTGTCTTTCCTCATCAGTGTCAGAGTTGACACCCTTCCTCAAGTGTTGCCCAAGAGGAAACCTTCCAAAGGAACTGAAACCAATGACTGACACATTCCGGTCATTCCTCCTTTTACTGCCTCTGTCTGGCTTTGTCTCTGTGTTTAGTATCTGATCTGTAATCCTGTGTCTGTGCTGTTGTGTTTTTGGTGTGTAGCAGGTCCAGATGTGTTTCTGATCTCAGTGGATGAGAGAGTCAAATATGATCAGCAGTTTCACAGCCTCGCTCCGACCGCTGGGGGTTACATCACAGGTAACAGCAGCCGGCAGTGCTACACTCCTGCATTCTATCTGAAGTCACACCCTGGTTCGTCATTATGCTGCTTTCATTTACACTCAAAGCAACATGGCTTTCACGTTTTCCTGATAATTCCCCTCATGAGCAGATGACAACAAAGCCGGTTAACCTTCTTCGTTCTGTCAGGCTAGACACTGTTAGGTGCATTGCTGATTCCCACTGGTGTAGTAACAGCACTGCCACTGAAAACATGGTCGGATCAAAATTCAAAAAGAGGACAAATTCATAGCAGTTTACTTTCTACACTGTCCAATTTCACATTAGGTTTTCTGAGGACTGTGTTTCACCCCGGTTTCTGTACAATCAAATAACTAATTAAAACCAAGCTGATCAGAAGCATGAACACTTTAACAGAAATCACAGAAACCATCTTTGAGAAACGCATATTTGAATGTGAATTATTAGCTTCATGTCCCATCTGTTAACATGGAACGGGGCATAGGTTTATGACATATAATGCAGCCACCCCACGAGGCTTCACTTTATGGAAGCTGTCATGTCGTCCATCTTTATGATCCAGACAACCTTCACCAGTAATGGAACTACCGGGCACATTCCCAAGATGTTTGCGACGCACATTTGGATTCAGCCATGGTCTGAGGTGACCTTTCTGTGCTTTGATGTCACATCCTGTTTTTGTTTGTCCGTCAGGTGACCAGGCCAGGAACTTCTTCCTCCAGTCAGGGCTACCCCCTCCCGTCCTGGCCCAAATCTGGTGAGTCACACAGCGGAGAAGTTGAGACAAATCCACACTAGTTTGCTGGTTGTGTTTGTCCGGCAGTGCATCCGTCTTCCTGTTCACCGGTGACACAGTTTCCTCCGTGTACCTGCAGGGCTCTGGCCGACATGAACAGTGATGGCCGAATGGATATCTACGAGTTCTCTATCGCCATGAAACTCATCAAGCTGAAACTCCAGGGTCACCCGCTGCCCCCTTCGCTTCCTCCCAGTATGAAACAACCCCCCCTGCCTTTACCCCCACAAGGCGGCTTTGGTAAGACACACAGAAATGCTACACACAGATAAATGCCACATACATGGGATTTTTGCAACTTGTGTGATAACTGCTTTATGTCACGATGAAAACAGGAGGTGATAAAACTCTGTTTACTGGTACAACACTAGAGATGTGTGACAGGAATGAGGCTCTCGCTCTCTCTCAGCTCTACCTCTTGATTATTGCGCCTTAAGCTCTGATAAATAAAGTTATAAAACCAGTCTAAAGTAATAATTATCTTCTCCTTCAGGCCCGAACATACACTGAAGCTCTCACACTGCATTTACTATATGTCATATATAATATATATCATGTCAGATTCAGCCGCAAAGAAAAGCTGATTGTTGTTTCTCGTGTTTTTCTCTCGTGTTTTTCTTGCGCAGCTTTGAGCGGTTGTGTTTTTGTAAAGACAATGACTGATAATCCTGTGTTGTGTATGTGTTTATCCTCAGGCATGCCCCCCATGCCCCCCATGGCTACCATCCCAGCTCCTCTTTCAGCCGTGCCCCCTCTTCCCCTACCCCCTCTGCCGGTCGGGCTGTCTCCCCCACTGGTCTCATCTGCCCCGCCTCCCCTCCCCCAGCCCATCGCCAATGGAGCTCCTCCCACAGGCATGATCCCGCCCATCTCAGGCTTCCCCCACCCAGGTAACGTAACAATAACAACAACAACAGGGGGGTCGTTGAATCTGTAGCAAATGACAGTGTCGACCAAATTTAAGCTCTTAATTACACATTCTATCCACAATTCTATTTACATTGTAGAGAGTCAGGTGAGGGATTATATCTGTATGAATGGTGTCTTCATCCAAAGATGCTTTCAGACATGCTCTTGAAATGATCCAGAGGGGCAGTATGTGAGAAGGCAAGTGTTCCAGAAATGTTCCTGTTGCTGTCAAGACGTCTGAGTTAGTCTCCTGCTGCGTTCTACATATGTGCAACTCCAGAGATAGCCCAGATCTAATTGTCCCGACGTTTTCCTGATTTCTTGTCTGAATAAACAAAGATATTTGACCACAGCCTCAGACTAAAACGTTCTATTTTTCTGTCTCTCTCAGCTCAACCTGTCAACAAGTCGACTTCATTCAATCGTTCCAGTGCTAAGCTGCAGAAGGTAGCATCATTTGATGCTGCTAGGTAGGTTATAAATGATTTTGCTTCACATCAATCAATTGAAATGAGGAAATATATGGTATTTCAATTTTCTAAATGTGTCTTTTGGTCTATAAGTGTCAAACTCACTTAAGTTGTAATCAAGTATAATTTTGCAACCTACAGAACATTTGACTTTTCCCTTTACCTTCTGTCTTTTCATTGATTCTCTTCTTGCTGTAAATCCTGTCACTGCACTTGTTTTAATTCTCTGTTGTTTGTCCCAGCAGTCAGCCCCCCTGTGATTGGGCCGTTCCTCAGTCCTCAAGGCTGAAGTACAGACAGCTTTTTAATTCACACGACAAGATGATGAGTGGACACCTCACAGGTATACACACACACACACTCACAGACACACACATAAACTTATCATCATTCGTGATCATTAGTTTTTCATCTAATCTTCTTTGTGTGTGTTCACATGTTCCAGGTCCACAGGCTCGCACTATCCTAATGCAGTCCAGTCTTCCTCAGGGCCAGTTGGCCACAATATGGTCAGTGCTTTGAATAATTACCTGAAATTCAGACCCTTATCAGACCCGCAGATGCACTTAAAGGACATGAGGGCTTCAACAGGATTATTTGTCTCTTCTAGGAGTCTGTCCGATATCGACCAGGATGGAAAACTGACGGCTGAGGAGTTCATCTTGGCCATGCACCTCATAGATATGGCCATGTCAGGGTTACCGCTGCCCCCTGTGTTACCACCAGATTACCTCCCACCCACATTCAGGTAAATGCTGTAACCAAATACCACATTTAATGTCTTAGTGTATGTGTTTATGTGTTTATGTGTATTGACACACACCACAAATACTTCAGGTATATTTCTTTTTTTGTTTTAGGTTAATAAAGGGGAAAACTGCATTAAAACAGTTTTACTGTCTAAATTCTCCTCAGATGTGATCTTGAATAAATGGGAGCTGATAGTTTGCAGTATAATCATTGTCTTTGTGTGTGTTTGTTGAAGGCGTGTGCGGAGTGACAGTGTTCAGTCGGAGCAGAAGTTTGTTCCGGAGGAAATGGAGGAGGAGCTCGAGAGCAGCCAAGATAAGAAACTACCAGGTTTGGTCCTCGCCAGCTTTGGAACTGGACACAATCATGTTAACTGTTCAAACTGGAGCTAGATCTTCGCAATGTTAGCTGGAAGAGGATTAATGGTGACCAGAGCTGCCTCAAGCACTGACCTGGACAGTCCAAATTTAAAACACTTCCTTCACATATATTATCATTTTTTAAATGATCAATCGTCTGTTAATGCAGTGGTGATAGTTGTATTTCATCCTACAGCTTGAGGTCATCACTTTTAGTGCTTAAGCAAGACTTGAAATATATTTTTGGATTAATGTATTCACAACATTTGAATGCTACACCATGCTATCTGTAGTTTTGTATGAACTAAGTTTGTCTGTCCGCAGTGACATTTGAGGATAAGAAGAGGGAAAACTTTGAGCGAGGGAACCTGGAGCTGGAGAAGAGACGTCAGGCTCTGCAGGAGCTACAGAGGAAAGAGCAGGAGCGACTGGCTACTATCGAGAGAGAGGAGCAGGACCGGAAGGTGATGATACTGATCCCTCATTTTCATACTATCTGCTCATTGTACCATTGTCCTTGTACCAGCCACATTCTCTCATGTCTTTAAAACACATCAGTTCATTATTTAGATTAATTAGTGTTGAAACTAGGATGAACCTTTAAAAGAAGAAGGGTAACCAAAACAAAATAAGAGCTTTTCATTCTGTTTGCTCACGTTTGTTCTCATTCTTTCAGGAGCGTGAACGTCTGGAGCAGGAGAGGAGACGACAACATGAATTGGAAAAGCAGCTGGAGAAACAGAGAGACCTGGAGAGGCAGAGAGAGGAGGAGAGACGCAAAGAGATCGAGAGGAGAGAGGTAAAGAGAAGAGGAAATGACTCAAATAGCTGCATCTTAATTGAGTTGATGTTCAGCTGCTGCAGCTGTGTAATTTCATTTGTTGCAGACTTCTGAGAGACCTATCTCTCACCCCCCACCAACTACTTCACTTGTTAGCTCTTACACTCCTGCAGCAGGTGGCTGGCTGTATATAACGACATGTATATTATAATATGATGTGAGGCAATCTGACCTTGCAGTGGTTTTTGTAGTTTGTAACATTTTGGTGTTTGTGTGCGTGTGTTTAATTTGTTCAGGCTGCTAAACGTGAATTAGAGCGCCAGCGTCAGTTGGAGTGGGAGCGTCAACGACGGCAGGAGCTTCTGACTCAGAGGAACCGAGAGCAGGAGAGTATCGTGCTGCTCAAAGCCAGGAAGAAGACCCTGGAGTTCGAACTGGAGGCTCTGGTAATGAAACACCAGCACCCACAACGAGTTACATAATTAAACATGCTAGTGGACTAGAGAATATATAATAAATGGGCTTGTACAATTATTCTCGAAACCTAACAACATGGCAAACTGCATGTTTCTGTCGAGGCGGATTAGTATGAACTGCTGCAAATAGACTTAAAGAAGTCAGCCTATCACAGAAGGTTGGTCTTGGTCTGACAATGTCATGAACGTTTCACACAAGATAAACCAAAAGCAATCAGACAGTGCCAACAGGAAGAAATGAAATGGCTGACAACTAATTCTGTCTGCAACCCAATACTTTGTACATACATCTGCAGAAACCTGATAGTATATTCCATTTTGCATTTCCCCTTCCCATCCTCCAGAATGATAAGAAGACCCAGCTAGAGGGCAAACTGAAGGACGTTCGGTTCCGTCTGTCAGCTCAGCGGAGAGAGGTGGAACAGACCAATCAGACGAGAGAAACACGCATCGCTGAAATCACCCTGTTACAACAGCAGCTGCAGGTAGGAGAGCAAAACGTAAACCGTCAGCAGGTGAACACGGATAGGTCAGATAAACAAGTGTCACAGTAATGACCAGTTCACGCAGTACAATTCTCATCAAGGATTTTGAATAAGAAAATGGAATTGACTATGTGATCCTTATGTTAACCTTCCTGCTGTCCAGGACTCACAGCAGTGGCTCGGGAGGCTAATTCCTGATAAACAGTGTCTCAACGACCAGTTGACACAGGTTCAACAGAACAGCTTGCACCGTGAGTACTACACACGCCCACGCTCAACACACACTACTTCACATTGCTATGCTCATCTCGCCGTGTTTTCAAGTTTTGTTTGTGATTGGATTTCTTTCTGACTATATCTGTGAATGATAATCCTGACCTCCATCTCTGTGTGTGTGTGTGTTCAGGTGACAGTCTTTCCTCCCTGCAGAAGGCTGTGGAGCAGAAGGAAACCAGCAGAGAGCAGCTACGAGAGCAGCTGAATGTTGTGGAGAGAGAGACGAGGGCCAAACTGCTGGAAATAGACGCGTTCAACACTCAGCTGAAGGTAAACACTCCATCAACCTGTGAATTAATGCAGGACAAAGAGACTAAAGCCACCTCGACAAGAGCTAAATGCATGTCCTAATCACTATGCAACCAAAGACACTATAGGCTGAATGTTAATGAAATAACATTGTTTGCTCACAGTTATTGTAGCTACTGGAGATACAGGCTTGAGTGACAGAGCAAAAATAAGTTAAGGCTTAAATCAACCCATGAAGAACAGTATAAAAATACTGGATATGAATCTAAAACCAGGTTACAATGAGGAAGGACTATACGCTCATTAAAAAGGCATCTTTTCCACGAGTGATGGTACTAAATTTGATCACTTAGGATGTCTTATTGATTTGTTTGTCAGGAAATCGTGCACGGTACTGCTATTATCACTAAAGTTGGAAGTTAGATTTTCTTCAAAGTTTGGTTAGCTGAGCTCCTGTGTTAAAACACATTTCCCTCTGTCACACCACTGATGTCTATTTAAGAAGTTAAAAGCTTTAACAATTTAATTTAAATATTTTAATAGAAATAAAGAATTCCAAAATACCTTATCCAAACTGCATGATAAAATGAAGCAGTAGTTTGTGCTTCTAAAATAAGTAGCACTTTAATTATTATATACTATTATTAATATAATAAAATTGGCCTATTACCTACCTTGCTAACCCAGTAATTGTTTTGCTAAAATCAGCTTTATGTTGACGTGTATTTTGTGCCTCTTAATGCTGATGTCTGCTTTAAAACAGAACTTGCTGTGCTTGGAGTGTGTTCAGTCAGCTGCTTCATGTCACCAACTATTTACTGTACAGAAAAGGAAGATGGAGATTGTCGTTATGTTATTTCTTTGGTTTGGAACTCAGCAGCTTGTTTATGTTTCATAGATCATCTGTTGTCAGCTGTTTTTCTTCCCATTGCTTCAGGACACAGCTTCAGGTCAAAGAGAGGAGAGTTTGGCCTTTGCTATATTTTAGTGTGGAAGACGAGGGAAAGAGAGGAAAACAACCAGAAATAAATACATTTTCTAATGGCCGATCTGAATGAAGCTGTTTCTTAGTGTTATTCAGTGTATTTGAGAAGAAAAGGGACGTGAGTTTTCTCCAGCCAAGTCTCAGTGGTGCAGCTCTTTGTTAAACGGAGGCACAGACCACTGAGATGTGAACTGTTTGACTATAACGCCCTCCGCCTTCCTTTCTGCACTTCCTCTCCCCAAAATCTTCTCTTTTCTCAATGCTGTGCCTCCTCTGTCCTTCATCAATCTGGGACTCTTCAATGCTCCTCCTGCCTTTACTCTGTCTCCACTTCACCGTCCTCCATGTGTTTCGTCCCGGCTTTTTCTTGACCGTTGCCATTGTTTCCTCCATAATCATATTCTCTTGTTTAATCTACTTAATAAACCCTTCCTTCTATAATTTCTACTCCTTTTATTTATCCCCTATTCTGGCATTTGGCTCCCTTGCCCATGCCAGTCTCTGTGTGAGTTCTATGCCAACCACTGTGCCAGGATAGAGGCCCTGCGACGCCAGCTTCAGGAGGAGCAGAGAGGGAGACAGGTAGAGCACACTGCCACCGCTGGACTGGGGTGGTACTGCAGGGGGGGGGGATATTATCAATTTACACAACAAGCATTCTGCATTTGATCTAAAACCTGGAGCACAGAGCAGTGTTTGCATCTGGGGAGGAGCAGCACTGATATCAGAGAAAGTAAAACGCTGTACGCCCTCTTGTCTCATCACTAACCTGCAAGCTTCAAGAAGTCACCTTAGTCTTTATCGTCTTAACACTTTCAAACAAGACATTTAAATTCCTGGTTTATGCAACTGACGCCAGTTTAGCTCGACTGTAACAGTCAAGCTTTGGATGGTTTGACTACTGACGCTCTACTGACCCTGGTGTGCTGTTGTTTCTGATCTCACAGGTCAGAGTCAGGCTACACCCACATGTTTTTAGTTTAAAAATGCATCACTGCTGCTGCGGTGACGTCTGCAGTCCAACCGCGTGAGTTTATTTGTTGCATTTGTGCATTGTTGACAATTAGCTTCCTGTTTAGACTGACGTGCACATGCTTAGCGTAAGTACAAATATATAAATGTGGGTGTAGCCTCTATAACACCTCTGCAAAGGAAGCCCGCGTTTCAGTATTAAATACACGCTAATCATTAAACATGTTAAAACCCAGAATAAAATAAAGAACTGAAAGTAAATGATATATAAATGAAGGAGGAAGGAGAAACATGTATTTGTATCTCACAGGGTATTTATTACAAGTATTTAGACAGGGCTTAATTACTGACCCCAAATACTGCAATAAATACATTAAAACCCTGAAATACATTTGGCCTCTGAGCTCTGATCTACTCTCCAGTGTAGACGGGTCAGTTTTAAAGGTTGCAGCAGCACGATACTCATCACAGTGAGTCACGAGGTCCTCGCCTTCTGTGAGTCATGTCTCTTCTCTTGTCTAATCCGTACTCGAGTCAAGAATTTAAATATTCCTCCGGCCTCCCGGAAAACGGTTGAATTATATTTCCAAAGTAAATATTTGACTTCCACCTAAGAGGTGACATCAATCTACTGTTGAATACACACGAGAAAGATTTAACAAGTCTCCAGGAAAACTCTACTGACCTTATCTGTCTGTGAGTGTGTGTCTGTGTCTGTAGAGTGGTTGATACTTTGTGTGTGTTTATATGTGTGTGTGTGTTTCAGTGCCAGGAACAGGGACAGCTACAAGAGTGTGTGTCAGCCGTCAGGGTGTGTCTGGCTCGGCTAGACTACATTATACAGGTCCACACAACTACCCAGCCCACCGGCCTCGCCCCCCCCCCCTCTTATTCCACTTTTTTTATCTAACTTACTTCATCCTTTTTTCAATCTCTTTTCTGAAACCACCCCTTCTTCACTTTCTCCTCCTTTTTCTTCTCAACTTTTCACCTGTTCTGTCTTCTGTCTCCCTTCCTCCTGTTTTGTGCCCCATCTTAATTCGCCCGACTGGTGTTAGCTCACACGCTTTCGTAGATGAAGCAGTACGCAGTTGTGATGCTAAGCTAGCAGCCACGCAAGGTATAGCCAGTGTTCTAGCTTAGGTGAATTTATATAATGCTACTGTCTTTATGCTAGCAGAGAATGTTTCAGCCATACAAGGTCTGTGTTAGGTGTGTGTGTTAGGGGTGTGTGTGTGTGTGTGTGTCCTCTTCTTCCTGTTGCAGGTCCTCTGTCAGTCTCTTCTCTCTGATTGGCTTGTAGGGTTCCTCAAGTTGGTTGTTTGGCTGAAACACGACGGCTGCCTTGCTATAGTAACAAGAGTGGTGTTCTAATGGCACAGCTGGTTGTCAGAACTCTTCCCCCCCCCCCCCCCAACACATCCTGTACCCTTCCTCACCCCCATACTTTTGTTTATTGTTCACCTCTAACCCCTCCCACAAACATCCTGGGCCTTGTGCAAGCTTCGCCCCCCCACCGTGACCGGAGCCTTGTGTTCGAGGCCATCCCAACCTCCCGTAGTTATAACCCCCCCCCCCCCCCATCCTGCTGACACCCCAAGGGTCGCACTGGAATCAAATCCTGCTCACACAGAGAAACCAGAGCTGCACTGAACACACCAGAAACCGAGAGGGAGGAAGTCAGTTGGGATAAAGAGACTTTTACTGGATCACTAGTTACTCATTATTTGCCCATTGTTCTTTTCTTGAGAAGTTCATTTACCGAGCAGCTTCACTGTCTGTCACAGGACTCGTTGTTCTTCTTGTCCCTGGCGACAGTTGTTAGTGGTTCTGGCTGGAAGTTAGGGGTCGTTGTCAGGCTGCAGATTGAATCAGACGCCTCCCTGATCTGAAGAATCCATAAATGATGCCAGTTCAGTTTGAGGAGATCCAAAAAAATTCTCTAAAGTTATGTGAGTCTCCGCGAAACAAGATGTTGATATAAGCTTAGTTTAGTCATATTTGTGTCCAAGCTGCTGATATGACAGTTGAGATTTTTGTATACGTTTGTGCTTCTTTCAATCCTTCGAAGAACCATCAGCCATTTCCTGGACAGACAGACTTGCTAGACGTGGACAGATTAGAAAGAAATTACCTTTTGTTTACTGTGTCACACCACTTCAAGACTGATGTGCATCAATGAGCTCCTTGATTGGACATTCAATTATTCACCATGGTAACCAACAGCGACGTTGCATCACCTCAGTGAAGGGGCGGAGCTTGCCTTGATCACCTGACTAATACTCGCTGCTGTTGCTGTTGATGTTGTTGTTTGGTGTCGATGGTAACCCGTAGCATCCGACCCCACCGATCCTCCACTTCCTCCTCACCGCTGTTCCTTCCTGTATCCCATGATGCTTTGCAGGAGCTGCGGGAGATCCACAGCCGGCAGCAGCGACATAGACAGAGAGAGCTGGAGGGAGACACACACTCACTGACACACACACACTCTCACATACACACTCCGATCGAGAGGCAGTCTGCGGAGCTGCACGAGAGCAGGTAAGAACTTTATCCGTGTTATTTTATTAGAAGTGTTGTTTTTCAGTGTCCACCAGGGGGTTCATCTTTCCCCATCGTGCTGCAGGTTGTCTTCAGACGAAGGTGTGAGCTGGAGGGATGATGAAGCAGGAATGTCTGCCCCCGATCCTCCGAGCCCATCCTCCATCTCTGCACCTGACGCCTGGCTGAACAGAGTGACCCTGGAAGAGGAGGAGAGGAAGAGGAGAGGGCTGGAGGAGGAAGAAGAGGGCCGGAATAGTGCAGGGTCGGTAGAAGAGTTGGAGGACGAGGGAAGAAGCAAGAAGGACATGCAAGATAAATTAAGCAAGCTGTTCGGCCAGCCGGCTGATCCCTGGGGCTCATCAGGTGTGTTGAAGTGTGTGTCTGCATGAGGATTAGCACAAGAGAAGTTGATGTCCAGAGTTTAAGCTGGAAATCAGGACCCATGTTTTAGGTTGTCCGCACAAGTAGAGATCATTGTTTTGAGTGAAAAGATATAATTCATAAAGGAAACTCCTGCAAACTTTCATCTAAACTGAATGAGATGAGGTCTGAGTGTTATCGCCAGAAATGTTAACCGTGTTGTCTTATTTCCTTTCCTTTAGGAGATATGAAGGTTTAGAGATTTTTGTTGTAGTAGTTTGTGTTATTTTTGGAATTAAAAGTCAGTCAATTAAAAGTCAATGCATTATCTATTGCTTAATGCTTTTCTGATTTAATACAGTTTATCTGACCTATATCATTATGAAATTAATGTTGAAAATGCCATTTAGCGACTCATATATCTTTTTTCGCTGGTTTGACAGTATTAAAGTAGTGTACTTCTTTTTATTTAGATTTTTAAAAGTGTTTGATTTAACTCAGTGAACGCTGTAGAAACTCTGCTCTGATATCTCTGTTTATTCTCTGTATTTGCAGTGGAGAAATCTCCAGGACCCAGTCTCTTTGACCAGAACACAGTCGCCAGCGGCTTCGACCAGCATCAGCCGCCGCAGTTTCAACCGCCGCAGCATCAGCCGCCGCAACATCCACCGCAGCATCAGCATCCCCAGCAGCAGCCGCCGGTGAAGGTGGTGTACTACAGGTCTCTGTACCCATTTGATGCTCGCAGCCATGATGAGATCAGTATCACTCCCGGAGACGTCATCATGGTATGTAGAACGTACTCATGATGATCATGATGATGATGATGATGATGATGATGATGAGAAAGGCTTTGTGAAAATGTGCAGATGCCACCACATTTCTGTTTAATGACTTTACCTCAAATAAGTTTACATGCAGCCTTAAGGTCTCACGTACAAACAGTATTATGTGTGTATACCATAGACCGTAAATAAAGGTGGACGATGCGTCTCCACTTCCTCTCACCATCCAAAATGTCCCGGGTACGAACGCTTCCATCTTGCACTGGTGCTACCTAGAATGACATACTAAGATGATGTCCCATCTGCTAACATGGAGGAGAGGCTGGGGCTTCATGGCCTGTACTGGAGCCAGCAGAATGCAATCAAGATCTTATGGTCTCACATGTGGTGGCTGACATGTCGTCCATCTTTAAGTGCAGTCTGAGTTCTATACGTGTAATCAGATTTATATCGCCTCTTTCTAATGTATGTGTGTGTGTGAATGTGTATTAACTGTCTCTTCTCTCCTCTGCTGTGCAAACTGAAGGTGAAGGGGGAATGGGTAAGTTCTCGCTCCCCCCCCCGCCCAGTGTTGTGCCTCCACCAATCATAAGCCAGCACTCATCTGAACTCCTGGTGTCATGTCGTCTCCATGTGCATTCATTTGACAGCGGATGAATGTGTTGGCTTTCTATTTAATTTAATCGTCATTTCAGTCACGTGTGTAAATGTCGTTGAGCTTGTTTTGTTTTCACAGTTTATATCGTTTAACTAAATAAATACAAACATTCACCGACTCTCTACCTCTATGAGTATAAAGTCAATATTATTTGACCATCATTGTTGCAACTTCTATTACAACGGAGTGAAGCTGGGGCTCATCCAGGTTTACTGCAAAAGAAAACCTCAGCAGTTGAACACAAACAACTTGTAGTGGACCTTTAATATGAGACTTGCCCAATAAGTTCATATAGTAGCCCCTGCCACCAGGTTGCAGCCGCTAGCAGTGAAGTTCCATTCACAAAAAGTTTCTGTAATTACCTTTTATTTACACCCACATTTCTAAACAAGGGCCCAGGTTGAAGAATGTAGGAAAATCCTCTTTAAGTGGACAGAGTCAGGTTTTCAATATGAAGTTGATGATGACTAATTGAGTTCATAATCAGGATTGTTGGCTTGAAACAAAACAGCCTTGGAACCAGAGAACAACATTTACAAAAAAGAGGTCATTTGCAAAAGATATTGAGTTAATCATGTTTGTTATATGTTTGTTTTTCTCACTCCTCATCCACTAATTAGCTTTTTTTTACCTTCTTGAAAAGCTGCTGCTGTTGTGGACATTGTTGTGTCAGCACTTAGCTGTTGTACCGTGAATCTGAACACACGCCCGTCTCTGTGAGTTTGTGCTCCGGCATATTTATCTAAACCCCGCCCCTCTGCTCCTGCAGGTGGACGAGTCTCAAACAGGGGAACCCGGCTGGCTGGGCGGAGAGCTCAGGGGCAGGACGGGCTGGTTTCCAGCCAATTACGCAGAGCGGATTCCAGACAGCGAAGCACCGCTCAACCTCCGCGCCACCGCCTCAGTCACACCCACGTCTGCCCAGCAGCCAATGACAACGCCTCCTCCAGCACCTGGACACGCCCCCTCATCAGCATCCTCCGCCAACAGTAACTGGGCCGACTTCAACACAACGTGAGTCGTGTGATGTTGACATTATCACAGCAAGGGTTCATTGACTTAAGTTGTACAAAAGTATATATATATATATATATATATATATATATATATATATAATTGCGTTATACACTCTTTATTTTAAGCTTTTTTCCTAAATGACAAAATATGTGAAAGTAACATTACATATACTTCTATGAATGTGCTTAATAAAGGGATTTATTAGTTTTTCCACTGACTCCAGATTAAAGACACCTAATAATCAACCCGCAGCTATTTTATTAAATATCTATCATGTGGGTGTATATTTCCAGTTGGCCCTCTAATACAGCCAGCCAATCAGAGAGCGAGGGATGGGACGCATGGCCGACCTCTTCAACCAATCAGAATCCATCGCTCAGTGTTCCCTCGGCACAACTACGGCAACGCTCTGCCTTCACACCGGCTACCATGACGACCGGCTCCTCTCCCTCCCCAGTGCTGGGACAGGTAACTGGTCTGATTCTTAAGTTCTGGATCTAGATAGTGTGAATGTTTCTCCAACTGTGTTTCCCGTAGGAAGAAAATAATAATGCTGCAGTTTCTACATGAACGTCTGAACTGAGTGGTACTGTGGTTGTGTTTGTCAGGGGGAGAAGGTCGAGGGTCTTCAGGCTCAGGCTTTGTATCCCTGGAGAGCGAAGAAGGACAACCACCTCAACTTCAACAAAAATGAGGTCGACCAGAGTTCTTCCATCTCTCCACTCTTTTAATTGAACGTTTGTGTGTTTTTGTTTGTGTTAAATCCTGATTTCTGTTATCATTATTGTTTATATAGATAATAACAGTGTTGGAGCAGCAGGATATGTGGTGGTTGGGTGAACTGCAAACTGGACAGAGAGGCTGGTTCCCCAAAAGCTACGTGAAGCTCATCTCCGCCAGCGCGACGCCTCCGGTTGTTATCGCAGCACGCAGCAAAAACACCAGGTAGGTTTAAACATTGTGTAATAATCCTCAGTTTGATTTCACTCCCTACTTTCTCAGCTTTCTGTTTCTCATGTCTTGCTACAGCTCACATCATTTAAAGCCTCATTAAGGGAAGAATAACTACATATTTAGAGGCGTGACTTCCACTCCATGGACTTCTAAATTCTAGTTTGGACTGAGCCAGTAGCCAAATGATTTAGCCTGCAGAGTTTAAACTATTGTCTTTGTCAGTGACAAAACACTGTTTACAGAATTTGCCTGAAAAGATTTGTCAATCTCAGGAGGATTTTTGTTATAGTTGAAATGTTAGACTTCCACATTTCCTTGCCAAATTTTGCTTATTTTGTATTGTAAAACTAGAAAAAAAGCTTCCTTATAGTTTGAGTGCATCTTTCTCTTTTGTCTTCTAGTGAGTCCGGTGTATCAGAGAGTCCGCCCAATGGGAAGCGACCCTCCCCTTCCCCGACAAAACCCTCCGACTCTGGTGAAGGTGAAACATGCACATGTACATCTGTGTATATATTTGAAGTTTGAGGTGTTGAAGTGTCATTGACTCTGTCTTTGTGCTTCTGAACAGAGTATGTGGCCATGTACACGTACGAGAGCAGTGAACAAGGCGACCTGAGTTTCCAGCAGGGAGACGTGGTCATGGTGACCAGGAAAGAAGGCGATTGGTGGACAGGCGTAGTCGGCGGCAAAGCTGGAGTCTTCCCATCCAATTACGTTAAACCTCGAGACTCTGCATCAGATGTAAGAGGGAATTTAGATAAAGTGAGATTGGATAAGGATTCAGGAAATGTTTCCAACGACTCTAAACTCTATTTCTGTTTTTAGTCTTTGGGACCAGCAGGGAAGACGGGCAGCTTGGGAAAGAAACCAGGTGAGATCTCTCTTGCTCTCTGTTTCTGTTTTATTACCTGTCGTCTGATCTCTGCTTTCTTTCCTCGATGATATTGACATGTCGTTCTGCTTCTTCTTCTCTCCGTCCTTCTGTTCTGCAGAGATCGCTCAGGTGATCGCCCCCTACAGTGCTACAGGGGCAGAGCAGCTGACATTGGCTCCTGGGCAACTCATCCTCATCAGGAAAAAGAACCCAGGGGGCTGGTGGGAGGGTGAGCTCCAGGTACAAACTCTAATATATAAATATAGTATATAAAATAAATATAGTAGTTTCTTTTAAATTTCCAAGACATTACTAGCAACATGTTATTATATACATATATTATATTTGATATTTGTAGTTATTGGATGATGCAGACGCTTGTTGTGACTCACGACTCTTAACTGTCTTCTGGTTGGTTCAGGCTCGAGGGAAAAAGCGTCAAATAGGTTGGTTTCCGGCCAATTACGTGAAGCTGCTCAGTCCCAGCACCAGTAAGACGACGCCCACAGAGCCGACGCCTCCTAAACTGACTCCTGCCAACACAGGTACAGTCACACAATGGATTTAATTTGTTCACAGCTGTTTAAACCTTCTTATATGACTCTAAGAAGGTTTAATTTAGAAAATTATTTCTGTTAAACCAACAAAAGAGTCTCGGTGTCTTAGTTTAGATTGGTGGAGAAAGACAAAACAAAGTAAAGGTCCCAGGAAACTGGAAAAGGAAAGAATCCAATAGTTGACTATGAAACGATTATGAAATTCTTTGTGAATGTTGATAAAAAAAGAGAATAAGTGGGAACATTAACAATCTTTTTCTGTGGTCGTGAAGCTGTGTGTCAGGTGATCGGCATGTACGACTACCTGGCGCAGAACGACGACGAGTTGGCCTTCCTGAAGGGTCAGGTGATCACAGTGCTCAACAAGGACGACTGTGATTGGTGGAAAGGAGAGCTCAACGGGAGGGAGGGTCTGTTTCCCAGCAACTACGTCAAACTCACCACGGACACCGACCCGAGCACGCAGTGTGAGTGCACAGACACACACACACTCGCACACACTATGCCACGTCCGTCACAAAACACTGCACATCATGTACTAAAACCAACATACTCTCAGTTTAACACTAAAAACGCACACTCTCTTCCTCACGTACACACACACACATGCACACACACACACCCCAGAGCCAGGTGGGGAGATGCTGTCCCTCTCTCAGTCTTTGGCCCTTAAGTTGGTTTTGCCTTTGACCTTTCACCTTGACACTCCTTTGGGCCTCTTTGAAAACCTACCGTTCATGCACCACCTCTGGGTGGTGTGTGTGTGTGTGTGTTTGTATGGTGTGTATGTGCATGCATGAGTGTGGATAAAGTGTTTCCTCTCTTCCTGCATGTGTTCCCTCAGCATGATTCTTCATAAACTCAGAAGTTCTAGAGCAGAGAACAGCGGCACTAACTGATCTCATGATCAACAGGATTGTGGGAAATGTTTGCACAACTTAGCCACATTGTTTATCTGGAGAAAAATATAAAACAAAACAAAAAATATACTTAATATAAGATTTGAGCTGGGTAGTAAATTGAAATTATAATTAATACTTTCAGATAAATCACAATGTGATTAAATGACCAAATTATCTAATTGTTCTACAAAACTAATCCAGGAAAGACAAAAAACTTAAGTTGATGAATTCTTCAAAACACACAATGTGTGTAATATCGTACAAATGATGAACTTGATAAGAAGTTTCTCTAAACGCTCATGTCAGTGATTATAAATCAATTATTGATTCATAAATTGATGGTTAAACAACTTGAAATTGATGGTTAAACAACTTGAAAAGTGATTGCAGCACAAACCAAGGACCGTTATTTAGATATTTGAATTACATGTCAGTTTAATACATTGAGGGTTGCTCATTAAACACATTTTGACTTTTGATCAATCTGGTGTCTTTTCAGCTCAGTGCATAAACAGCACGTCTGCTAAGACCCTTTAAATTCACAGTTTAAAATTCCTGCTGACACGTCACCTGCTCTAGATCCTCTGCTTCTACGCTAGATTAGACCACACCTCCACACTCTCTGTCTTGCTGCACGCCCCGCCCACCTAGCACCCGATTGGTTGTTGTTGTTGGTGTTGTTGTTTTGTTTAGTTGTTTTTGTTGATGTTGTTGTTGTCGTCCTCTCTCTAGGATCATATCATTACCCAGAACCCCCCTCTCCTCAAAGCCCTCAAAGAGACCCACTAGGCCACGCCCACTAGGCCACTCAACCAATGGGACAGCTCCAAGAGGTCACATGACCCGGAAATGGCGACTCTCCACCAATAGAAGCCAGAGAGAGAGAGAGAGACAGACAGACTGTAACGTTAAAGCGCCCTCTGGTGGCGAGAACTCTGTCTATGCATGGCTCTGACTGGACTTGGCCAAACTCTGTTTATCTGAGGCTCTGGCTCCAAACAGCACGGTTCAACAGGAGGGAGATCAATAGTCAGGACACCTCTCGAACTCTCCTCTCCTCCTCCTGCTCCTCCTGCTCCTCCTTTTCCTTCTCTTTCTCTTCTATTCTGTTTCCCCCTCTTTTCTTCCTGTCTCTGTCGGTTAAAAGGTGCTAAGTTAAGAAGGGAAGGAAGACAGGAGGAGAGGAAAAGAGGAGACGAGACTATTGATCTCCTTTCTCCCAGATTGGACTGATGTTTTAACTGTATACACACTCACACACACACACAAACACACACACATTTACAAGTATTAACACACATGAACACACATGTTAGCTCGTTAAGTGGATAGTGGGTCATTTTGTGGCTTCATGGGAGAATCTGTCATTAGCTTCAGCTCATCCCTCCCCCCCTTTTTTTTTTTAACAACACCCCCATTGGTTCAGCAGCTTCATTCAACCTGTCAGTCAGAAGTGCTGGCCCCGCCCCACACTAACCCCTCCCCCTCCCACAGCTTCACAGAAAGACCCACTATCTGCCGGAGGACGAGTCTCAATAAAGTCTTTCACTCTCCTCTCGTCACCTCTCCTCCTCTCTTCCTTAATGCCAAAGACTCCTTCCTCCTGCTTCCTTGTCTCCTCTCTCCCTCTTCCTCCCTCTCATGTATACACACTAATGAAGGACAGGAGAGGAGAGAAAGAATTGAGACACGTCCAGTAGCAGTCACAGGCTTTTTAACTTCACACCCCCCCTGCTGCTGCCGCGGCTGCTGTTCCCCTCTATGGTGTCACAGTCTCCTCTCGTCCTTCTGTGCTCGGCGAGGAGGCATAGAAGGGAGCGAGCAGCTGGAATGGGACGCGGCCCGTAGCTCGGGGCTGTAACTGCTTAGCAAACGAGCTAACCTCACGTCACAAACACAAAATACAATGAGGTACTGAGTTGGGAGTCTGCACATGTCCACACACACACAAAAACACACACACAGTGATAATGTTTTAATCCGTCGCAGTTTAACACTCTAATTATGTATTAACTTTAAATGAACCGGTTTATGTTCTGTTGTTGTTGTTTTTCTGTTTGTTTGTTTACATGTTTATTGTTTTATCTGTTGCTATGATGATGAGATGCTGTCACACTGTTAAACACACCCACATGACTCGGGACAGATTTGGTACTCAACACGTAGAGGTGGAAGGACTTAGGTCATTTCAGGTAAACAAGTAGCGTCACTCGTTCTCTCTCTTGCTCTGATATTTAACAAACAGACCTGAGAGCAGCCTAAATCTTCTCGTATCAAATATCAAACTATTCCTTTAAACTGTTATCGTTCTGTTTTACAAGCTAGTGAAACTTTGAAGTAGTTTAAACATCATCATGTTAAATCTTTAATACTGTGATTTCATATTATTATCATCACCAAACTTCACGCGCGATGATTTAAAGTTGACGCTTGGTCCCCCCCCCCCCCTTCAATGCAAACCTACTGTATCAAACCTATCAACCATCATTTGAGTTCAGTCGCTGAGGCTCAGGAGCCAATCACACGTGAAGTGATCTCGTATGAGGAAGGACGTCACCGGTGGTCACTGCTCTGTTGCTTTTCACGTCACACGTTTGATTCCGCGGCGTCTCGTTCACCTGCACCTCAGATCCAACACTTGTCCATTTGTTCAGCACTGAATAAGACAAACAGACACACGTCATCTCTTCAGAGCCTGAGAACCTCAGAGGTCATATTTAATCCTGTCGTGTTAAACAGAAACTTTACTCTCTCAAACCGTTACCATCACCGTTAGCATTCTCTTTGTTCCCATAGCAACAGATGAGTATTATAGTGGTTGCCATATCAGACTTGTGTGTTTTTATTTTATTTGTTGTTTATCCAGATGACAGTATTGTGATTTTAATGTTTACCCTCAGAAATACAAACGAACGATTATTGAACTACGCAACGTTTTTATACAACAAGCAATAGAGTTATTATGATGATGATTATTATTATCAACTCGCTTGGATCCTATTGGCTCCTCCGTGTGTCAGTATTGGAGGTGAAGTGCTCTGATTGGTTGATAAGTCAAAGACCATCGGTTGTTGCACGAACTGACGTTCGAGGCCCTCGACCTCAAGATCGATCTTTTTGTCTTGTTTGTTTGTTCAGATCCTGGTTTTTCAGGGTCAGAGAATCTTGTGTTGATAACCGATGGTCGAGACTTATCGCCGTCAGAGCGAGTATTTTAGATTCAAACATAGAGCGACCTAAACCAGAGCCACGCTGATCCTCTACATTCTCTCATCTGCAGCCGTCGAGTTCAAACCATGAGCGCACTCGTTGTGGTTTCAGGTGGAAGCGGGACACACTTTACATTTAGAGCATTTTAACGTTTGCTTTTACCGTTTTCTTGTTTTATCCAATCACACGGCTCTGGTTTAGCTCGGTTCGATTAGTAAAGATCTGTATGGACTGTGCTTAACCTGCTAAATGGGGATTGGTCGATGCTTCTTATAAATAGCAACTCAGATGAATGGATTAACAGCCAAGCCAAATGTAACCAGACTGCTCTTGGTGTCAGTGCGTGCATGAATGAATGAGTGTGTGTGTGTGTGTGTGAGTGAGTGTGAGAGTAAAGCATGAATGAGCAGTTTCATGGACGTGAATGGTCAGATGGAAGCTCATAGGAATAAAAAAGGAAAAATGAATGAATTACATGTACAGAATGTCGTGCTGAGGTTTTACTGATGGAGGTTTTTTCTTTGATGAAGCGGTGAATGGTCCTGATGATTAAACGCTCTGAGACAGACGGCAGTCGACTGGCCTCGTTACTCACACAACCACAGACACACACACACACACACACACACACACATTTAAGAGGTCGTCACAATGACTTGCATTCATTTCTTTGAAAGTTTTTCCCTGAACCTCAAACTTACAATAGAACTCTTCTCTATGTTCATGTAGACGTGTTTGTCCCCTGATGAATCCTCACAAAATGACTATAAACAGATGAATGGAAACTAACATGAGTAATAGAAGTACACAGACACACACACACACACACACATTACGCTTTCTGTTTATCTAAAAGAATATTTTAAAATACCTTTAAATACTAAAAGTATAACATATGTAAATAGTGAGTCATATTACTTAAAGCTGCAGGAATTAGTGTTTTGTATTAACACTGAGTTCTTCAGATGTGAAAGTGGTGACGAGCCTGGAGAAAAGGTCTGCATGAATATCATGAATTCATCATTTTAAGTGTCAGTTATAACTTTTACTGTGTGTTGATGTTGACTTGTTGCATTATCATGCAGCCAAAAACCTGAAGGATACAACTTTAAAGTCAGAACAACAATAACGAAAACAGAACCTCAGCAAAAACCTGTCGACTCTTCATGTAATGTCACAGCAGCTCTTGTTGCCTCCGTCCTCTGACTGTTTATAAAAATCTAACCAGTCAATCAATTTTATAAACAGCTGCAAAGTGCAGACAAAAATGTGATGTGAAATAAATGATTAAATATTTCGAGGGCTGAGCAACCATTTTGGTATTTTATTGATATCTTTAATACTTTGGTCAGTAGGAGACATGACTAGGTCTTATAAGTGTTAAGCAATTGTTGTAGTTTTTTTAAGTAACATGACATTTAAAAAAAACTGTCTCCCCCTGTTGGTGGAGTGAAATGTTTCAGGGCAGTTACATGAAAATATCCAGAGAATCTATCAAATGTTTTTTCTGTCCCTGAAGAAAAACAGGAAGCTTTAAATTTAAATCAACAACTACTGATGTAAATATAAACTTTTATCTGACATTTCTCTGTCACACAAATGTATATACACACATATTCTGGAGATCGACAAACGTAACACACACACACACAATCCTCCAGACCCTCACTGTCTGTCCTCAGGTAAGTAGCTGCTAGTTAAGTTTGAATGCAGGTATAATATGAAAGTTTTTAACTTCTGTGTTTGAGGATGTTTCTTTGACACCTGTGCTTGTGTGTTTCTCTCTGTGTGTGTGTGTGTGTGTGTGTCTTTGTGTTTCAGGGTGCGCTGACCTCCACCTGCTGGACATGCTGAGTCCCACGGAGAGGAAGCGACAGGGCTACATCCACGAGCTGATCGTCACTGAGGAGAACTACGCCAACGACCTGCAGCTCGTCACAGAGGTAGCGGAAGAGCCTCATGCTCACAGACACACACACACACACACACACACACACGCACACACATATACACCACACTAACTGCAGCTTGGGAATCTTGTGTAACGATTCAATATGAAGACGCACAAACAAAAGGCTGAATTAACGGGAAACAACTGATTCCTCACTGTGACATTTGACGCAGCCTTATAGTTGTACCTTTATTGATATATATGTGTGTGTGTGTGTGTGTAGATTTTCCACAAACCTCTGCTGGAGTGCGAGCTGCTGACGGAGAAGGAAGTCGCCATGATCTTCGTTAACTGGAAGGAGCTCATCATGTGCAACATCAAACTGCTCAAGTGAGACGAGAAAACACACAGAGTGACACACAAACACACACACACACAGAGTGACACACACACTAACACACATGCACTTATTTCAACCACATTTTGAAGATCAGCCTGGACTCAATCTTTTAAAGTTTTGCCATTTTAAAAATTTAGATAAAAGTCTAAATGTGGAGTTTGGCACCGACTTATTATCTCGTTCCTCCTATTTCTAAAATATAACTTGGGTTGAAACAGTGCGCAACATGTAAGTAGATTTTGATATATTGATTAATATTTGTTCAGTCGTACACACACCACACGTCCTGACTTTACTCTGCAGAAGCTTTAGAATGAAATGTCCCCAGAGACCAAACTCCTCATCCTCCCCTCGTCTTCCCCTCAGAGCTCTGAGAGTGAGGAAGAAGATGTCAGGAGATCGGATGCCGGTGAAGATGATCGGTGACATCCTGACCAATCAGCTGCCTCACATGCAGCCCTACATCAGGTCCAGCCTCTCATCCGACTGAGTCTTTTCTCTCCATGTGCACAGTTTGATATTAATGTCACTGATGTCTTCTTTTATCTCTCTCTCTGTGTGTGTGTGTGTGTGTGTGTGTGTGTGTGTGTGTGTGTGTGTGTGTGTGTGTGTGTGTGTGTGTGTGTGTGTGTGTGTGTGTGTGTGTGTGTGTGTGTGTGTGTGTGTGTGTGTGTGTGTGTGTGTTCAGGTTCTGCTCGTGTCAGCTGAACGGAGCGACGCTGATTCAGCAGAAAACAGACGACAGCCCTGAGATCAAAGATTTCCTCAAGGTATAAAACCCAATAGATCATTATCTGAGTTATTATCTGAGGTCATCATGCAAACAGAAACTATAATTATACAGTTAGCAGGATGAGGATGAACCCAGGATTCTGTTCTGTTGTGGTAAATTGAAAGAATCAGTGATTAACCGGTGTTTTAAATGTGTCCTCTCTCTGTCAGAGGTTAGCCATGGACCCCAGGTGCAAGGGGATGCCTCTGTCCAGTTTCCTGCTCAAGCCCATGCAGAGAGTCACCCGCTACCCGCTCATCATCAAGAACGTACGTGCAGCACACACACAATCATACAACACACATACATGAGTGTAGGCGACCGACAAATGAAAGGAAAAAACGTTTTTAATCTTTGAGTCTCGACTGAAGAGCTGATTCCTCCACAGCATCTTCCACTGTGTGTTGTTTTGATGAAGGCGAAGAGCTCTTCATCAGTTTCACAGTGACCCCTCGTTTCCTCTGGTTGAGGCCTTGGGAACTGAGTTGTGTGTAAACTTTTAAAACTACCAGTAAACTCCCAACTTTTCTCCTTAATGGTTTTTCTGTTATCCATCGCAGACGTTAGAAAACACTCCGGAGTCTCATCCCGACCACAGTCACCTGAAAGCTGCTCTGGAGAAAGCAGAGGAGCTGTGTTCACAGGTGAGACACGCGTGTGCTTAACATGTTAACAGGAAAAACAACGCTACCTGAGTATTTATCAGTTGTGTTGATTTCTCTGCGTTTGTGTGTTTTCAGGTGAACGAGGGCGTCAGAGAGAAAGAAAACTCGGATCGTCTGGAGTGGATTCAGGCTCACGTTCAGTGTGAAGGCCTGTCGGAGGTGACACACACACACACACACACACACACACAGAGACACACACACACACACACACACGTCTAATGAATACTAATTATCATGTTTGACTGTTAGAGACTGAAATATGACTTTGTCTGAATCCTATGATACTAAGTGTTTCTCTCTCTCTGTGTCTGTCGTTCAGCAACTGGTGTTTAACTCGGTCACAAACTGTTTGGGTCCCAGGAAGTTTCTCCACAGCGGGAAACTGTTCAAAGCCAAAAGCAGCAAAGAGCTGTACGGCTTCTTGTTCAACGACTTCCTGCTGCTGACTCAGGTGAGGAGCAGTGTGTGTGTCTGTGCGTTGTGTGTCTGTGCTTGTGTGTGTCACTGAGAGAACGCCCGTCTTTATCTCTCTCTCTCTCCCCAGGTCACCAAGCCTCTGGGCTGGTCCGGCTCAGACAAAGTTTTCTCATCAAAAACACACCTTCAGTACCGCATGTACAAGACGGTGAGAACACACAACTTTTTGTAAATGTTTCTCTTTTCATAATTCCTCTCACATTCTGGCTACGTTTTGTGTTTAATTGATCCTTAATTGAATTTTCTAATATTCAAATCTGAGTCTGAAACCTGCAGGTATGGTGCTGCCTCAGTGTATCTGATGTTATCGTCTCTTTCAGCCGATCTTCCTGAACGAGGTTCTGGTGAAGCTGCCCACGGACCCGTCAGGAGACGAACCTCTGTTCCACATCTCCCACATCGACCGGGTCTACACGCTCCGAGCCGAGAGCATCAACGAGCGGTGAGACTCAACCTCAGCGCCGAGATCTGGACCACAACAAAACAACAGTTGTCTCCCTATGTCTGTGTTTGTTTTTGATTGTGTGATTTGTGTGTCGGTGCAGGACGGCGTGGGTTCAGAAAATCAAGGCAGCGTCGGAACTCTTCATCGAGACGGAGAAGAAGAAGAGAGAGAAGGCGTATCTAGGTAACTTTATATTCTCAGATTGAAGGTTTGGATTAAAGATGCTGATCCTTAAATAACATGAAAGTCACATTGACCAACGGGGTTTTTACTTTGAATTATGTTATATTTGATTGAATCCTTCTCTCACAACTTACCTAAGATTCTAAGCTAACAACAAGGGAGTCTTCAGGGAGGAAGCATCATTATCTTTGTATTTTTACATGTGATTTAAGTGTTTTATGGAGAAATGCTGCATTGCTATATTGGAAAAAAAATATCCACATTCATTTTGTATGCGATATAAAATAGGCATTCCATTTTCTTTTATGTGGTATTAAAATATATTACATTTTATTAAGTGTACCTAAGTCAAAGCCATTAGAAACACATTGAGTAACAGGTGGTTTCCCTGTGTCTCAGTTCGCTCTCAGAGAGCCACAGGGATCGGTCGGCTGATGGTCAACATCGTGGAGGGAATCGAGCTCAAACCCTGTCGCTCTCACGGTACGCCCACACACTCCTCTAGCTCAGGGTCCTTTGACACTGGTTAGAAAAGGTTGTGTCATCCTCAGCTGATGAATTCCTGTTTGTCTCTGCAGGTAAAAGTAATCCATACTGTGAGGTGACCATGGGCTCCCAGTGCCATATCACCAAAACATTACAGGTAGGACTGTGGGCCAGTTACTGGTTACTGAGTTTTCTAATGATTTAACAATGTTCCTCCTCCTTCACTTTGAGAGTCTGATGAGAGAAAGATGTCAAATAATATAATGAGCTCAGTCGAGGCATATTTCCCAAACAGGACATTTCACTGTTTAATTAAACGGCTTAAATCGATGTTGTATTATTTGGTGAAGATTTACATTATGATAATAATTACTGGAGCGTTTACTCTCAGTGGTTTAATGAATCAGAACTTGTCTGTGGGCTCTTCTCTCTCTGTAGGACACGTTGAATCCGAAGTGGAACTCCAACTGTCAGTTTTTTATAAAGGACCTGGAGCAGGACGTCCTCTGCGTCACCGTGTTCGAACGAGACCAGTTCTCCCCCGATGGTCGGTGATACTCAGACCCTGATTCAAAAGATCTTCCCTCAGATTAAACGTCTTTATCGGATATCTTCATCGTTGTTGTCTTTGTCCCTCCAGACTTCCTGGGCAGGACCGAGATCCGGTTGGCTGAAATAAAGAAGGATCAGGGCTCTAAAGGACCAATCACCAAGCGGTTGCTCCTGCACGAGGTTCCCACAGGAGAGATCGTCGTCAGGCTGGACCTCCAGCTGTTTGAAGAACCCTGAACCCAGAACAGGACCAGCACGGACTGGTCTCCAGGGACTGGGGCTGGATTGGACTGGACTGGTCTGGATTGTGTTAGTCTGGTTCACTTTCTTAGTGCTCAGAGGCTGTTAGGAGGAAGCTGAGGAAAGATTTCAATTACTGTCATTTACCAGTTAAATATTAGATTTCTAGTTTCTGAAAAGTCTTAAAAATCTTTTGACTCAGTTTTTAAAAAGATTTAAAACTTCACGTGAGTCTGATAAAACAGTGGATTACGATGCAGGCGTCTTTTTGATCCTGCTAATAAATGATGTCATTATTTATGTTTATTACAGCTGGAAACTGTAGCCTAGAAGGTGGACAGTGATTGTCAGTTTGTTTTTAATTATTAATTTATGTAAAGTTATATTTAGGTCTTTATTGACAGGGAAGTTAACATGAGCCGGGTCGGAATCGAACCCACAGCCTCTGCAGGAGGACTCGCTCCTCTGTTATGATTTGTATTGGGTAATCTACCCCATTAAATGACATTTAACTGGTAAATGCTGCAGATTCTTCATTATAATTTTAAAATAACATCATAAAAAAACTAAAAGCTAGAAAAGACATTTAAACTGGATTTAAGAAATTAATATTGTACCTAAACTTGTGTGTCTTCTGTTTCTGAATCTCTTAAAATGTACATTCCAGGCCACAAAAGTCTTACACACTATAAGTGTTCATGTCTTAAGTTGTATTACTGGTCTTAAAAATTAGAGGAGAGTTCCATTAAGTAGATTCATACTGGGTTTAAATAAAGACAAACTTCCAGAAGCAGCAAGAAGGATGTTGCACTTCCAAGAACTTCAAATCTAAGACTTGTGTCTAGTCCAGTCCAGTCCAGTTTAGTCCAGTTCAGTCCAGTCCAGTCCAGTCCAGTTTAGTCCAGTCCAGTTCAGTCCAGTCCAGTCCAGTCCAGCTCTGTCGGCCTTCAGTCTGGTTCACGACAGTATTTGATCCAGTCGTCTGCCGGAGATCGGCCGGGTTCCTTTGTGTCATCAGACAGACTCTCCACTGACAATCCCAGCCCTCCTGCTTTGTCCCTACAAACCCCGAAACCCCTGTGTGTGTCTGTGCGTGAGTCTATGTGTGTGTGGGCGTATGTGTACATGAATGTGTGAGTGCATGTGTGTGTGAATGCCTGTAAGAGCGTTAAGGTGGACGAGCTAATTAACGGTACGGTTCAGTGTACATTTTATTTTTTATCGTACAACTCTCTCGGAGTCTTAGGGTCGAGTCTCAGCGTCGGGGTTCTGCATGTTAAAGGGACGTTGACATTTTGAATTTATGTACAGGTGCAATGAGAAAAGCTAACAATGCGAATAAGCTAAAACTACAGTAACACACAATACATGACGAGTGTCCGGTGTACACAAATTACAGACATGCCAAAATGTCCCTTTGTATGAATAATAATAATAATAATAGCGCTGGTGAGGATGTGGCTGACGCAGGGAAACAGGTTTGACAGCTAATTTAAATTGAGGTACTGTAAAGAAGAATGTCTTTGTTTTTATTTGATGTTGAACGCACACAGGGGTTCTAGCTCTATAGCTCTTCTGTCACGTGTTTTACCTCTGGTGTCACGTTGCCGTCACAGCAGGGAGGGAAATAACCCGACAGTATCCGAGGGGGCCCAGAGCCGGATCCATCGGGCCCCCCCCCCCCCCCCGAACACGCTATAGGTACCGCAGACGTGTATTTTATAGAAACGTCATTTCCACACGCTAACCATGAGATCGCTAAGTGTAGAAACATTTTACTGTGCGTCGGCACTCCCAGCACTTTCAAAACAGACGCAAACATTAGAGCAGAGGACACGACTAACATCGCACGGCGGCCATTTTGGATACTCAAAGCAGGAAACGTACCTGGAAGATTAGTAAATATAAAAGAGGAAGTGATGATCTTGTTGTCAATAAAAGACCCAAATTCTCTCAGTAGCCTCGACTGGATTTAAAGATGGACGACATGGCACCAGCTCAAAAGTGAAGCCAAATGATCTTGATAGCCCCCTAGTGGCAATTTGAATTTGATCAAAAACAGTTATCTTAAAAAATGTTTACTATCCAGCTTCGTACTCCTGGTGCCTTCATATCCGGTTGTGTTAGCTTGTTCGCTGATTTTAAACGGACAACAAATGTAAGACTTCACTTTTTTGCTTTAAGTGTTTATATTCATATCATTGTACTTGATTTCTTTCAAGTACACAAACTCAGGAGTCACTCTGAAGGCAGCGCTAATCCTCCACGCAGACTTTCCCCCGCCTGAGCGTTCAAAATGGCCGCTGCGTTCGCCAGTCAGACGACAGATACAATCCCAGTGTGTTCGCTCAGCAGAGTTGTATATATATACGTTAGTTAGTTAGCTAGCTACTCGGCCAGTTAGTAAATTTAGCTAGACGTTTTTAATTTAAGGCCACGGTTTCAGTCACGCGCTGGATTACCACGGAGACAACCTATAGTTACCTTTGTGACCAGTCACTGTCCAATCAGAGGTCAGCGAGGCCGGTCGCAGCATCTCGACAGTGGAGGAAGGTGTGAACGTATTTCCCCAGATTGAAGCTAACGATGAAGATGACGATGATGATGATGAAGGTCGTCCTCATCCCTGTCGACCCTGTACTGTTCTTACTGTTCCACCCGACCTCCTCTCCTCCCTGAAACCTAATCCAGTTTGAACCTGTTCTCACTGTCTATCTTCCAGGTTGTGTATAATACTACTGCTGATCTGAGAGTTAATATATGAGCGTGGGGGGGGGGGGGGGGGGGGGGGCGATGGAGACTGCTGTTAATTATCACTGTAGAAGATGATGTACGTTGTTGTCTTTCAATGTTCAGAATAAACTCCAGTTGGACCAAGATGGCGGCTGCTCTGCTTCTCTGATTATTACGTTTACACTCACAAGCAGGTGATGTCAGGGAGATGATTGATAAAGGTCCTGAGATGATTTAAGGAATAAGAAAGAAAACAAACTCATTTAGTTGTTTCAATCATTTTCTTAACTAATTAAAGCACATATATACTCATTACTACACAATATTTAAATAGGTCGTCTCTTCTTATAACATTGAGGCAGATCAATGTCCATAAATTGACTGAAGCAGATATTTTCATGACCTCAATGAGTCAAATTTCAATATTTAGTTTTCCATCAAAATGAAATATTAGTTTCAATCCTGCTAAAACAAGATGAATATAAAGCAGCTTTTCTTTCAACTTCAGTGTTTCCCAGTCAGAGTGAAGTCAGTCAGCTGTGTTCTCGCTGCAGCTTAGTGTTGTGCTACCACATGCCCTGAAGGGGGCGCTGTCTTTGAACGAGCTGCGTCAAAACAAAACACTGTGGTCAAGAACATGCTTAACAAAACCGGAAATCCAACCACTTTGGCCTTCAAAGTAAAAGCATCTTCCATAATCACCATATATCATATTATATCCAGATTTAATTTAATGTATTTTTGTTTTGTTTCGTTTCAGTTTATTAAAACCGAGTTATAAATTGTAGAAGTCTGGTGAAAATGTTAGACTGCTTATCCAGGTCTTATACCACACTGTACCTACACTCACATTTCTAGCTGCCTTTTTCTAGTTTAACCTTTAACTTATTTTTATCATCGACTATAATTTAAATGTATCTTTTATATCAATACATTTCTAATGACCCTCTCGACAGGTGTTGAATAAATAAACCAACTTTGCATTGTGTTTTTTGAATTAAAATAATATTGGCAGCTGTTGTGTGAATGAAATTAAAGAGAAGCAAGTGATGTATTAAATCATTAATTAGTGAAAAAGTATTGAACTATCAGGGGTCAGCCCTTTTTCCAGGGTTGCCCTTGGAGCTTTTATTTTGACAGTGCTGAGAGGAAACACGTGTTATTGTGATTTTTAAAGCTCTGAGTGTTTATATAACTGAACCTCTACTAAACTAACACATGTTAGCTCGCAGGCTACAGATGATATGATGCATAACATCAGCATTTAGTGCATCTGCATCAGCTGCAGATTTAAAGCAGGGAAAGTCCTCGCTGCGGTGTCATGGAGGAGGAGGAACTCTCTCAGGACATTTAGTTCTTTCTCATTTCTCGACCCTTCAGATAAACGAGCTTTGCTTCTCTAAACATTTAATTCGATTACAAACATGGCGGCTGCTTTCTTCAGGAGAAGATCGTGTTTAAATGTGAGTACAGTGGTTTTTTCTCTTTGTGGCTGGAATCTGAATTTAAAAATTATTGTTGTATTGTTTTTAAATAATGACAGAGAGAAGCATCACAGCTTCAAAATGCACCATTAAAGTGCAGCTTTCAAATAGAAGTGTAGATTATAAATCAGTGAAATGTCCTGGAAATGTATTCTGCAGTCAAATGTCCCCTGTGACATATTATATAACATTATATATGAGGTTTAAATTAGAGTTAACTTCACATACTTACACAAATAAAGTATTTGTATAGTGAATATCAGACTTTGTGTATCTTCATATGTAAAATTTTCTTTTTTTCATGTAGCAGTTTGAAATTAGTATTTTAAATAATCTTGATCATCTAATAATTGTATTGTGTGTGTATCCGTTGTATTCACTTTGATGGTGTGTGTGTGTCCAGTATCTTCACAGAGAGTTGTGTAGAGTTGTGTGGAGGCCGCAGGCGGCTCTGTACTGCTCCAAACCTCCAGACAGAAAACTTCCACGAATAACTCACATCAGTAAGAAAGACAATCGTGCGTGTGATTTTCTACCAGGTTTTTATGGGAAATCTCAATTATTCTATTCATATATATTAGTTTATGTAGTCATATTAGCATTTATAATCAGGATTAAGTCATTAAATGTTTTGAAAATGAAACGCCTCAGTAAAACAGACCTGCTTGATATCTTGTCTATTGTTATCTTCACATTTGTTTAACGTTAGAAAGTGTCGTACAAATGAAGCTGCAGTGAAATGTTCTTTTTTAAGACAGTCGAGTTTCAGCATTTTAATAGTCAACATGTTTTTACTGGCAGAAAAAGCCAAACCTCAGCCTGCGGTGGATGTTGCTAAACTCCTGGAAGAACTATTCTCCCAAAAGAGGCCAGGCACAGCGCCCCCCGGTGGTGGTAAAGGTCAGTACATCGAGGACGTGGTGTACAGCATTATGGACTTGTTTGCAGATATGTTTTAGCTGAACTAATTAATCCTTTATTGTATGAAATGTTAAGTAGAGTTGAGCTGAGTTAATTGAATCCCTCAAGCGTTGATTTGTTCTGCTTCTTCTTTTACATCTTTGCTTTTTCTCCTCTTCCTCACCTCTTCTTCATACAGCTACCAAAGCCTCAACCATCTCCTCAACATATGTCTCCACCTCAGATGTTCCTCATTCATCAAAAACAAATCCAGCAGTTACTGTTTCTCGTGCTGCGTCTACAGCTACATCTTCTTTAAACCCTGCACCGCTTTCCCCTCAACCAACACCAGCATCTTCCACACAGTCTCCTGGTTTGATCCAGGACTTTACCGCTGACGCTGTTTCTACAACCTCATCTTCTCCAACGTCTGGATCCACAGCGGCTTCAGCAGAAAACCAAACTTCAGCCCAGACGCTAGAAACCAAAGTAGAAACTGCTGCAGAGACAGATAATGTAGAGAAATCTTCTGTTTCAGCTGTAGAAACTGCAACAGAACCATCAACAGAGTCGAGTCGTCCTCTTGTAGAAGCATTAGAACCTCAGGCTCCTGTTGTTGATGGTCCAGTAGAGCCTCTGATAGACGTCACATTAGATACAGCTCCAGAAATCCAAACGATAAGCAAAGATTCAGGAGAGGAGGGCACCTTATACACAACCACAGTAGAAACTGCAGAAGAATCATCAGTTAAGACTGGAATTGATCCTGTAGAGGCAGTAGAAGCTCCAGTAGAGCTTCTGATAGACGTCACAGTAGATGCATCAGCTCCAGATTCAGGACAGGTGGGCATCTTGTACACAGTGGAACCTTCAGTAGATACTGCAATAGAGACATCAACAAGCATCGCTCCTCAGGAAACGTCAGAGAGAGTAGCACCAGTCGAAGGTTCAGCAGAATCTATGATAGATATCACATTAATAGAAACTGCAGTAGAATCACCAGTAGAGGTCAGTCTTCCACCAGTAGACACCAGAGCTTCTGTTGCAGGATCAGTGGAGACGATGGCAGCGGTTGAAAGAGAACCAGCTACAAGTGTGGATCAGGAAGTCACCAGCGTCTCCTTCACCTCAACAGTAGAACCTCCATTAGAACCAACAGTAGACCCTTCAGGAGACGCCACTCCTCCCCCGGTGGTAACACTAGAAACTACAATAGCAACAGTAGAGCCTTCATTAGAAAGTGCAGTAGAACCATCAGTAGAGTCCATGACCTCTGCTCTAGAGAGTGAAGCTGCTGATGCTGAACGTACTGCCTCCATCCAGAATGCACAGGAACCTGCAGTTTACCCTTCAGAAACCAGAGTGGAATCTAGAGTAGAGTCATCCTCAGGAAACGTCACTGTCAATGAGGAGAAGAGCGAATCTGAACAAATGACCTTAGAGTCTGTAACTTTACATTCAGTGAATTCCTCGGTGGATTCTCTGAAAACAGACGAGCTCCTCGAAACAAAGTTTACTCTCGATGAGGAAGTGGAGAAACGACTGCAGGAGCTGTTGGTCGGTGCCGAACACGAAGCTGCGGTCAAAGCCGAGAACACGGGTGAAGATGAGGGTGAAGTTGTGTCTAAAGTTCTTTCTCAGTGGAGCTCTCTCTCTGCCGACCTTCAGGAGCTGGAGGGAGAAACCACCTCGTTGATGACAGAGCTCGTCTGTCGAGTTCCTGCAGCGCCTCCGGGAACCGATGAGCCGGTAGAAACGAGTTCAGCCTCCGATCAAACTGCGGGAGCTAATGTCGAATGTGGGCAGGTGGAGGAGGAAGGAGAAGCCATGACACTTGAATCCATAACTTTATCTGAGGTGGAGGCTGAAGTGGAAATTTTCGAAACTGAAGCTCTGCAAGAAACAAGTGATGCGCTGGAGAAAGAAGCTGATGCTCTGGTAAAGGAGGAGAAGATGGAAGTGAAGATGGCGACAGGGGAGGATCTTTACAGTGACACAGCAGAGGCTGAAATCTTAACGCTGGATTCCATCTCTGAAGCAGCCGATGCGATAGAAGCTGAGATTCCTTTAATGATGGAGGCCATGTTTGGCTCTGAGCAGGGACTGAGGCAGACTGAGTCTCTGCTTCCGAAGCTTGAGCTGCAGAATGAAATGATTGATCAGGAAGCAGGAAAAGAGTCTGCACAGCAGGAGGGAAGAGTCCTGGCAGCCATGTCTGTAGAGTCTGTGACGTTGGTGGAAGTTGAGGCGTCTCTGGAAACTCTGGAGAACGAGACTCTGAGAGAAACCACGACGTATCTGGAGAATGAAGCCGAAGTTCTCGCTGGAGAGACGAGGGCGGAGGTGGAGGAAGGAGCGAGGTCTGAGGAGGTCCCTCAGTGTCTGGACGTCGAGTCTCTGGTTGAAGATCTGCAGACTGATGCTCTGATGGAGGAGCTGCTGTTTACGGTTCCAGGCCAAATCGCAGGCGTGACAGAAGCTCAGGTCCATCAGGAGGTTGTAGGAGCAAATATGTTAGATGGTAAGTTTAACTATTAGGAGACGTAAAGATGATATGATAGAAGATAGAAGTCCAAGTTAGTTTGCATCAAATACTGAGTTTAAATCTGAACACACAGACATGACACACAGTTTTTAACTTTAATGTTTCCATGTATGTGGTTCAGAGTTGGATCCAGTCCAGAGACTTTTCCTGGAGAAGATCAGAGAATACAACAACCTGCGCAGGTAGACTCACAAAGAAGTTTCCTATCATATTGTTTTATTATATTAAAAGGCCTTGAGTGATTTGATCAGATCTGTCTAGGAGAGAGAAAAATGTAGGATGTAGATGTCCTGCTTATTTAAAAGTTAATAAGCAATTGTACCACATTGTTAATACAGTACATGAACAGCTATGAATCCTGATGTCTCCTCTCAGGTCGAGTGGAGGACCAGTGGAGGATGAGTCTGATTATGAGCGTCACCTGTCAGAGGAGACAGCAAAGCTCCAGAGACTTTATGGAGGAGGAGACCTGAGCAGCTTCCCTCAGTTCACCTTCACCGGTGAGAGACACATGGAGGGAGAGAGTCAGTCCCTGTAGTGCTTTGTGAAATATTGTTGTGTTTTTACCTTCAGGGCCACCGTAGTGTCAGGTCCCAGAAGGAAATGTCCCTTTCACTGCACAACATATACAGCATCAAACTAAAATAGGATAAATTAATGTTCTTATTGTGTTGTTTTCTTTCTAGAGCCCGAATTGGACCAGGACCCAAAATGATTCCTGAATTTCTGCCTCCTGCTCTTCATCCTCCTCTGCCTCTGTGGAGGAACTGAGGAAATGGGAGAAGAGGAATTATTTGTTGTGGTGATCTGCTGGTTAAACAAAAGGGAAAGACAATGTATGGTGCAGCAATGATAGAAAGTATTTTATTTTATTAAAGCAGAACTTTCAAAAGTCTAAGTCTGTTTCTTTTAAGAGGTTGGGGATGTGTCACATGAGGCGACCTGAATCAAATTTTGATTTTCTTTACTACTTACAGATGATGAAAGAGAGAACAATGGTGTTCTAACTGTCTGTTAGAGTTTTCATTCATATTTAAATGTTAATGTTAGTAATTGTAAACTGTGGTTGATCATCAGACTTTCGTATGACGTCGAACTTCTGTGACCTGAGCAATGATTTGTCTAGATCAGGGGTCAGCAACCTTTACTATCAAAAGAGCCATTTCTCCTCTTCCCCCAAATAAAACTTGTCTGGAGCCTCAAAATATATTTGATAACACAGCTTATAAAGTTATAAGTATAAAGTAATGTATATAGTTATACTCAGTGTTGTGCCAGTTTACACTTAAAATGAACTAGTTCACGTTCATTTGTTTCATTTTATATTCATTGGGATGATTTAGAGACGAACTGATGATCATGTGTTAGTTATTATTAAGTTATTTATTTACACCGTGTTCTCTCACTTCTCTCGTCCACTGTGATCGTGTTGGGATCAGTCGCTGGAGAAGCTTTTGACTCGTTTACTGTTCGTTTGTCTTTATGACTTTAGCTTTGGTTATTAGGAGTTCACCAGGTTTCAGGCCTGTTCTTCAGTTTCCAGTTGTTCGGTGAGTAAGCTCTTGTTTTCTTAACGGTGGGTGGAGCTCTGTACAGAGTCACTTTCAGTTTGTATTATGTTCACAATGGAACTTAGAGTCTGTGAGTCTACAGTCTGAACTCTGCAGAGATCGGAGCTGCAGAGTCTGAACCTCAGCTGCTCTGACTCGGTGTCATGAGTCCAACCAGCTGTTAACTCGTCTCTTCTTCCATTGATCAACATTCTGTTCTCACAGAATGAAAGACAGATGTCTGTGTTCAAGTCTCTGGTTGTGTGGATCCTCATCACGTGGACTCTCACCACAGCAGGTTCGTGAAGTCTCATCTTACTCAGAAATCACAGGTTCTCTTTGAACGTAGGACTTTGTACAGACATGTTGGTTTCCATCAGACGAAGCAGGAAACATGAGAAATGAGAAATGATTGTGAAGGTTTATAACAACATAGAGAAACATGTTCTCACTGAGCTGGAGGTGAAACAGTTCACACCAGATGTTGGGTTCTTTTATTCTCCATTGAAACTTCATCTTCAACAGACCTGAGTTGGATTTTTAAAGTGTGTGTGTGTGTGTGTGTGTGTGTGTGTGTGTGTGTGTGTGTGTGTGTGTGTGTGTGTGTGTGTGTGTGTGTGTGTGTGTGTGTGTGTGTGTGTGTGTGTGTGTCGAAATATCAGCTCTGTAATCTGATAATGATGTCATCCCACATGAACGTGGAAATGAAAAGCCAGCCGATCCGCGCCCATGTTAACAAACCAGTTTTGTTCAGGTCTCTCTGAGTTTCTCTGCGTTCCGCGCGACTGAAAAATAACTTTCAACACAATTTTAATTAATGTCATAAAGATAAATGATTGCATTGCTGCCTTTGCACATATCAAAATAAAAGCAGACCAGCGTTTATGTGTAGAACATTGACTGTACAGTGGATATGAAAAGTCTACACACTCCTGCTCAAATGGTAGGTTTTTGTGATGTTAAAAAATGTTAACAAGATAAATCAGTTCAGAGCTTTTCCAACCTTTAATGCGATAACATGAACAATTCAATTGGAAAAAAAACACGAAATCTTTTAAGGGGGGAAAATAAAAAGTTAAATAATGTTGCTGGCTTAAGTGTGCACACCCTCTGATAACTGGGAATTAATCAATTACATTCAAACTCATGTTAAATAATAATCAGTACACACCTGCCATCATTTTCAGTGACTCTGATTAATCCCAAATAAAGTTCAGCTGTTCTAGGAGGATTTTTCGTTTTTTTTCTTATTTACATCTTACAGGAAAAGCTCTGGTCCGCAGAGAGCTTCCAAAGCATCAGAGGGATCTCATTGTTGAAAGGTATCAGTCAGCAGAAGGGTACAAAATAATGTTTACATTACATCACACAAACCTGATGTGTGTAGACTTTTTATATCCACTGTATATAAAGATGTTACACGCAGGATCTTTAGCACGTCTGCCCGTCCTGGGACAGATCCTCACATGTGACTCTCTGAGGTTTCTACATTTGTTTTATGTATTTTTACTCTTGTTGAGAGTTAAGAACAGAGGTGGTCTCACCTTGTTAAGTTCTATGAGACAAATTTAGATTTGTGAATATGGGCTCTACAAATCAAATTTAATTGATTGACTTTTAGGGAGCTGTCCGTCTTTATTTACTGTCTGTGATCCAATCTGGAGAATTTAAGCAGCACTTTATTCTACAGTATTTGTCACAAGTTATTATTTAGTTAAAAGTTCAGGAATCTACACGAAAACACTGATATCTGAGACATGTTGTTAATGTTCCACATCAAGTCAAAGCTCAATCAAAACAACACCCACTACCGTTGTTGACCCTTCACAATAAAGGTCCCATACGGTACTCTACTTAGGATGACAGGAAACACAAATTCACTGACATAACCTTCACAATAAGGCAACTAAATAAATTAGCTTACATTCACACTGGGTGATGATCAACCGGTTCTGCAGCTGAGCTGCGTTTATACCAGAGGTTTATACAGAGGGTTTCTTTTGAAAGTGGGTGTGCGAGCGTGTCATTTTGTACACACACACACACACACACAAACACACCCCTTCAGTCCATCTTTGGAAAATGTTGGCGTAGGTGAAAGCAGCTCAGATAAAACTACTGTATGTTAACTGTCAACAGCCAAACAGACAGACAGTTCCATCAGGAGATTTACATTCACAATCCGTCTGTGAGCAAATACTCTAATTGAACTTTGAAAAAAGCTTCTATTCACCACAGTTGATCCTGAACTGGTTGTTTTTTTACCCGGTGTCTCACAGATGATGAGGTCTCCTGCGTTTTAGAGGAGAGCTGCATCTTACCCTGCAGTTTTCTGCCTGGTCCAGACCCAATCATTTACTGGATGCAGGTGGAACCAGGAAACACTCGTGTCCACTCCTACTACAGTGACAGAGACCAGTTTGCACACCAGGGCGAACGCTTCAGAGGCCGGACATCGCTGTTCACAGATCAGATCTCCAGAGGAAACGCCTCCATCAGGCTGACGGGGCTGCAGCTTCAGGACCAGGGCAAATACGAGTGCTACATCACCATCACTGGAGTCACGGAGGAGTCAGTTATCAACCTGAGAGCAGCTGGTAAAGAAACTCACAGTGAAAACAGAACACAAATACTAGAAATGGTATTTGTCTCTTATTGCTGTTACCTTGTTTAACATGTGTACCGTTGGGTTGAGTTGAAGCTGATACTTAACCATTGGATGTCTCGTTGCTTGCCGGCACCATTACCTCTTTGAAAAATGTTAGTCACTAAAGTGCAATGCATCCTGGGACAGGTTGGACGGGGACGGATCCACTCGTTGGAGCTCATTCTTCAAATGCAGCCCCTGAATTGAGACACAGCTGATGTCAGCAGCACCACATAATGGCTCATATGTGACATGTTAAATAATAAGCACAATATGTCAAATTAATGAAGAGCTCCACAGTGCATGAGGCAAAGATGATCAATGAGTTATAAAAGAGAAATGTTGTTTTGCAGCTCCGGTGCGTCACGTGGACATTGAGCAGGTGGAGGACAGCTTCACCTGCCGCTCAGAGGGGATCTACCCCGAGCCGCAGCTCACCTGGTCCACCAGGCCTCCGTCCAGCTTCACCCTTCAGAACCAAACCACAGTGAAGGAGACGGAGCAGCAGCTCTATGAGATCAGCAGCACACTGACACTGTCAGACAGAGACACTGTTCTGATCTGCAACATCAGCACTCGCCATGGCAGGAGGAGCGCGGTGTGGTATCAACCCAGTACGTTGAATCTGCTCTATGGAACTGAACCTTTGCTTGTTTCACCGACTGCTGCATATTTATATCTGCTTCTACAGATAACTTACATTTTATATCAATGCTGATTCTCAATCTTTACTTTGTTTGTTTCTTTGTCTGCTGAACAGATTTCCACTAAACTAGTTGTGAGGATGGAACGTGGGCCACAGGTCACTCAGTAGAGCTCAGACCTTCACAAGGCCCAACAGTCTCCTTATGAAACCACATTGAAATTCACCAGACCCAAGATCTGCACCAAATTTCACACACTCATAAATATCAGTCCTCTAAATTTGCCAGATTGTTTTTTCACCTTCATCAGTTATTCGCAGGGAAATCAATGAAAATGGTGAAAACTCACAATGGAAATGTGAAAAAACAACAAATCTTGGATCCACACAAACATTTGATGAGTTCTTCTCTGAGCCTGATCCATAACACACCTTCCTGCCAAGTTTCATGGAAATCTGTTCAGTAGTTGTTGTGTAATGTTGCTTGAAGCCCAACAAACAAATGGAACATTGAACAGATCCATTAGTTTTCTTTCTTTAACATTGGACCTTTCTGGACATTTTCCCTGAGAGGACTGATGTGTGTGAGATGTGGTGCAGCTTGAATTGACTGTTGGGCCTTGGAGGAGATATGAGCTCCACTGAGTGACCTTCTAGTTCAGTTCATCATTCCAAGGCCACACCCTCCTCCACATGAATCATTCTGATGATAGAAAATGTTCAGAAAGTCTCATCAGAGCCTGAAACCACATTCTGACAACGATGATATTATTTGATCCCTTTTCTTTTCAGCTCCCGTCCGTGTGTCACCGTTTAAAACAACATCAACAATCCACTGCACTGCTCCAAACACCAAACCCCCGACACACTGGGTGTGGAAATTCAACCACAGGCAGATCATTGTGAACCAGACCGGGGTCGACGGCCTCCACAGCGTCTCAGAGCAGTGGAGGCAGCAGGTGGAGGATGTGTCAGCGTCAGGCAGCCTCACGCTGCACCACTTATCTTCAGATCACCAGGGAACGTTCACCTGTGAACTCAGTAGTGAAGAGGAGACGCACTTCATCAACAGCTACGTGACGATAGAGAAAGGTAAGATCCCATGAGATGAGAACTGATGATGAAATCCTCAGAGCGACTGTCAGACCTGAGGCTCGTGCAGTGAGTCCTGGTTCCTCCTGGTGGAGCAGATCCCCCAGTGCTCCGTCCTCCAGCTCATCAGGAGCATCATGTCCACATGTTGTCAGGAGAACACACAGGAACAAGGAGGCCACACACACACACACTACACTTTACACTGAAGACACATCACTGCACTTTGTTGATGCTACAGTTCTACTCTCTGAATTACATGTTTTTCAGGTTCAGTTGCAGCAGTTGTGGTCGTAGTCCTCGTTGTGTTTGTAGCATTAGGAGCTGGAGCAGGATTCCTCTACTTTACAAGACTAAAGGTAAATATTAATACTTACAATAATTCTGCTCTTCAGTTTATTATGGGATTTTGTCTTTTAACTATTATTTCTTTTGAACGAACCCAAAACGGATCATCCACAATCAGATGCCTCAGAGGACACATTTAAAGTAAGTTTACTGTTTATTCTGAACTGAGAATTACAATATTCTGCTCTAAAGAATAACCCTGTTGTCATGGAGATACTGTAAACTACTTTATTCTTGTCACGTTGCTCTAACAGCTTCATCTCAGCTGCATCAGCAGACACATCCTAAACCATCAGTTTCTGAGAGTTCGTTAAAAAACCATATCGATATTAGAGTGAAAGAAAATCTGATACCGATATAACGGCCAATAAATTTATGATAAAGATTTGACAATGATTCTTAAGATGTCGTTATCAAACCTTTACGGCAAAGAAATGTAACTGAGACTTGATATTTTACAGTTTAACCATGAACTGTATTATTAATAACACAAATACAAAGAACTGTAATTAAAATGGCTGCAACTGGCTGAATAATCGAGTGGTGACTGAAATGTGCATCCAAACTACTTGAGGCCTCCTGAGGTCACCTGTCTCACTCCTACAGACACAGAGTTCAGTCCTTATCACACACAATGGAAGTGACTGACTGACAGCTGGAGAACTTATGTTCAATATGTACTTATATACATGGTAATATTCATATTTAGGACCATATTCAAGTCAAATCCTTTGTAAAAAACATTGTGCTGCAGTAGCAGAACTCTGCAGAACATTGTTGAACTGAGAAGATAAAGATTGAAGAGATGCTGTAAATATGAATTACATGATCATGTTTTGTATGAATGTTGGGTTTTCTGATTTTATTCCAACAGATATTTTCTTTAATTACAGACTCGGTGAAGGTGAACTCTCAAAGATTCGGTGTGAAGACGTGGCCTCAGCTCTGAAGTCAGACCCCTCACTTCTGAGAGAACTGGATCTGAGTAAAAACGAGCTGCTGGAATCAGAAGTGAAGCTGCTGTGTTCTGGACTGGAGAGTCCAAACTGTCGACTGGAGTCTCTGAGGTCCTTAAATCCTTCTTCACTTTTCAGACTTTCTTTCTTACTGGGTCATTATTTATTTTAATTGTCTCAGTTCTGCTCTGCTCACTGTCCCTCAGTCATCTGTCACTCACCCAGCCTGTCAGTCAGGTCCACCTCATCAACTCCATTCACCTGCACTCACCTGCTCCTGATCACTAAGAAAGTGTCAGTAAATAACATGTGGACTGAGGCCGAGCACTCGTCCTCCTCAGGTTTTCAAAATAAGACACATTCTTATTGAAACACGTTGGACAGTTGATAAGTATAGAAACAAACAGGAAGTGACTTTCAGGAGCCATCCCTACTTTAAACAGTGTTTAATTACACAAACCTGCTCAGTGACCAAACACAGAGAAGAAGCTGATGAATGAAACAATGGTCCAACATGTCTGATCTGATATTTATCTTCAGGTCACAGACTGAACTGAGGTCAGCAGCATGTTGAGAGTCTGTGTTGACATGATGACGATCCACAACAACAGGAGGACACATTTTAATATTCATATTTCTTTATCCAGGCTGTGGCGCTGCAGTCTGTCAGAGATCAGCTGTTCTTCTCTGGCTTCAGCTCTGAGGTCAAACCCCTCTCATCTGAGAAAACTGGTTCTGACTGACAACAACCTGCAGGACTCATCAGTGGAGGAGCTGTGTGGTTTTCTACAGAGTCCAACCTGTCGACTGGAGAATCTGAGGTCAGACATCATGTTTTAATGTTAAAGGTTCCGTCTAAATATAATGTATATATTTAAATAAAAAGTATTTTATTCTAAAGTCTGTCAATATAAAGTAGTTAAATATATAGTATTTATTTATAAAGTATGTAAGTATACAATATGTAAATATAAAGTATGTCAATTTAAAGTATTTAAGTATACAATATGTAAATATAAAGTATGTCAATATAAAGTATTTAAATATAAAGTATTTAAATATAAATGGCTCATTCTAAAGTACAGTAAACAACAATTGGTACAATTCAGATGAAACTCGTGAAAACATCTCAAGGATTCTTTTCTATTCAGTTTCTAACAATGGATCCTTTCACCTGAATCTTCCACACTGGAGCTTCAAGGTCAAAGGTCAGAACATGTGTTCCTAACAGTGAACACTGATACTGAGCTGAGAGATGTTTGTAGAATGAGCGCTGAGGGCCGAGTCAGGCTCAATGTGACTGAAGTTTTACTGACAGAGAAACAATCCAATGCTGGACAATGTGTACATGTAATGTTTCTGTGGAAGCTAACCAGGACTTGTCCCGGTGGTCCTGTGGACTGACCACATGACAGCGTGCTGTGGTGGTGTTCTGGGACTGGGCTCAGGGTCCAGAGTCCAAGTTGATTATATTTTATTCCTTTTATTTTTAGGACCATGTTCTTCAGCCCTGTTTCTTCCACTTTGGGTTCATTTCCAACATGAAACCCTTCCTCTGGTTTCAGGACTTACACGGGGTCGTCCATGACTTTATCTTTTCACCACTAGATCTCTATCCCGCCCTGTACACACGTGTTCCTCAGGCTCCCTGCACCACTTTCAACTGGTCAAACTGCTGCTCAGATCATCGCCACTTCAAGAAAACATGATCATAGAACTGCTCGCCCTTTCACACATCAACTGTGGAACATGTTCTGACAAGTGGGTCGGACATTTTCTGGAGCTGAAGCAGCAGCAGGAGATTGTCCGAGTCCGACTCGTTCACAGCAACAGGAACATGTGGGAACATTCAGACGAGGGGCAGAGCCAAAACACATATCTCCATGATAACCAGTTGACTCTGAGGTCCTTAAATCCTTCTTCACTTTTCAGACTTTCTTTCTTATTCGGTCATTATTTATTTAAATTGTCTCAGCTCTGCTCTGCTCACTGTCCCTCAGTCATCTGTCACTCACCCAGCCTGTCAGTCACGTCCACCTCATCAACTCCATTCACCTGCACTCACCTGCTCCTGATCACTAAGAAAGTGTCAGTAAATAAAATGTGGACTGAGGCCGAGCACTCGTCCTCCTCAGGTTTTCAAAATAAGACACATTCTTATTGAAACACTTTGGACAGTTGATAAGTATAGAAACAAACAGGAAGTGACTGTCAGGAGCCATCCCTACTTTAAACAGTGTTTAATTACACAAACCTGCTCAGTGACCAACACACAGAGAAGAAGCTGATGAATGAAACAATGGTCCAACATGTCTGATCTGATATTTATCTTCAGGTCACAGACTGGACTGTGGTCAGCAGCATGTTGAGAGTCTGTGTTGACATGATGACGATCCACAACAACAGGAGGACACATTTTAATATTCATATTTCTTTATCCAGGTTGGAGAGATGCAGACTGTCAGAGATCAGCTGTTCTTCTCTGGCTTCAGCTCTGAGGTCAAACCCCTCTCATCTGAGAGAACTGTTTCTGAGTGGAAACGACCTGCAGGACTCATCAGTGGAGGAGCTGTGTGGTTTTCTACAGAGTCCAACCTGTCGACTGGAGACTCTGAGGTCAGACATCATGTTTTAATTTTAAAGGTTCAGTCTAAATATAATGTATATACTTAAATATAAAGTATTTTATTCTAAAGTCTGTAAATATAAAGTACTTAAATATATAGTATTTATTTATAAAGTATTTAAGTATACAATAAGTAAATATAAAGTATGTCAATATAAAGTATTTAAATATAAAGTATTTAAATATAAATGGCTCATTCTAAAGTACAGAAAACAACAGTTGGTACAATTCAGATGAAGCTAGTGAAAACATCTCTTGGATTCTTTTCTCTTCAGTTTCTAACAATGGATCCTTTCACCTGAATCTTCCACACTGGAGCTTTAAGGTCAAAGGTCAGAACATGTGTTCCTAACAGTGAACACTGATACTGAGCTGAGAGATGTTTGTAGAATGAGCGCTGAGGACCGAGTCAGGCTCAATGTGACTGAAGTTTTACTGACAGAGAAACAATCCAATGCTGAACAATGTGTACATGTAATCATCAAGCGATGAGAAGAGGAAGCGAAACTTTCTAACGCAGACATCGAGGTGTTTGTTAGTGAGGTGAAAAGCGACTTCATGGGACAGCAGTGATGTCACTAATAAAGAAAACACACTGATACTCTGCCGCTGCTGCTGTTGATAACACAATGTGTGAGATCAGAAATCGCTGAACCCTCGCTTCCTCCTCGTCCTTCCATTCACGTGCACACATCGCGCAGAATCCCGCACCACTGTCACGGCAGTATTTATTTATTTAGAACATCGGATCGATTCCCTCACACCCCCTGGGATATTATTGGGAAAGTTTCTTCATTTCTTGTAAGTGATCTCCAGTGCGCTCTGTGTACCTGATGGCACAGTCACGTTCACTGCAGCGATTTGATGATACACGCACAGTGTTAGAAGATATTATGAAAAACTATTCATGACTCGGCTTCTTAACTCCGGTGTTAAATCGAATCTGAACGTAATTTGCTTTAAGTTGTTTTATTTATTTTTTAAATTAAAAGGCTTGTGTGGAGCAGATATGTCGCGCGAGCAAAACTAAGCTTTTGGTTTTAATGTAAATGATGAAGTGGATCAATAATCTGCTTCAGTTCAACACCTCACATCTGCTTCGCCACTTTCCCGTCTCCAAAACGTTCATACGCATGGGTCAGAGATTGCTAAGAAATACGCACATTTTCCCGTCAAGTTCGTTTTTATAAATGCCGACGTTGGCGTGAGCAGTGGCATACGCATGTTTCAGGCCCCGTTTTGTGCGTACGCAATGGTTTTAAATGAGACCCCAGGACTTGTCTCAGTGGTCCTGTGGACTGACCACATGACAGCGTGCTGCGTTGGTGTTCTGGGACTGGGCTCAGGGTCCAGAGTCCAAGTTGATTATATTTGATTCTTTTTATTTTTAGGACCAAGTTCTTCAGCCCTGTTTCTTTTACTTTGGGTTCATTTCCAACATGAAACCCTTCCTCTGGTTTCAGGACTTACACGGGGTCGTCCATGCCTTTATCTTTTCACCACTAGATCTCTGTCCCGCCCTGTACACACGTGTTCCTCAGGCTCCCTGCACCACTTTCAACTGGTCAAACTGCTGCTCAGATCATCACCACTTCAAGAAAACATGATCATAGAACTGCTCGCCCTTTCACACATCAACTGTGGAACATGTTCTGACAAGTGGGTCGGACATGTTCTGGAGCTGAAGCAGCAGCAGGAGATTGTCCGGGTCCGACTCGTTCACAGCAACAGGAACATGTGGGAGCATTCAGACGAGGGGCGGAGCCAAAACACATATCTCCATGATAACTATGGTTATGTTAAGTTATGTTAAGTTACAGGTTCACTGTGAAGGAGTTAGTGACGTCTCCAGGTGTCGTACATGTGAATGTAGTCCATTTGTTCATGTGTAAGACTCCTGAACATGTCCAGAAAGATATCTAGAGACATCTAGTGGTGAAGTTACATATTACAAACAACTGAACCCCGAGGACACGAGGACTTTCAAGCTGTTTTCAGTCATGAACTCTGTAAAATAGTGTCTGGACATTTTCTGGAGTTTGACTTTCACATATGAAGAACGGGTGGAGCAGCAGGAGGCCGGACATGACGTATAAATCCTGCTGTGGAAAGATCAGTGTTGTTGTTTACAGCTCATCCACACCGGCGTCGGCCCTCATCACCAAAAGCTCTGGAATCTCCTCGTGTTTCCAAGTTGACGTCTTCGTCTTCTACGTGTACGGCTCCTCTTCTTCATCCTGAGATATTTGAGTTCTTCCAGTTTCACGTCCGTCACGTGTTAGAAACCTCATCAACACGTCCACTCGCTCTCTGTGAATCCTCTGGACATTCACCTGCTCTATTCTCACATGGACTCACTCAGAAACTTTATTAGGAGGCTGCAGGAAAAGTTCCAGAAAATGTCCAGAACAACTTGACTCAGTCTTCAGGTCTGAAAACAGAGACAGTGATGTTTAGTCAAAGTCCTTTATTTTCACACATGAACTCAGTTTTATTTACATTTAAGTTTTATTCTTTATCCAGGTTGAGGAGCTGCAGACTGTCAGAGATCAGCTGTTCTTCTCTGGCTTCAGCTCTGAGGTCAAACCCCTCTCATCTGAGAGAACTGGTTCTGAATGGAAACAAGCTGCAGGACTCAGCAGTGGAGGAGCTGTGTGGTTTCCTCCAGAGTCCAACCTGTCAACTGGAGACTCTGAAGTCAGCTCACACTGATTCACTTTTTTAAATATCATATCTATAAAACAGCCTTTATACACAATTTATCTTATTTAATTCTAATTTAACATAATTCCCCTTCATACATAACTGGAATCCATTCATTAATTAATCTTTCACGTTTTGAATATTCAGCTACTTATTAAAACACTGAGTTTAGTTCTGGATTTCCTAAACTGATCTGCAGGACAGAGACCGGGTCCAAATAATCTATTTGTACTGAATCAGGACTCGTTTTTAGTCCAACATGTCTGATTTGATATTTATCTTTCATGTTATGAGTCTGTGCTGACATGAATATGTGTTCGTTATTTTCACACATGAACTGGGTTTAATTTACAGTTAAGTTTTATTCTTTATCCAGGTTGAGGAGCTGCAGTCTGTCAGAGATCAGCTGTTCTTCTCTGGCTTCAGCTCTGAGGTCAAACCCCTCTCATCTGAGAGAACTGGATCTGAGAGGAAACAACCTGCAGGACTCAGCAGTGAAGGAGCTGCTTCATCTAAAGCAGAGTTCAACCTGTCGACTGGAGACTCTGAGGTCAGTAGATGGTTGGAGTCCAGTTCACGCTGCTCTCATCAGTATTTTACTAAACACAGTCTATATCACAGATCCAGGGTCTGTGCTACCAAGCAGGATTTGTGGTTATCAGGTTAACTTCAGGTTTAGTTTTTTCAGTCCTACGAAGCTCGTCCACTTCTTAACGAGGTAAATCACCATGGTAACTTCTGATGAACGGCTAACCTGCTCCAGGTTAAGTTGGAGATCAACCAGTATAGAAGCTCCGCCCACTGACCACAGTGACTCTACACTGTTGTGTGGTGCACACTCTCCTTAAAGGGACGGATAAGGGAAGTTTAAATCAACGTCTGGTTGGTTCAGTTGATCTCTAACTCACCCAGAACATCTCAATCTCTCCAGACTCATCCTGTCACCAAAACACCAGATGCACTCAGTCAGCTTCCTGGAGACAGGTCCATGTGTTTCTATTGAGAAGTGATGTCAGAGGTTTCATCACAGTGTGTGTCCTCAGAGACAGTGAGACAGTGTTTATCCTCAGAGACAGTGAGACAGTGTTTGTCCTCAGAGACAGTGTGTGTCCTCAGAGTCAGTGAGTGTCCTCAAAATCATAGATCAATAAAATCTATATCAGCTGATCAGACATCACTGAACCCTCCATTCTTCCTCATCCTTCCACTTCGCAGGCACACATCGCACATATCCCCGCACCACTGTCAGGGCAGTATTTATTTATTTAGAGCATTGGACCGATTCCCTCACATCAGTGGATCCTCACCTCCTCTGTGATATTATTTGGAAAGTTTCTTAATTTCATGTAAGTGATCTCCAGTGCGCTCTGTGCACCTGCTGGCACAGTCACGTTCGCTGCAGTGATTTGATGATACACGCACAATGACTCGGCTCTGTAACTCTGCTGTTAATTGGAATCTTACCGTAATTTGCTGATAGTTGTTTTATATATTTTTTAATTAAAAGGTTATTGTGGAGCAGATACCTCGCCCAAGCAAAACTAAGCTGTTGGTTTTAATGTAAATGATGAGTTGGATCAATAATCTGCTTCAGTTCAACACCTCACGTCTGCATCGCCACTTTCCCGTCTTCAAAACCTCCAGTAAATCCACCTCTCAGGTGTCCACTCTGCACTTTGACATGCAGAGGACACAGACTGAGCTCTTAGCGTGTTCATTCCAACACGTGAACATGAAGCAGAGAGGAAGCTGCTCCACCTCTGAACAGGACTGAAGTCCCTGCTGCTCTTTCTACTGGATGTGCTGCATCACTGACTCACAGCTGATGAAGTGAGTCTCTGTAACACTGATGTCTTCTTCTCTCAACAGGTGGGAGGGATCTATGTGGATCTGAGTGTGAAGAGGACAGTGTGTGTGGACGGAGGCTGAGCTGTGTCCTGAGGATCCAGAGGCTGAAGCAGCAGCAGCTTGTGTGTAGAGCGGCTCTGACTGGGCCTTGCTGCTGGGAGGCAGAGTGGAGACAGAGCTCCAGAGGAATCAGGAGGTTGTTGTAATATGTAACTTCACCACTAGATGGGCCTCCAGACCGATTGTGTTTATTCACATGAAGAATGTGTTTATTGAAATGACACAACACAAGCAGAATATATAAACCATCTGTAAAGAGTCACATATATGTGTTTAAGTTTCCTTTATTCTGTTCCACCTTTGTTCCTCAGTATGTCTCTATGTGTGTTTAACCACATTCTGTGTATATATTTGATTATGATCTTAAAGTTCCTTGATTCACGTCACAAATGGATTTAGTTCAACACAATCAGATCACTTTGAGTTTAAAATCAGAGTTTTGTCTTTGACACAAAAGATCAAAATTCTGGACTTAAAAATGGACGTTTTTATTTCTGCATCAGGTGCAGATCAGTGGTAGCATTTCTACTTTTGACCCACAGGTGGCGCTGTATTAACAGCAGAACATCCCAGTCAAAGCCTTTATTTTCAGTCTATGAATCAAACACATGGATCATTTCCTCTGTGACAAACCAGATGTAACAAGAAGAAAAACATCTCAGAGAGAAAAGTTCTGTTTCTACTTGTCTCTGCTTTAATGCTCAATAAACATCCTTCCACCGACTTCACTGGAACCATGACTCAGCTTTTCTTTCCTTTTGTAAACAAACTGGTGGAAACATCTCGTCCTTGGTGAAGGTAAAAGAACAAAATCACCAGTTTGACATAATGGGAACAACCAGAAGAAAAGTGAATGAGACATTTACAGAATGAAGAAGAGTCGATGAAGAGCAGAGCATCTTTAAGTCTCTGAGGAAACTGTCCCGAGGACGTTTTATACAAACGTAGATGAAGATTATTGTTGTACGTTCTCGACCACCACCTCAGAACAACCACCAGGGGGAGACTGTAGCAGGCCTCTGGGAACAGCATCATGCTGGGAAATAATTGATGATGGGAGGTTCACAGCAGAGACAAGTGACAGAAAGTGTCGGAGAGATGATGTCCAGAAGACAGTGGACATTTTGTGCCTGTTGTGTTGAACAGTTTGTGTTATTTTGTGGAAACACTTGTCTCAACCTGATGAAGTTTAGGTGAGTTTAAGTTTAAATAAAGTTTAGTTTAGTTTTAGTTTGTGTTTAGCTCAGGTTCAGATTACATTTAACCTCTTTCTCTCCCTCAACGCATGTTTGAGGTAAACCGGAGCATTTCTAACTTACGAACATTTCTAATGAGAATATTTATTTGTGTTATTTGTTCTTAAAGAGTTTCGAGGCTTCAGCAGCAGATGATTGACAAAGAGAAAACTACAGGATATCACAAGACTTAGTGTGGAAATGAGGACGGGAAAGTGTCTCCGTCTGATTTCTGTCTTTGAGAGACGAGTTCGAGAGTGGGGGTGCAAGGAGGAATTAAAGATAATAACAGTTTAAAGATGTCTCACGTTGAATCATTGTTTCATCCTGAGTTGCATTCATGTTCAGGTGAGTGTAGTTTAGTTGTCGACCTCTGATATAAAAGTTCACGCGACGCAGCTTCAGTTGAAATACAGGAACTAACACACTGTGTCTTTTTGTTTCTCAGGTCAAATACTATTGTGTTTTTAACAATGAATCAAAGTTTTCAGGTCGTTGTCGCCAGGCGACAGTGACTTGATATTTTACTGTTTATCCATGAACTGTAATATTAATAACACAAATAGAAAGAACTTTAATTAAAATGTGTATTTAGGTCAAATGTAACATCTACTAGTATCGTTCATTCTCTAAAATGAAAGTTTCTATATCAGCAAACATGAAGCAGATGTGTCTGTGAACGTCTCAGATAATTTCATCTGTTATTTCTGTCATTTCCTGGAGGAGACGTTTGTTTCATGTTTGTGGAGCAAAAGCAAAAGCACAAAGAAATGCATGATATAAAATAAGTAGTTCAATGGATTCAATAAGATTAAGAGAAAAAGAAAATGTCCTGATGTTTGATAGTTTCACATCTTCTGCAGTTTGTGTTTATGACTGATGAAGAATAAAAATCCAGGAGATTAAGATTTCAGCAGCTCTGAATTTTCTTAATTTTGTTTACAGCTCAGACAATAAAGAAAGTGATGAGAACACAAACCATGAAAAGAAGGAAATGCTGTCTGAGACAGAAAGACAAACAAATACCTCAGGATGAAGAAGAGGATTTTTTGTATTTGTACATATTTTTCTGAAACTTTACTTCATCGACTAATGGCACATTTAATGTTTTATCAAATTGTATCTTTATAAATCTGTGTGTTATCTTTCTATATGTGACACATTTAGGATTTTACTCATCAGGGGATGAAAAGCTTAAATACAGAACAGAGGATGACTGCTCATGACTTTGGTGACTTCTATCTTGTCTTCTAGCGCCACCTGCAGTTCCAAGCTTCCATTTATCCACTGAAATCTAAATGAATCTACAAATGTCTTCTCCTCTGGCTCCCCCGTGTGGTCACTGATTGTTCCAACACTTCCTGAGCTCCAAGGCCAAGGGTTGCCGACCCCTGGTCTAGATTGACTCACAGATGGTAAGTTTAACTATCGGGAGAAGTAAAGATGTGATGGTAGAAGATAGAAGTCCCAATTAGTTTGCATCAAATATTAAAACTGAACACACAGACATGACACACAGTTTTATATTCAGTGCAACTTACACTTGTGTATATCTGAGTAATTAGATCCTTGAACAGACGTTTTTAACTTTAATGTTTTCATGTGTGTGGTTCAGAGTTGGATCGAGTCCAGAGACTTTTCCTGGAGAAGATCAGAGAATACAACAACCTGCACAGGTAGACACACAAAAGAAGTTTCCTATCATATTGTTTTATTATATTAAATTATTATAATTTGATCAGATCTGTCTCGGAGAGAGAAAATGTAGGATGTAGATGTCCTGCTAATTTACAGGTCAATAAGTAATTGTACCACATTGTTAAAGCAGTACATGAAAAGCTATGAATCCTGTTGTCTCCTCTCAGGTCGAGTGGAGGACCAGTGGAGGAGGAGTCCGATCTTGAGCGTCACCTGTCAGAGGAGACAGCAAACAGTCACATGAGGTGATCTGAATTGGACTTTGACTTTCTACTACTTACAGCTGATGAAAGAGAGAACAATGGTGTTCTAACTGTCTGTTAGAGTTTTCATTCATATTTAAATGTAAATGTAAGTATTTGTAAACTGTGGTTGATCATCAGACTTTCGTATGATGTCAAACGTATGTGACCTGAACAATGATTTGTCTAGATCAGGGGTCAGCAACCTTTACTATCAAAAGATCCATTTCTCCTCTTTCCCCAAATAAAACTTGTCTGGAGCCGCAAAATATATTTGATAACAGAGCTTATAAAGTATAAAGTAAGTAATGTACATAGTTATACTCAGTGTTGTGCCAGTTTACACTTAAAATCAACTAGTTTAAAGTTCTGTTTATGCAGATGAAAATGAACTAGTTCACATTCATATGTAATATTTTTAAATTTTTAATTAAAGTCTTGTTTCCAGGACTAAACTAGTTCACCTTCATTTGTTTCATTTTATGATTTAGGAGACGAACTGACGATCATGTGTTTAATTATTAATCGATGGTATAAATTTCTTAATGTTTATAAGCTTCGCCCCGAGGTGGAGTGATCTGTCTGAAAGAGGGTGCAGCCAGAGGGTGAAAGTACAGAAACACACAACACAGTGTGAGTCGGTGAGTTGGTGAATAAATGCAGCAGCTGCTCCAGGAAATCTGAAGTGTGTTTGTTAGGTTCAAATCAACCTGATATCTGAAACATGTCCTGGATGTGTTGACCTCGAGGTCAAGCTCCTCTTTATTTACACCGTGTTCTCTCACTTCTCTCGTCCACTGTGAACGTGTCGGGATCAGTCGCTGGAGAAGCTTTTGACTCGTTTACTGTTCGTTTGTCTTTATGACTTTAGCTTCGGTTATTAGGAGTTCACCAGGTTTCAGGCCTGTTCTTCAGTAACAGACACGGAGGAGCGGAGACCCGGTTGTTCGGTGAGTAAACTCTTGTTGTCTTAACGCTACGTCACTTTCAGTTTGCATCACACAATGTTCACAGTGGAACTTAGAGTGTGTGAGTCTACAGTCTGAACTCTGCAGAGATCGGAGCTGCAGAGTCTGAACCTCAGCTGCTCTGACTTGGTGTCATGAGTCCAACCAGCTGTTAACTCGTCTCTTCTTCCATTGATCCACATTCAGTTCTCACAGAATAAAAGACCGATGCCTGTGTTCAAGTCTCTGGTTGTGTGGATCCTCATCATGTGGACTTTCACCACAGCAGGTACGTGAGGTCTGATCTTTCTATATAGAGTTTGTGACAGTGTAGAGGTTGGGAAAATTCACACTTATGCAACATTAATGAAAAACATTGTTGAAGAAAAACATTTACGATGTGTGTGTGTGTGTGTGTGTGTGTGTGTGTGTGTGTGTGTGTGTCAATGTGAGTGTGTGTCAATGTGAGTGTGTGAGCTTTCAAAATGGCGGCTGGCCACTATAAAGATAACAGACCCCCCCTGGTGGCGGGGGTCAGAGAGATGTGTGTGTGTGTGTGTGTTGGTGCCAGGTTAGAGGAAGTAGCTTGTTGCATGCAGAGAAAGACTGGGAAGAGCATAACATAACTAACATTAACTTTCAAATAACTTATAACCAAAATATCACAGCAACACAAATCAAACTTATAAACATCACACGGAATCGAATAAACAGTCTTTGCTTTGCCTAGTATAATTATTAAGCCCAGCTTTTCTTCAGCTGGAACAGGGGCTTTAGTCCAGGTGGAGGGAATTATGAACAATTACAAATACCAGTCAATTTTGGTACAAAACCTTCAGACTTCTGTTAGAAAGCTGAAGAGGAATTTCACCTTTCAGCATGACAACGACCCAAAGCAAACATCCAAATCAACAAAAGCATGGCTTCACCAGAAGAAGACTCAAGTTTTGGAATGGCCCAGCCAGACCGCAGACCTGAATCCAATTGAGCATCTGTGGGGGGATCTGCAGAGGGCTGTGCACAGGAGACGCCCTCGCAGTCTGACAGATTTGGAGCCTTTTGCAAAGAAGAGTGGGCAAATATTACCAAGTCAAGAAGGTGACCCTTCACAGTAAAGGTTCCATACGGTACACTGCTTAGTATGACAGGAAACACAAATTCACTGACAAAACCTTCACAATAAGGCAACTAAATTAATTAGCTTACATTCACACTGGGTGATGATCGACCGGTTCTGCAGCTGAGCTGCGTTTATACCAGAGGTTTATACAGAGGGTTTCTTTTGAAAGTGGGTGTGCACGTGTTTTATTCTGTGTACAGACACACACACACACACACACACACACACACACACACACCCCACAGGATTAAAAAAAAAATAATCTTAAGTTTGATTTCCAGATCCTAAATTCTTCTCATCGCAAAGAATGTTCAGATTTTGCTGAATCTCAGAATAAATTTTCTAAATGAATATTTCTGTGTTCAACACACAACTTTTCCAACTTAGTGTGAATCTGAGCCTCTTTTAGTTCATATCTTTGGTTTGACAGTAAATGTACGTTACACATTCGAATGCCTCGTGTGGCAGGAGGTTGTTTTTGTGAAAGCAGCTCAGATAAAACTACTGTATGTTAACTGTCAACAGCCAAACAGACAGACAGTTCCATCAGGATATTTACATTCACAATCCGTCTGTGAGCAAATGCTCTAATCGCACTTTGAAAAAAGCTTCTATTCACCACAGTTGATCCTGAACTGGTTGTTTTTTTACCCGGTGTCTCACAGATGATGAGGTCTCCTGCGTTTTAGAGGAGAGCTGCATCTTACCCTGCAGTTTTCAACCTGGTCCAGACCCAGTCATTTACTGGATGCAGGTGGAACCAGGAAACACTCGTGTCCACTCCTACTACAGTGCCACAGACCAGTTTGCACACCAGGGCGAACGCTTCAGAGGCCGGACATCGCTGTTCACAGATCAGCTCTCCAGTGGAAATGCCTCCATCAGGCTGATGGGGCTGCAGCTTCAGGACCAGGGCCGATACGAGTGTTACACCAGCACCATCACTGGAGTCCACGAGGAGTCAATTATCAACCTGAGAGCAGCTGGTAAAGAAACTCACAGTGAAAACAGAACACAAATACTAGAAATGATATTTGTCTCTTATTGCTGTTACCTTGTTTAACATGTGTACTGTTGAGTTGAAGCTGATACTGAAGCATTGGACGTCTTGTTGCTTGCCGGCACCATTGTTGTGGTTCTTTATGTTATATAAAGAGTGTTGGAGGTATGTCTCAAACTGGACCGTGGGTTACTAGTACTCTTTGATAATCAATAACGTACACGGAGGCGAGGTAACTTGTAGGCACGCTTTAGTAGTAGTACAACAACACGCAGACATCAGCTATCGATTCCAGCACCCGGGGTGCCGCAGGCTAATACAGTCGAGCACAGAACACTCGATCAGATACACCACATCCCTCTTTTCCAAGAATGAGATGTGTTGATGCACTTAGCTGAAACAACTTCATTGGCAAAACTGTAATGTGCTCAATATCAAACATTTCCTTGAAATATAGTGCTTACTCAGTATCAACGAGTCACTTCCCAACATCTATGTAAACATATCAGATGAACATGTCTCTCAACAGAACAACCTGCTTTCTTAATAAGCATTCTTTTATAAACATGTCAATAAACATTTATGACAAAAGACTTTCACATTTTGTCTGTTCACTTTCTCTGTTTTTCTTTTCTTTTTTTTTAAAAAATAAAGTGACACTCATTATCATTAGACCATGAACTAGTCTCTGAACCTGACAGGACGTCTCACCACTCTGCCACTTCTGGTGTGGAATTCCGAACTGTTCACGCTCACAGGCGGCAAAACCTGTGGTGGTGGATCTTGGGGTGACAGGTCAGTAGACTCATGTGTCTCAGAGTGTGTTTCTTCTGGACCTTCACTTAAGTCCGTGTCTCTGAACAGACTCGGATGTATCCTCCTAAGATGTCGTCTGTTCCTCCGTAAAGCCTTTCCTGCTGGAGTCAGCACGTTGTAGGAGCGTGGCTCGGATCTCTGGCCTGTCACTATGGCTGGCTCCCAACCACGTCGTGTCTGCATGTGTACTGTGGTACCTGGGTCCAATGCAGGCAGCGGCTTGGCGTTTTGGTCATAGGATAGACGCTGGCGTGATTGCAAAACCTGTAACCTGCTGTGCATGTGCCGTGGGGTGGACTGCTTTAGCAAAGCACTGGAATATGGAAGCGTGCTGCGCAGAGCTCTTCCCATCAACATCTGTGCAGGTGTCATGTTCAGCCCTGTCACTGGTGTGTTCCTCAGTGACAGCAGTACAAGATGCGGGTCTGTGCCAGTTTGCATTGCTTTTTGTAGTGCATGTTTCACAGTCTTTATAGACCTCTCCGCAAGTCCATTGGACTGCGGATATCCAGGGCTGGAGTGCGTAAGCTTGAATTCCCATGAGGCTGCAAACGACCTCATCTCGTAGCTGGCAAAAGGAACGTGATCACTCACCAGCTCTCTGGGAATCCCGTGCCTGGCGAAAACTGACTTCATTTTCTGGATTACTGTTTGAGCTGTTAAATCGGGCAAGTTCAGCACTTCAGGATATTTTGTCAGATAATCCACTAGCAACAGGTAAGACTGACCTTTCAGATGGAAGATGTCAGCTCCAACTTTCATCCATGGGAGTTCAGGAACTTCATGTGTGATGAGTGGCTCTTTCTGCTGTTGCGGCTGAAACAGCTGGCACTGCTTACATTTCTCCACTGTCATCTCTATGTCCCGTGTCATGCCAGGCCAGTAGAGGGCTATTCTAGCTTTGGCCTTTGTGCGCTGGACACCCTGGTGAGCTATGTGAAGCTTCTCTAAGATAACTTTCCTGAAGCTCTGTGGTATGATTATTCTATCTCCCACCATGATGATGTCATTATGGATGCTGATGTCGTGTCGCAGTGGCCAGTAGCTGTGAAGACTTCTGTCCAGGCTCCGTCTTCTTGCAGGCCAGCCGTTCAGGTGTTTCTCACACACAGCTTGTAATACACTGTCTGCAGCAGAGGCGGATTTCAGCTGGTTGAGTGTCTCCTCACTTAATGCATCTGTGGCCTCCATGGCGTACACAACTTTCTCATCACAGGTGTTCTCGTTCACATTGTCACCATCTTTGCTCGTCGTGGCTCGTGACAGTGCGTCTGCGATATACATGTGTTTGCCTGGGGTGTAAGTGATGTACAAATCGTATCTTTGCAGTTGTAACAACATGCTTTGTAGTCGTGCTGGTGCTTTGTTCAGTGGTTTCCTGACTATGACTTCCAGAGGCTTATGATCTGACTGCACAGTCACTGGTCTGCCAAAGACATACTGATGAAATCTTTTGGCCGCAAAAACAATGGCCAGCAGCTCCTTCTCTATTTGAGCATACCTCTTTTCCGTATCTGTGAGTGCACGCGAGGCATAGGAGAGAGGTTGTCCGTCTTGTAGCAGACATGCACCGAGTCCATCCTTTGATGAGTCTGCTTGCAGTGTGAGCGGCTTTTTGTGGTCGTAGTACCTCAACACTGGTGCCTGTGTGAGAGCAGTTTTCAGAGTCTCCAGCGCTGCATCGTGGTGTGGACACCACTGCCATACTGCGTCTTTCTTGAGCAGCTGTCTGAGCGGCGCTGTCAGTGAGGCCTCATTTGGCACATACTGGGCCAAGAACTTGGTCATTCCCAACAGGCGTAGGAGGCCTTGTTTGTCCACTGGGGGCGGCATGTCGATGATTGCTTTGATCTTTGCATCGTCAGGCCTCTGTCCGGCTGAGGTAATTATGTGTCCCATGTATTTCACTGTGTCAACCTTGTACTGTATTTTGTCCTTGTTAAGCTTCACATTTGCTGCCTTTGCTCTCTCCATCACTTCATGAAGGATTTTGTCATGTTCAAGCTCTGAGGAGGCAGCTATGATCATGTCATCTGCAACGATGTGCACACCTGGGATGTCACCAAAGGTCTCGCAGTTCTTTTGCTGGAACACTTCACTGGCTGACTTAATCCCAAACGGAAGCCTGAGAAAGCGGTATCGGCCCCAAGGTGTATTAAAGGTGCACAGTTTCGAAGATGGCTCGTCCAACTTGATCTGCCAGTAACCATCTTTTTCATCCAGGATGGTGAAGATGTTTTTCCCGGCGAGCTTACTGCGCACATCTTCAGGGGTAGGTATGGAGTAATGCTGGCGTTTGACAGCTTCATTCAGGTTACTAGGGTCCAAACACACCCTTAGTGAACCATTTTTTTTTTTCGTGACGACGAGACTGTTCACCCATTCAGTTGGCTCGTTCACCGGTTTTATCACCTCTCTCTTCTCCATATCCTGAAGTGTGCGTCTCAGTGAGTCCATGATTGAAAGAGGTATGTTTCTGCAGCCATGAATCACAGGGGGGACAGATGAGTCAACATGTATGTGATGTACTCCAGGAAACTCGCCCAGTCCGGTGAAGACCTCAGCATACTTTTCAATCAGATCCTCTTTGGTGTATGGAGGATTTGATGGCTGTGGGGGTGTCGTTGTCAGTGCTTCAACCCTCTTTACCAACCTCAACTCTGTACATGCTTCACCTCCCAGAATCGCTTTGTCTGCCTGTCCGGTTACATGGAACTCTACAGTGGCTGTGTGTCTCGCGGTTTCACACTGCAGGGATGCAACCCCACATGAAGGCAGGCGGGCTCCACCAAAAGCAATCAATACAGTCTTTGTGGGCCGCAGTCGAATGGGACCTGGTATCTGCTTGAAAATAGACATGGGCAGCACACTTGCATCAGCACCTGTGTCAAGTTTGAATTTTATTGGTACTCCTCGGATGCTGGCTGTTTCAAACCAATTGCCGTTCTTTGTGAGGCTCGCTGCTGTTTTCTCATTGCTGTCTACCATGCCAATATACAAGGAATCCATTTCACTTTCAATGTTGTTCACAGTCTTGAACTTATAGTTGTCACGTTTCTCTGCAACTGCGCGACATACCTTGGAGAAGTGGTTGTTTTTTCCACACTTGTGACACATTGCTCCGTAAGCTGGGCATTGGCGGGGCTCATGCTGTCTCCCACATCTCTGGCAGTTCACTGTCGTCTGCTTCTTGCCCATGTTGAACCTGCTGCTTGTTTGTTTGTGTCTTTTTGTTTTCTCCACAGCATCAATTGGTGCATCATACGTGACTGGGGTCATCTGCATCACCTGTATTTGTGTCTTGGCAAGTTCTGTTGACCTGCATATGTCAATGGCTCTTTGAAGTGTAAGTCCGTTTTCACGGAGTAATCTCTCTTTCAGACGAGGATCATTAATGCTGAACACTAACTTGTCCCTCATCATGTCATCTTCACTTCGGCCGAACTCACAGTCTTTACTTTTCTGACGCAGTTCTGTAATGAATCTGTCCACTGTAATTCCTGATGACATCGCATGAGACCAGAACTGATGTCGTTCAAACACAACATTCTTCAGTGGGCTGCAGTACTCTTTGAATGCCTTGAGAACGTCTTCCACCGTTATGTCATCTTCTTCGGACGGAACAACATGGAGTGTGTTATACACTTCTAATGCTTCGTCGCCTATGGTATGAAGTAGGATGGCTATTTTAACCTCCTCCTCTTTCTCTGACGCACCTGAAGCAGTCATGTACAGGCGAAAGCGTTGTTCCCATCTGCGCCAGTTTTCAGCGATATTCCCCGTGAGCATCAGCTGTGACGGTGGTCTGAACTGCTCCATGCTCGCCCCGTAGCCGTCCGGTGTTAGCAGGATGCTAATCTTTTTTCACCTTGCATGTAGTCACTCGGCTCACTCCGTAACTCTGTCTTCTGACACCATGTTGTGGTTCTTTATGTTATATAAAGAGTGTTGGAGGTATGTCTCAAACTGGACCGTGGGTTACTAGTACTCTTTGATAATCAATAACGTACACGGAGGCGAGGTAACTTGTAGGCACGCTTTAGTAGTAGTACAACAACACGCAGACATCAGCTATCGATTCCAGCACCCGGGGTGCCGCAGGCTAATACAGTCGAGCACAGAACACTCGATCAGATACACCACAACCATAACCGCTTTGAAAAATGGTTAGAGACTAAAGTGCAATGAATCCTGGGACAGGTTGGACGGGGACGGATCCACTCGTTGGAGCTCGGTCTTCAAATGCAGCCCCTGAGTTGAGACACAGCTGATGTCAGCAGCACCACATAATGGCTCATATGTAAAGTGTTAAATAATAGGCACAATATGTCAAATTAATGAAGAGCTCCACAGTGCATGAGGTAAAGATGATCAATGAGTTATAAAAGAGAAATGTTGTCTTGCAGCTCCGGTGCGTCACGTGGACATTGAGCAGGTGGAGGACAGCTTCACCTGCCGCTCAGAGGGGATCTACCCCGAGCCGCAGCTCACCTGGTCCACCAGGCCTCCGTCCAACTTGACCCTTCAGAACCAAACCACAGTGAAGGAGACGGAGCAGCAGCTCTATGAGATCAGCAGCACACTGACACTGTCAGACAGAGACACTGTTCTGATCTGCAGCATCAGCACTCGCCATGGCAGGAGGAGCGCGGTGTGGTATCAACCCAGTACGTTGAATCTGCTCTATGGAACTGAACCTTTGCTTGTTTCACCTACTGCTGCATATTTATATCTGCTCCTACAGATATCTTACATTTTATATCAATGCTGATTCTCAATCTTTACTTTGTTTGTTTCTTTGTCCGCTGAACAGATTTCCACTAAACTAGTTGTGAGGATGGAACGTGGGCCACAGGTCACTCAGTAGAGCTCAGACCTCCACAAGGCCCAACAGTCTCCTTATGAAACCACACTGAAATTCACCAGGCCCAAGATCTGCACCAAATTTCACACACTCATAAATATCAGTCCTCTAAATTTGCCAGATTGTTTTTTCACCTTCATCAGTTTTTCGCAGGGAAATCAATAAAAATGGTGAAAACTCACAATGGAAATGTGAAAAAACAACAAATCCTGGATCCACACAAACATGTGATGAGTTCTTCTCTGAGCCTGACCCATAACACACCTTCCTGCCAAGTTTCATGGAAATCTGTCCAGTAATTGTTGTGTAATGTTGCTTAAAGCCCAACAAACAAATGGAGCATTGAACAGATCCATTCGTTTTCTTTCTTTAACATTGGACATTTCTGGACATTTTCCCTGAGAGGACTGATGTGTGTGAGATGTGGAGCAGCTTGAATTGACTGTTGGGCCTTGGAGGAGATATGAGCTCCACTGAGTGACCTTCTAGTTCAGTTCATCATTCCAAGGCCACACCCTCCTCCACATGAATCATTCTGATGATAGAAAATGTTCAGAAAGTCTCATCAGAGCCTGAAACCACATTCTGACAACGATGATATTATTTGATCTCTTTTCTTTTCAGCTCCCGTCCGTGTGTCACCGTTTAAAACAACAGCAACAATCCACTGCACTGCTCCAAACACCAAACCACTGACACACTGGATGTGGAAATTCAACCACAGGCTGATCATTGTGAACCAGACCGGGGTGGACGGCCTCCACAGCGTCTCAGAGCAGTGGAGGCAGCAGGTGGAGGATGTGTCAGCGTCAGGCAGCCTCACGCTGCACCACTTATCTTCAGATCACCAGGGAACGTTCACCTGTGAACTCAGTAGTGAAGAGGAGACGCACTTCATCAACAGCTACGTGATGATAGACAAAGGTAAGATCCCATGAGGAGAGAACTGATGATGAAATCCTCAGAGCGACTGTCAGACCTGAGGCTCGTGCAGTGAGTCCTGGTTCCTCCTGGTGGAGCAGATCCCCCAGGGCTCCGTCCTCCAGCTCCTCAGGAGCATCATGTCCACATGTTGTCAGGAGAACAGGAACGAGGAGGCCACACACACACACACACACACACACACACACACACACACACACACTACACTTTACACTGAAGACACATCACTGCACTTTGTTGATGCTACTTTGTTGAATTACATGTTTTTCATTTTTAGCTGCAGCAGTTGTGGTCGGAGTCCTCGTTGTGTGTGTAGTATTAGGAGCTGGAGCAGGATTCTTCTACTTTAGAAGACGAAAGGTAAATATTAATACTTACAATCATTCTGCTGTTCATTTATTATGTGATGTTTCTTCTAATGATTATTTCTTTTGAACTCAGAGAAAACAGATCATCCACAATCAGATGCTTCAGATGAAACATTTACAGTAAGTTTACTGTTTATTCTGAACTGAGAATTACAATATTCTGCTCTAAAGAATAACCCTGTTGTCATGGAGATACTGTAAACTACTTTATTCTGGTCACGTTGCTCTAACAGCTTCATCTCAGCTGCATCAGCAGACACATCCTAAAGCTTCAGTTTCTGAGAGTTCGTTCAAAAACCATATCGATATTAGAGTGAAAGAAAATCTGATACCGATATAACGGCCAATTAAATTTATGAAAAAGATTTGACAATGATTCCTATGATGTCGTTATCAAACTTTACAGCAAAGAAATGTAACTGAGACTTGATATTTTACAGTTTAAACATGAACTGTATTATTAATGAAAAAAATACAAAGAACTTTAATTAAAATGGCTGCAACTGGCTGAATAATCGAGTGGTGACTGAAACTTGCATCCAAACTACTTGAGGCCTCCTGAGGTCACCTGTCTCACTCCTACAGACACAGAGTTCAGTCCTTATCACACACAATGGAAGTGAGTGACTGACAGCTGGAGAACTTATGTTCAATATGTACTTATATAGAAGGTAATATTCATATTTATGACCATATTCAAGTCAAAGCCATTTGGTCAACATTGTGCTGCAGTAGCAGAACTCTGCAGAACATTGTTGAACTGAGAAGATAAAGATTGAACATATGCTGTAAATATGAATTAATATTAATGTGAATATTGTGTATTGAACAGATAAAGTTGCACAACTGCATTTCTTTGTGTATATTTATGCTCGTGCATTCAGCCTTTAATAGAATTTACAAAATTCATAAATACGAGTGTGACCCTCCTATGTTAGTTTTTGGAAAATGTGTGTGTGTGTATGTGTGTGTGTGTGTGTGTGTGTGTGTGTGTGTGTGTGGTCCCTCAAGGTTCCTGACATAATTCACAATAATATTAGGTCACTTTGACCTTTGACCTTTGACCACTGAAATCTAATCAGTTTATCTTTGAGTCAAAATGTGAAGAAATCCCCTAAAGACAATCTTGATACTTCAAAATGCCATGAACATGTTGTGTGACCTTGACCTTTGACCTTTGACCACCTGATCTAATAAGTTCCTCGGTTAGTCTGAATGAACGCTTGAACCAAATCTGAAGGATTCTCTTGAGGAGTTTTTAACATGTTCATGAGGCAAAGAGGGGATTTACCAGAGTGAGGGTCACATGATCACGTTTTGTATGAATGTTGTGTTTTCTGATTTTATTCTAACAGATATTTTCTTTATTTACAGATACAGATATGGTGAACTCTCAAAGACTCGGTGTAAAGTTGTGGCCTCTGTCCTGAAGTCAGATCGCTCACATCTGACAGAACTGGATCTGAGTGAAAACGAGCTGCTGGATTCAGAAGTGAATCTGCTGTGTTCTGGACTGGAGAATCCAAACTGTCGACTGGAGACTCTGAGGTCCTTAAATCCTTCTTCACTTTTCAGACTTTCTTTCTTATTGGGTCATTATTTATTTAAATTGTCTCAGTTCTGCTCTGCTCACTGTTCCTCAGTCATCTGTCAGTCACCCAGCCTGTCAGTCACGTCCACCTCATCAACTCCATTCAACTGCACTCACCTGCTCCTGATCACTAAGAAAGTGTCAGTAAATAACATGTGGACTGAGGCTGAGCACTCGTCCTCCTCAGGTTTTCAAAATAAGACACATTCTTATTGAAACACGTTGGACAGTTGATAAGTATAGAAACAAACAGGAGGTGACTGTCAGGAGCCATCCCTACTTTAAACAGTGTTTAATTACACAAACCTGCTCAGTGACCATCACACAGAGAAGAAGCTGATGAATGAAACAATGGTCCAACATGTCTGATCTGATATTTACCTTCATGTCCCAAACGGGACTGAGGTCAGCACCATGTTGAGAGTCTGTGTTGACATGATGACGATCCACAACAACAGGAGGACACAATCAAATATTCATATTTCTTTATCCAGGTTGGAGTGGTGCAGACTGTCAGAGATCAGCTGTTCTTCTCTGGCTTCAGCTCTGAGGTCAAACCCGTCTCATCTGAGAGAACTGGATATGAGCAACGTCCTGCAGGACTCATCAGTGAAGGAGCTGTGTGGTTTTCTACAGAGTCCAACCTGTCGACTGGAGACTCTGAGGTCAGACATCATGTTTTAATGTTGAAGGTTCAGCCTAAATATAATGTATACATTTAAATATAAAGTATTAAATTTTAAAGACTGTAAATATAAATTATTTATTTATAAATTATGTAAATATAGTGTATGTTAATATAAAGTATTTACATACAACTGGCTCATTCTAAAGTAAAGAAACAACAGTTGGTACAATTCAGATGAAACTAGTGAAAACATCTCTAGGATTCTTTTCTATTCAGTTTCTAACAATGGATCCTTTCACCTGAATCTTCCACACTGGAGCTTTAAGGTCAAAGGTCAGAACATGTGTTCCTAACAGTGAACACTGATACTGAGCTGAGAGATGTTTGTAGAATGAGCGCTGAGGACCGAGTCAGGCTCAATGTGACTGAAGTTTTACTGACAGAGAAACAATCCAATGCTGAACAATGTGTACATGTAATGTTTCTGTGGAAGCTAACCAGGACTTGTCCCGGTGGTCCTGTGGACTGACCACATGACAGCGTGCTGCGTTGGTGTTCTGGGACTGGGATCAGGGTCCAGAGTCCAAGTTGATTATATTTGATTCCTTTTATTTTTAGGACCAAGTTCTTCTGCCCTGTTTCTTCCACTTTGGGTTCATTTCCAACATGAAACCCTTCCTCTGGTTTCAGGACTTACACGGGGTCGTCCATGCCTTTATCTTTTCACCACTGGATCTCTATCCCGCCCTGTACACACGTGTTCCTCAGGCTCCCTGCACCACTTTTAACTGGTCAAACTGCTGCTCAGATCATCACCACTTCAAGAAAACATGATCATAGAACTGCTCGCCCTTTCACACATCAACTGTGGAACATGTTCTGACAAGTGGGTCGGACATGTTCTGGAGCTGAAGCAGCAGCAGGAGATTGTCCGGGTCCGACTCGTTCACAGCAACAGGAACATGTGGGGACATTCAGACGAGGGGCGGAGCCAAAACATATGTCTCCATAACAACCAGTTGACTCTGAGGTCCTTAAATCCTTCTTCACTTTTCAGACTTTCTTTCTTATTGGGTCATTATTTATTTAAATTGTCTCAGTTCTGCTCTGCTCACTGTCCCTCAGTCATCTGTCACTCACCCAGCCTGTCAGTCAAGTCCACCTCATCAACTCCATTCACCTGCACTCACCTGCTCCTGATCACTAAGAAAGTGTCAGTAAATAACATGTGGACTGAGGCCGAGCACTCGTCCTCCTCAGGTTTTCAAAATAAGACAAATTCTTATTGAAACATGTTGGACAGTTGATAAGTATAGAAACAAACAGGAAGTGACTGTCAGGAGCCATCCCTACTTTAAACAGTGTTAAATTACACAAACCTGCTCAGTGACCAACACACAGAGAAGAAGCTGATGAATGAAACAATGGTCCAACATGTCTGATCTGATATTTATCTTCAGGTCACAGACTGGACTGAGGTCAGCAGCATGTTGAGAGTCTGTGTTGACATGATGAAGATCCACAACAACAGGAGAACACATTCTAATATTCATATTTCTTTATTCAGGTTGTGGGACTGCAGACTGTCAGAGATCAGCTGTTCTTCTCTGGCTTCAGCTCTGAGGTCAAACCCCTCTCATCTGACAGAACTGGATCTGAGTCTAAACAACCTGCAGGACTCATCAGTGAAGGAGCTGTGTGGTTTTCTACAGAGTCCAACCTGTCGACTGGAGACTCTGAGGTCCTTAAATCCTTCTTCACTTTTCAGACTTTCTTTCTTCTTGGGTCATTATTTATTTAAATTGTCTCAGTTCTGCTCTGCTCACTGTCCCTCAGTCATCTGTCACTCACCCAGCCTGTCAGTCACGTCCACCTCATCAACTCCATTCACCTGCACTCACCTGCTCCTGATCACTAAGAAAGTGTCAGTAAATAACATGTGGACTGAGGCTGAGCACTCGTCCTCCTCAGGTTGTCAAAATAAGACACATTCTAATTGAAACACGTTGGACAGTTGATAAGTATAGAAACAAACAGGAAGTGACTGTCAGGAGCCATCCCTACTTTAAACAGTGTTTAATTACACAAACCTGCTCAGTGACCAACACACAGAGAAGAAGCTGATGAATGAAACAATGGTCCAACATGTCTGATCTGATATTTATCTTAAGGTCACAGACTGGACTGAGGTCAGCAGCATGTTGAGAGTCTGTGTTGACATGATGACGATCCACAACAACAGGAGGACACATTCAAATATTCTTATTTCTTTATCCAGGTTGGAGAACTGCAGTCTGTCAGAGATCAGCTGTTCTTCTCTGGCTTCAGCTCTGAGGTCAAACCCCTCTCATCTGAGAGAACTGAATCTGAGCTGGAACAACCTGCAGGACTCATCAGTGAAGGAGCTGTGTGGTTTTCTACAGAGTCCAACCTGTCGACTGGAGACTCTGGGGTCAGACATCATGTTTTAACGTTAAAGGTTCAGTCTAAATATAATGTGTATATTTAAATATAAAGTATTTTATTCTAAATTCTGTAAATATAAAGTAGTTAAATATATATTTATTTATAAAGTATGGAAGTATACAATATGTCAATATAAAGTATTTAAATATAAAGTATATAAATATAAATGTCTCATTCTAAAGTACAGAAAACAACAGTTGGTACAATTCAGATGAGACTCGTGAAAACATCTCTAGGATTCTTTTCTATTCAGTTTCTAACAATGGATCCTTTCACCTGAATCTTCCACACTGGAGCTTTAAGGTCAAAGGTCAGAACATGTGTTCCTAACAGTGAACACTGATACTGAGCTGAGAGATGTTTGTAGAATGAGCGCTGAGGACAGAGTCAGGCTCAATGTGACTGAAGTTTTACTGACAGAGAAACAATCCAATGCTGAACAATGTGTACATGTAATGTTTCTGTAGAAGCTAACCAGGACTTGTCCCGGTGGTCCTGTGGACTGACCACATGACAGCGTGCTGCGTTGGTGTTCTGGGACTGGGCTCAGGGTCCAGAGTCCAAGTTGATTATATTTGATTCCTTTTATTTTTAGGACCAAGTTCTTCAGCCCTGTTTCTTCCACTTTGGGTTCATTTCCAACATGAAACCCTTCCTCTGGTTTCAAGACTTACACGGGGTCGTCCATGCCTTTATCTTTTCACCACTAGATCTCTGTCCCGCCCTGTACACACGTGTTCCTCAGGCTCCCTGCACCACTTTCAACTGGTCAAACTGCTGCTCAGATCATCACCACTTCAAGAAAACATGATCATAGAACTGCTCGCCCTTTCACACATCAACTGTGGAACATGTTCTGACAAGTGGGTCGGACATTTTCTGGAGCTGAAGCAGCAGCAGGAGATTGTCCGGGTCCGACTCGTTCACAGCAACAGGAACATGTGGGAGCATTCAGATGGGGCGCTCTGGAATCTCCTTGTGTTTCCAAGTTGATGTCTTCATCTTCTACGTGTACGGCTCCTCTTCTTCATCCTGAGATATTTGAGTTCTTCCAGTGTCACGTCAGTCACGTGTTAGAAACCTCATCAACACGTCCACTCGCTCTCTGTGAATCCTCTGGACATTCACCTGCTCTATTCTCACATGGACTCACTCAGAAACTTTATTAGGAGGCTGCAGGAAAAGTTCCAGAAAATGTCCAGAAAAACTTGACTCAGACTTCAGGTCTGAAAACAGAGACAGTGATGTTTAGTCAAAGTCCTTTATTTTCACACATGAACTCAGTTTAATTTAAAGTTAAGTTTTATTCTTTATCCAGGTTGGAGAGATGCAGTCTGTCAGAGATCAGCTGTTCTTCTCTGGCTTCAGCTCTGAGGTCAAACCCCTCTCATCTGAGAGAACTGGATCTGAGATACAACGACCTGCCGCTCTCATCACACAAGGAGCTGCTTGATCTACAGAAGAGTTCAACCTGTCGACTGGAGACTCTGAGGTCAGTAGATGGTTTGAGTCAGTCCACGCTGCTTTCATCAGTATTTTACTAAACACAGTCAGTATCACAGATCCAGGGTCTGTGCTACCAAGCAGGATTTGTGGTTATCAGGTTAACTTCAGGTTTAGTTTGTTCAGTTCTACGAAGCTCGTCCACTTCTTAACGAGGTAAATCACCATGGTAACTTCTGATGAAAGGCTAACCTGCTCCAGGTTAAGTTGGAGATCAACCAGTATAGAAGCTCCGCCCACTGACCACAGTGACTCTACACTGTTGTGTGGTGCACACTCTCCTTAAAGGGACGGATAAGGGAAGTTTAAATCAACGTCTGGTTGGTTCAGTTGATCGTCAGAGACAGTGAGACAGTGTGTCTTCAGAGTAAGTGAGACAGTTTGTGTCCTCAGATTCAGTGTGTGTCCTCAGGGACAGTGTGTGTCCTCAGAGACAGTGAGACAGTGTGTGTCTTCTTCTCTTCTACTCGTCTTGTTAGTAAACAACAGATCCAGATCTCGTGGTCTCGAGTTATTTATCTCGTTCACACATTATTATGTCGTGGTCACGTAATATATTTTTACCAAATGCCACCAGGTGATGCTGTAACTTACACATTGACACGATCCCAGATGTTTTACCAGCTGTTCTTCCTGCATTTAGCAGCTGTGACTGAGTTTATTTTATTCTGGATCATGTGTTTGTTCTCCTCTGATTTTTATTATAGAACAGTTTGATCCTCGTGAAATATGAGGCTCTGCTGTCAGTCAAACTGTCCATGTCTGTGATTGGTCATACGCAGTAGACCCCGCCCCTTTTATGTGCACGCTCAGATCTCGATGAGGAAAACCTGAGTTAACTTAACGAGTTGGTAACCAGCGTCATGTGACCACTTAGCCTGACTGTGTCTGTCAGGTTCAGTTGAGCTGATCTCAGAAAGATCTCCTGGACATGTTGAAGTGTCTTCGTAGTTCAGGCCTCAGTGTTTCCTCAGTGAAGCTGTGAGAGGACAATGAGGACAGACGTCAGGATTGGACAGAGACACAGAGAGACAACCGTCGGCCAATCAGACGAGCCACAAGCTGCTTGGGATCATGTGATTGAGTTGACGTGAAGACGACAGTTGTTGTTGTTTTCATGTAAACAGGAAATGAAGCTGGACCACAGCTGACAGCCTCACACAAGGGAAAGAGACGTGTCGTCTTCATCTGATCTGAGACAGTTTGTTCTCTCACTTCATCAGTGAAGAACTGATCAGGTGGATCTTTGTCACAGCTCTGAGATCAGTGGGACTGAAGCCTCTCCTCATCACATGGTAACCAGGAGCTCTTTATACAGAGCAGAACCTCTGCTGAGGTCCATCTGTCTCCTCTGGTCCCAGTTTGTCAGAAGCAGATGTTCATCAACACACAGTGAAACATGGCTTCACCTGTAACAGCAGTAAATCCACCTCTCAGGTGTCCACTCTGCACTTTGACATGCAGAGGACACACACTGAGCTCTTAGCGTGTTCATTCCAACACGTGAACATGAAGAGAGGAAGCTGCTCCACCTCTGAACAGGACTGAAGTCCCTGCTGCTCTTTCTACTGGATGTGCTGCATCACTGACTCACAGCTGATGAAGTGAGTCTCTGTAACACTGATGTCTTCTTCTCTCAACAGGTGGGGGTCTATGTGGAGCTGAGTGTGAAGAGGACAGTGTGTGTGGACGGAGGCTGAGCTGTGTCCTGAGGATCCAGAGGCTGAAGCAGCAGCAGCTTGTGTGTAGAGCGGCTCTGACTGGGCCTTGTTGCTGGGAGGCAGAGTGGAGACAGAGCTCCAGAGGAATCAGAGGAGGTTGTTGTAATATGTAACTTCACCACTAGATGGCCCTCCACACCGACTGTGTTTATTCACATGAAGAATGTGTTTATTGAATTGACACAACACAAGCAGAATATATAAACCCTCTGTAAAGTGTCACATACTGTATATGTGTTTCAGTTTATTTTATTATGTTCCATCTTTGTCCCCCAGTATGTCTCCATGTGTGTATAACCACATTTTGTGTATATGTTTGTTTATGATCTTAAAGTTCCTGGATTCACGTCACAAATTGATTTAGTTCAACACAAAGCTAAACACAATCAAATCACTGAGTTTAAAATAGAGTCTCGTCTTTGACATAAAAGATCAAAACTCTGGATTTAAAAATGGGATATTTTCATTTCTGCATCAGGTGCAGAGCAGTGGTTGCTTTTCTACTTTTGACCCACAGGTGGTGCTGCAGTATAACAGCAGCACATCCCAGTCAAAGCCTTTATATTCAGTCTATGAATCAAACACATGGATAATTTCCTCTGTGACAAACCAGATGTAACGAGAAGAAAAACATTTCAGAGAGAAAAGTTGTGTTTCTACTTGTCTCTGCTTTAATGCTCAATAAACATCCTTCCACCGACTTCACTGGAATCATGACTCAGCTTTTCTTTCCTCTTCAAACAAACTGGTGGAAACATCTCGTCCTTGGTGCAGGTAAAAGAACAAAATCACCAGTTTTACATAATGGAGACAAGCAGAAGAAAAGTGAATGAGACATTTACAGAATGAAGAAGAGTCGATGAAGAGCAGAGCATCTTTAAGTCTCTGAGGAAACTGTTTAATAAACATTTTACCATATTTAATAGAAAACTGACCCAAGGCCGTTTTATACAAACGTAGATGAAGATTCTTGTTGTACGTTCTCGACCACCACCTCAGAACAACCACCAGGGGGAGACTGTAGCAGGCCTCTCGGAACAGCAGCATGCTGGGAAATAATTGATGATGGGAGGTTCACAGCAGAGACAAGGGACAGAAAGTGTCTGAGAGATGATGTCCTGAAGACAGTGGACATTTTGGGCCTGTTGTGTTGAACAGTTTGTGTTATTTTGTGGAGACACTTGTCTCAACATGATGAAGTTTAGTTTAGTTGAAGTTTGTGTTAAGCTCAGGTTCAGGTTACATTTAACCTCTTTCTCTCCCTCAACGCATGTTTGAGGTAAACCGGAGCAGAGTGAGACATCTGTCTAACTTACGAACCTTTCTTAATTGAGAACATTTATTTGCGTTATTTGTTCTTAAAGAGTTTCGAGGCTTCAGCAGCAGAGGAGTGAGAAGAGAAAAGAGTTTTTATCTGATGATTGACAAAGAGAAAACTACAGGATATCACAAGACTGAGTGAGTGAGGAAATGAGGACGGGAAAGTGTCTCCGTCTGATTTCTGTCTTTAAGAGACGAGTTGGAGAGTGGGGGTGCAAGGAGGAATTAAAGATAATAACATTTTAGAGATGGCTCACGTTGAATCATTGATTCATTGAGTTTGATAGATGTTCAGGTGAGTGTAGCTTAGTTGTTGACCTCTGATCGGAAAGTTCACGCGACGCAGCCTCGGTGGAAATACAGGAACTGTCACACTGTGTCTTTTTGTTTCTCAGGTCAAATACTTTTGTGTTTTTAACGATGAATCAAAGTTTTCAGGTCGTTGTCGCCTCGAGACTGTGACTTGATATCTTACAGTTTAAACATGAACTGTATTATTAATTACACAAATTCAAAAAATTTGTATTTAGGTCAAATGTAACATCTATTAGTATCGTTCATTCTGTAAAATGAAAGTTTCTATATCAGTAAACATGAAGCAGATGTGTCTGTGAACGTCTCAGATAATTTCATCTGTTATTTCTGTCATTTCCTGGAGGAGACGTTTGTTTCAGGTTTGTGGAGCAAAAGCAAAAGTACAAAGAAATGCATGATATAGAAAAAGTAGTTCAATGGATTCAATAAGATTAAGAGAAAAATAAAATGTCCTGATGTTTGATAGTTTCACATCTTCCGCAGTTTGTGTTTATGACTGATGAAGAATAAAAATCCAGGAGATTAAGATTTCAGTCTCTCTGAATTTTCTTAACTTTGTTTACAGCTCAGACAATGAAGAAAGTGATGAGAACACGAACCATGAAAAGAAGGAAATGCTGTCTGAGACAGAAAGACAAACAAATACCTCAGGATGAAGAAGAGGATTTGTATTTTATATCTGTCACTATTTTGTATTTGAACATAATTTTATGAAACTTTACTTCATCTACTGTTCTGGCACATTTAATGTTTTTTTTAAATGTATTTTTATAAATCTGTGTGTTATCTTTCTGTATGTGACACATTTAGGGTTTTATTCATCAGGACTTCTGCTCATGACTTTGGTGACTTCTATCTTGTCCTCTAGCGCCACCTGCAGTTCCAAGCTTCCATTAATCCACTGAAATCGAAATGAATCTGCAGATGTCTTCTCCTCTGGCTCCCCCGTGTGGTCACTGATTGTTCCAACACTTCCTGAGCTCCAGAGCCGCGGGTTGCCGACCCCTGGTCTAGATTGACTCACAGATGGTAAGTTTAACTATCGGGATTCGGGAGAAGTAAAGATGAGATGGTAGAAGAAAGAAGTACAAGTTAGTTTGCATCAAATATTAAATCTGAACACACAGACGTGACACACAGTTTTATATTCAGTGCAACTTACACTTGTGTGTATCTGAGTAATTAGATCCTTACACACCAGCCCCGGCTCCAGAACCATATTGTGAGGGGGGCATGTGATGATCACAGGGGGGCAGTGTTGATTTTCCCACAGATCTGCACATACATACATATTGTACTTCATCTATATGGTATATTATTACCGGAACAAGCAAATTTGTCAAATTTCATTTCATATGCACATGAAAACCAGTTGTACAACCAACAGCAATCACAATATCATACCCCCTTTAAATACATATCTTCTCTACTCACCACTTAGTAGAGCTGCAGTCGGCGTCTCCCAGAGTTGAACCTCTTCATTACTGCTTCCTTCCATTCAGTAGCAAATCTTTTAGTTAAGTCTCTTTCAAAGGCCAGCTGCACTAAATGTGCTTTTCGTTGGTGCAGCATGCTGAGTCTATTGTCTTTGAGAACACTTTTTAAAGTAGAAAAAGAATTCTCACACATGGCTGTTGATGCTCCAAACGTCAGTGCATGTTTAAAGGCCGTCATCACACTTGGCATAGCCTCCAGCGCGCTGTGGAATGTCTTGATAATCCGTGATATTGTCCAGGTTTCATCGTCAGCGGTCATGTTTGTTTTGAGGAAGTGGCGAGCAACCACAAACTCTGCTTCATTGATTTCAGTGCTTGATAAAGTCAGAATGGGCTTTACATGTTTGACATCAAGGAACGTTTCACTGTTTGGGTCCAGAGATTGAAGTGCGGTCATTAGCTCACTGTTGCGTTCACTGAAACGCTTGAAACTTCTTCAAAATGATCTGAGCGGGCTTGTCCTCACCTAAATCATCAGGAGGACCACTGTGATCATGGCCTTGTGTTTGGGAGAGCCCGCTGCTGCAGCGGGGATTGGCGATATAATCGGCGTGCTCCCGCTCCCGCTCGGACCGCTCTGCTGGGGGGGCTTGTGCGGCTGTGTTGCTACCGCTAGCTAGCTGGGGCTGCTCACTAGCTGTTGGCTCCTGCAGCTCCTTCTCCGCCGCGGGGATACGGTGGTTCTGATACGGCTCAGCTGTCGCTCGTGTAGCATTAGTTTGTGGCAGCGGGGGTCGGAAGAATTTTCTAATATCCATTTTTCCGTCTGCAGACTCTGCACATCTCCTCTGTCTCCTAGACGGCAGTGTACGTAAACAGCCGTCGGCGCGTCACTTGCGGCAGCACGCACGTGTCACGTGAAACAAGCCGACACGTATCTGCTGTAATTAATTGAATTATATTAAAATATTTTTAGTATTTTAAATTTGACTGATTTCTGTTAACTGAATATTAATTAATACAATGTGACACACAAAACAAATTATAACTCCACCCAAAAAAAATTCGGCAGGAAAAAAAAAATCATTACCCCTCTGACAGCCAATGGGGGGGCAGAGAGACACGGGCGGGGGGGCACTGCCCCCCTATTTGACCCCCTGACGCCGGGCCTGTTACACACACAGAAATTTAGAATTTTACAGAATTTGTTTTATAGTGAACAGACGTTTTTAACTTTAATAATTCCATGTGTGTGGTTCAGGGTTGGATCCAGTCCAGAGACTTTTCCTGGAGAAGATCAGAGAATACAACAACCTGCACAGGTAGACACACAAAATAAGTTTCCTATCATATCGTTTTATTATATTAAAAGGAGCTTGAGTGATTTGATCAGATCTGTCTAGGAGAGAGAAAATGTAGGATGTAGATGTCCTGCTTATTTAAAGGTTAATAAGTAATTGAACCACATTGTTAAAACCGTACATGAACAGCTATGAATCCTGTTGTCTCCTCTCAGGTCGAGTGGAGGACCAGTGGAGGAGGAGTCCGATTATGAGCGTCACCTGTCAGAGGAGACAGCAAAGCTCCAGAGACTTTATGGAGGAGGAGACCTGAGCAGCTTCCCTCAGTTCACCTTCACTGGTGAGAGACACAAGGAGGGAGAGAGTCAGTCCCTGTAGTGCTTTGTGAAATATGTTGTGTTTTCACCATCAGGGCCACCGTAGTGTCAGGTCCTGGAAGGAAATGTCCCTTTCACTGCACAACACATACAGTATCAAACTAAAATAGGATAAAGTAATGTTCTTATTGTGTTGTTTTCTTTCTAGAGCCCGAATTGGACCAGGACCCAAAATGATTCCTGAATTTCTGCCTCCTGCTCTTCATCCTCCTCTGCCTCTGTGGAGGAACTGAGGAAATGGGAGAAGAGGAATTATGTGTTGTGGTGATCTGCTGGTTAAACAAAAGGGAAAAACAATGTATGGTGCAGCAATGATAGAAAGTATTTTATTTTATTAAAGCAAAAGTTTAAAAAGACTAAGTCTGTTTTTCTTTTAAAAGGTTGGGGATGTGTCACATGAGGTGACCTGAATTGGACTTTGACTTTCTACTACTTACAGCTGATGAAAGAGAGAGTTCTAACTGTCTGTTAGAGTTTTCATTAATATTTAAATGTAAATGTTAGTAATTGTAAACTGTGGTTGATCATCAGACTTTAGTATGACGTCGACCTTCTGTGACCTGAGCAATGATTTGTCTTGATCAGGGGTCAGCAACCTTTACTATCAAAAGATCCATTTCTCCTCTTCCCCAAAAAATGTCTGGAGCCGCAAAATATATTTTATAACACAGCTTATAAAGTTATAAGTATAAATTGTAATGTAATGTAATGTACTTAGTTATACTCAGTGTTGTGCCAGTTTACACTTAAAATGATCTAGTTTAAAGTTCTGTTAAAGTATGTTACATATGAATGTGAACTAGTTCACATTCATATGTAATATTTTTAAATTTTGAATTAAAGTATTGTTTACAGACTAAAGTAGTTCACTTTCATTTGTTTCATTTTATATTCATGGGGATGATTTAGGAGACGAACCGACGATCATGTGTTTAATTATTAATCGATGGTATAAATTTCTTAATGATTATAAGCTTCGCCCTGGGGTGGAGTGATCTGTCTGAAAGAGGGTGCAGCCAGAGGGTCAAAGTACAAAATCACACAACACAGTGTGAGTCGGTGAGTTGATGAATAAATGCAGCAGCTGCTCCAGGAAAGCTGAAGTGTGTTTGTTAGGTTCAAATCAACCTGATATCTGAAACATGTCCTGGATGTGTTGACCTCGAGGTCAAGCTCCTCTTTATTTACACCGTGTTCTCTCACTTCTCTCGTCCACTGTGATCGTGTCGGGATCAGTCGCTGGAGAAGCTTTTGACTCGTTTACTGTTCGTTTGTCTTTATGACTTTAGCTTCGGTTATTAGGAGTTCACCAGGTTTCAGGCCTGTTCTTCAGTAACAGACACGGAGGAGCGGAGACCCGGTTGTTCGGTGAGTAGACTCTTGTTACCTTAACGCTACGTCACTTTCGGTTTGCATCACACAATGTTCACAGTGGAACTTAGAGTCTGTGAGTCTACAGTCTGAACTCTGCAGAGTCTGAACCTCAGCTGCTCTGACTCGGTATCATGAGTCCAACCAGCTGTTAACTCGTCTCTTCTTCCATTGATCCACATTCAGTTCTCACACAATGAAAGACAGATGTCTGTGTTCAAGTCTCTGGTTGTGTGGATCCTCATCATGTGGACTTTCACCACAGCAGGTACGTGAAGTCTGATCTTTCTATATAGAGTTTGTGACAGTGTAGAGGTTGGAAAAATTCACACTTATGCAACATTAATGAAAAACATTTGTTGAAGAAAAACATTAACGATGAAGATAATAAAAGTAGAAAAACGCAAACTACTGAAAATTTATAAAGATGTGTATGTGAGTAGCATATGTGTGTGTGTGTGTGTGTCAATGTGAGTGTGTGAGCTTTCAAAATGGCGGCTGGCCACTATAAAGATAACAGATCCCCCTGGAGGCGGGAGTCAGAGAGATGTGTGGGTAGATGCGTGTGTGTGTGTGTTGGTGCCAGGTTAGAGGAAGTAGCTCGTTGCATGCAGAGAAAGACTGGGAAGAGCATAACATAACTAACATAACTTTCAAATAACTTATAACCAAAATATCACAGCAACACAAATCAAACTTATAAACATCACCCGGAATCGAATAAACAGTCTTTGCTTTGCCTAGTATAATTATTAAGCCCAGCTTTTTTTCAGCTGGAACAGGGGCCTTAGTCCAGGTGGAGGGAATTATGAACAATTACAAATACCAGTCAATTTTGGCACAAAACCTTCAGGCTTCTGTTAGAAAGCTGAAGAGGAATTTCACCTTTCAGCACGACAACGACCCAAAGCAAACATCCAAATCAACGAAAGTATGGCTTCACCAGAAGAAGATTCAAGTTTTGGAATGGCCCAGCCAGACCGCAGACTTGAATCCACTTGAACAACTGTAGGGTGATCTGCAGAGGGCTGTGCACAGGAGACGCCCTCGCAGTCTGACAGATTTGGAGCCTTTTGCAAAGAAGAGTGGGCAAATATTACCAAGTCAAGAAGTTCCATGCTAATAGACTCCTACCCAAAAGACTGAGCACTGTAATAAAAATAAAAGGTGATTCAACAAAGCACACTTAGGCAACCAGGTTATTTTAAGTTTTAAATTTTTCCCCCTAAATGATTTGTTTGTTTTTCACTTGAATTGTTCATGTTAGGTCACATTAAAGGTGGAAAAAGTTCAGACATGATTTACCTTTGACACTATAATAATAATATATGCAGAACAAAAATAAAAACGAAGATGTCTAATGAGTTTAAACGTTTTTTTAAACCACACAAATCAAGTTAATGGATTTTATTTTCTCAAAGAGTCACGAGACCTACGAGTCTGAAATAAAGTTAAATAAAGTTAAATAAAGTTCAACTGAATTGACCTCTGGCTCTTGAGAGCTGGTCATCATATATTTCATCGCCCTTGCCAAAGAGGTCACAGTAAAATAAGAACAATGTGGACTTGAACCAGGAGACATGTTGTTTATGTTCCACATCAAGTCAAAGCTCAATCAAAACAACAACCACTTCCGTTGGTGACCCTTCACAGTAAAGGTCCCATACGGTACACTGCTTAGGATGACAGGAAACCCAAATTCACTGACCAAACCTTCACAATAAGGCAACTAAATAAATTAGCTTACATTCACACTGGGTGATGATCAACCGGTTCTGCAGCTGAGCTGCGTTTATACCAGAGGTTTATACAGAGGGTTTCTTTTGAAAGTGGGTGTGCGCGTGTGTTATTCTGTGTACACACACACATGCACGCACGCACGCACGCACGCACGCACGCACGCACGCACGCACGCACGCACGCACGTACACACACAGGATAAAAAAAAAATAATTCAGATTTTGCTGAATCTCAGAGTAAATTTTCAAAATGAACATTTCTGTGATCAACACACAGTTTTTCCAACTCTGAGTGAATCTGAGCCTCTTTTAGTTCATATCTTTGGTTTGACAGTAAATGTAAGTTACACATTCGACTGCCTCGTGTGGCAGGAGGTTGTTTTTGTGAAAGCAGCTCAGATAAATCTACTGTATGTTAACTGTCAACAGCTAAACAGACAGACAGTTCCATCAGGAGATTTACATTCACAATCCGTCTGTGAGCAAATGCTCTAACTGCACTTTGAAAAAAGCTTCTATTCACCACAGTTGATCCTGAACTGGTTGTTTTTTTACCCGGTGTCTCACAGATGATGAGGTCTCCTGTGTTTTAGAGGAGAGCTGCATCTTACCCTGCAGTTTTCAACCTGGTACAGACCCAGAAATTTACTGGATGCATGTGAAACAAGGAAACACTCGTGTTCACTCCTACTACAGTGACAGAGACCAGTTTGAACGCCAGGGCGAGCGCTTCAAAGGCCGGACATCGCTGTTCACAGATCAGATCTCCAGTGGAAATGCCTCGATGAGGCTGACGGGGCTGCAGCTTCAGGACCAGGGCAGATACGAGTGTTACACCAACACCATCACTGGAGCCGGCAAGTCGTCATTTATCAACCTGAGAGAAGCTGGTAAAGAAACTCACAGTGAAAACAGAACACAAATACTAGAAATGATATTTGTCTCTTATTGCTGTTACCTTGTTTAACACGTGTACTGTTGGGTTGAGTTGAAGCTGATACTTAACCATTGGACGTCTCGTTGCTTGCCGGCATCATTACCTCTTTGAAAAATGTTAGTCATTAAAGTGCAATGAATCCTGGGACAGGTTGGAAGGGGACGGATCCACTCTTTGGAGCTCGGTCTTCAAATGCAGCCCCTGATTTGAGAGACAGCTAATCAGAGGTGTCAAAAGTATTCCCATTCATTACTCAAGTAGAAGTATAGATACTAGGGTTTAAGAATACTTTTTTAGAAGTTGAAGTATCAACTCAAGCTTTTTACTTAAGTAAAAGTGTAAAAGTACTGGTTTCAAAACTTCTTAAAGTATAAAAGCAAAAGTAATGTAAGGGGAATTTTTGTATGTAAATACATTAAAGTACCATATATGTACTACTGAGCATTAACATGCGTTTCATGGAGCGGAAGACATAATAACTAGTTGCCAATAAGTATTTTAATAGTGCAAAAATCAAATTTCAGTGGAATGTTATCAATAACCTTTATTGGAAGAGACCTTTAGACCTTTGGACTAAATCCTGTATGTACAACAACACTACCGATAGGCTTTGTTCAGCCGCAAAAGCAGCAGGTTCTCAAAGTTATTTAAGCCTATGCATGCTCTACCTGGTCTGAAGATGAGCCCTGCAACACTAAACAGTCTTTCACAGGCTGCTGAGGCCCTGCCCATTGTACACACCGCCCGTCGCTACTACCGATTGGATGGTTTAGTGAGGTCCTCGGATCGGCCCCGCCGGAGTCGTTAACGGCCCTGGCGGAGCGCCGAGAAGACGATCAAACTTGACTAGTATCTAGAGGAAGTAAAAGTCGTAACAAGGTTTCCGTAGGTGAACCTGCGGAAGGATCATTACCGGTAGGGGAGAGCAGGGTAATGTGGGACATCGGGTAATGTGGTACACCCCCTCTATCTAGACAACAGAACACATTTGGGGTCATTTGACCATTATGTTTTCAAGCCCCTCCCTTTCCCCCCTTGCTATGAAGGAGAAGTTGGTGCTGGTGCTGTGCAAAGTATGTTTTTTCACAAAAATTTGTTTTTTGCATGTAAAAGTTAATTTTCTTGCTTTGAACTTAATCAACTGTTGTGTCAAAACAAATTGAATCAGGTAGAAAAACTTATATCATACATGTTGGTGAACTTCCAACATATAAAACCATGTGATTGATGCTAGCTGAAGATTAGCCTGAATTGCTAAGAGATGTTGTTTTTTCTAAAACGGTGGCTTCGGGGTAAAGTGAGACATGAAGCACAATTTAAGTTTAATCTTAAACATATTTTAGTTTTATATTACATTATATATGTTTTATTTGTAATGTCATAAACATAGTAGAAAAGCCATCATGCCAAGAAACTACACCAGGAAGACAACCTGGGGCCAAACACCCCTCACAGAGATGGAGAGTGCAGCCGCTGAGGTCATGCAAGAAAAGAAGTCCTTAAGAAAAGCTGGAAGGGATAGAAATATTGATAAGACAACCCTCAAAAGATTCATAAAGAAAAGAGAGAAAGGGAAAGTATAATCAGTAGCCTTGGGTGCAGTAGCTGAGGTAAAGAGAATATTCACAGATGAGATGGAGGAGGAGCCAAACACTTGAAACAATTAGCTGACCAGTTCCATGGCCTTGCTCCAGTTAAGTGACGTGAACTGGCATTTGAATACGCAGAGAAAAACAATATCCCTGTCCCTGCCAATTTGACAGAGAAACAATGTGCAGGTAAGCTAGGGTGTGCAAGAGATCACATGAATCATAATAATCATAAATGTGCTTAATTGACCAATCCCCATGATTCTGTAACTAGTCCGATATTAGTGGTTGTCAATCTAGCTGTCTGGATTTTAACTATTACAACATGTGTTGTTATGGTACTTTTAAAGTGGAAAAAGTAAGTGGACCACTTTACACCATAGCTTGGGTGAAGTGGGACACAAGACCACTTTTTTAAAAACAATCATATTTTCACTGTCCTTTGTCCTGAAGACATTCTGATCATTTCCATTGCTAGAAAACATCCTGAATTAATGGGAAATGTGTACTGATATATAATTTTAGCTCCTCTAGAGGGGAGCAAATGTAAGAAATGTCCCACATTACCCCGCTCTCCCCTACAGCCTGATTCGACTGCATGGCACCCAAAACCCCCCCACAGGTGCTTAGGGTCTCGCACTGCACCCCAGGGCCAGCGTGTCTCCCGAGGCCGGGGTTGTGTTGGTGTGGCATGCGAGTGCTCTCCCACCTACCCCCCCACTCCTTCTATTATTCTGTCTCCTCCACTTCGTCTGAGCACTGTCCACGACCGTGCGGTGCCTGCTCCGATGGACGACGGACCTGACAGCGAGGATCGTCAGCGGAGGTGGGAGGATGACGGATGCTGAGAGGACGGTGCCGCACGCCGCAGCTCTGGCTTTGCTCTCCTCTTTTTCGGAACCCTCCAGTGCGGTTGTGTGGCGGCCCCTCGGCCTGGCCGTCATCCCGCGCGTGCGGCGGGCACCCAACTCAAACTTTACAAAAAAAAAAAATGTTGTGTGTGTTTTTGAACGATGACAAACCTGAATGAAAACAGGCCAAAATGAAAAAGTAGTAACGATGCTATTTTTAAAATGTAAGGAGTAGACAGTACAGATATTTGCGTGAAAATGTAAGGAGTAGAAGTAAAAAGTCGTCTGAAAAATAATACTCCAGTAAAGTATAGATACCGAAAAATTCTACTTAAGTATGGTAACGAAGTATTCGTACTTCGTTACTTGAAACCTCTGCAGCTGATGTCAGCAGCACCACATATTGGCTCATATTTAAAGTGTTAAATAATAAGCACAATATGTCAAATTAATGTAGAGCTCCACAGTGCATGAGGCAAAGATGATCAATGAGTTATAAAAGAGAAATGTTGTCTTGCAGCTCCGGTGCGTCACGTGGACATTGAGCAGGTGGAGGACAGCTTCACCTGCCGCTCAGAGGGGATCTACCCCGAGCCGCAGCTCACCTGGTCCACCAGGCCTCCGTCCACCTTGACCCTTCAGAACCAAACCACAGTGAAGGAGACGGAGCAGCAGCTCTATGAGATCAGCAGCACACTGACACTGTCAGACAGAGACACTGTTCTGATCTGCAGCATCAGCACTCGCCATGGCAGGAGGAGCGTGGTGTGGTATCAACCCAGTACGTTGAATCTGCTCTATGGAACTGAACCTTTGCTTGTTTCACCGACTGCTGCATATTTATATCTGTTCCTACAGATATCTTACATTTTATGTAAATGCTGATTCTCAATCTTTACTTTGTTTGTTTCTTTGTCCGCTGAACAGATTTCCACTAAACTAGTTGTGAGGATGGAACGTGGGCCACAGGTCACTCAGTAGAGCTCAGACCTCCACAAGGCCCAACAGTCTCCTTATGAAACCACATTGAAATTCACCAGGCCCAAGATCTGCACCAAATTTCACACACTCATAAATATCAGTCCTCTAAATTTGTCAGATTGTTTCTTCACCTTCATCAGTTATTCACAGGGAAATCAATGAACATGTTGAAAACCTCCTCTCTCACAATGTTAATGTGAAAAAACAACAAATCCTGGATCCACACAAACATGTGATGAGTTCTTCTCTGAGTCTGACCCATAACACACCTTCCTGCCAAGTTTCATGGAAATCTGTCCAGTAGTTGATGTGTAATGTTGCTTAAAGCCCAACAGACAAATGGAACTTTGAACAGATCCATTAGTTTTCTTTCTTTAACATTGGACCTTTCTGGACATTTTCCCTGAGAGGACTGATGTGTGTGAAATGTGGTGCAGCTTGAATTGACTGTTGGGCCTTGGAGGAGATATGAGCTCCACTGAGTGACCTTCTAGTTCAGTTCATCATTCCAAGGCCACACCCTCCTCCACATGAATCATTCTGATGATAGAAAATGTTCAGAAAGTCTCATCAGAGCCTGAAACCACATTCTGACAACGATGATATTATTTGATCCCTTTTCTTTTCAGCTCCCGTCCCTGTGTCACCGTTTAAAACAACAACAACAATCCACTGCACTGCTCCAAACACCAAACCCCCGACACACTGGGTGTGGAAATTCAACCACAGGCAGATCATTGTGAACCAGACCGGGGTCGACGGCCTCCACAGCGTCTCAGAGCAGTGGAGGCAGCAGGTGGAGGATGTGTCAGCGTCAGGCAGCCTCACGCTGCACCACTTATCTTCAGATCACCAGGGAACGTTCACCTGTGAACTCAGTAGTGAAGAGGAGACGCACTTCATCAACAGCTACGTGACGATAGAGAAAGGTAAGATCCCATGAGGAGAGAACTGAGAGATGAAATCCTCAGAGCGACTGTCAGACCTGAGGCTCGTGCAGTGAGTCCTGGTTCCTCCTGGTGGAGCAGATCCCCCAGGGCTCCATCCTCCAGCTCATCAGGAGCATCATGTCCACATGTTGTCAGGAGAACAGGAACGAGGAGGCCACACACACACACACACACACACACACACACACACACACACACATACACTACACTTTACACTGAAGACACATCACTGCACTCTGTTGATGCTACAGTTCTACTCTCTGAATTACATGTTTTTCAGGTTCAGTTGCAGCAGTTGTGGTCGGAGTCCTCGTTGTGTTTGTAGCATTCGGAGCTGGAGCAGGATTCCTCTACTTTATAAGACTAAAGGTAAATATTAATACTTACAATAATTCTGCTGTTCAGTTTATTATGGGATTTTGTCTTTTAACTATTATTTCTTTTGAACAAACCCAAAACGGATCATCCACAATCAGATGCTTCAGAGGATATATTTAAAGTAAGTTTACTGTTTATTCTGAACTGAGAATTACAATATTCTGCTCTAAAGAATAACCCTGTTGTCATGGAGATGCTGTAAACTACTTTATTCTTGTCACGTTGCTCTAACAGCTTCATCTCAACTGCATCAGCAGACACATCCTAAAGCTTCAGTTACTGAGAGTCATTCAAAAACCATATTGATATTAGAGTGAAAGAAAATCTGATACCGATATAACGGCCAATAAATTTATGAAAAAGATTTGACAATGATTCCTAAGATGTCGTTATCAAACCTTTACGGCAAAGAAATGTAACTGAGACTTGATATTTTACAGTTTAACCATGAACTGTTTTATTAATAACACAAATACAAAGAACTGTAATTAAAATGGCTGCAACTGGCTGAATAATCGAGTGGTGACTGAAACTTGCATCCAAACTACTTGAGGCCTCCTGAGGTCACCTGTCTCACTCCTACAGACAAAGAGTTCAGTCCTTATCACACACAATGGAAGTGAGTGACTGACAGCTGGAGAACTAATGTTCAATATGTACTTATATAGAAGGTAATATTCATATTTATGACCATATTCAAGTCAAATCCTTTGTAAAAAACATTGTGCTGCTGCAGCAGAACTCTGCAGAACATTGTTGAACTGAGAAGATAAAGATTGAACAGATGCTGTAAATATAAATTACATGATCACGTTTTGTATGAATGTTGTGTTTTCTGATTTTATTCCAACAGATATTTTCTTTAATTACAGAGTCGGTGAAGGTGAACTCTCAAAGACTCAGTGTGAAGACGTGGCCTCGGCTCTGAAGTCAAACCCCTCACTTCTGAGAGAACTGGATCTGAGTGACAACGAGCTGCAGGATTCAGAAGTGAACCTGCTGTGTTCTGGACTGGAGAGTCCAAACTGTCGACTGGAGTCTCTGAGGTCCTTAAATCCTTCTTCACTTTTCAGACTTTCTTTCTTATTGGGTCATTATTTATTTAAATTGTCTCAGTTCTGCTCTGCTCACTGTCCCTCAGTCATCTGTCACTCACCCAGGCTGTCAGTCAGGTCCACCTCATCAACTCCATTCACCTGCACTCACCTGCTCCTGATCACTAAGAAAGTGTCAGTAAATAACATGTGGACTGAGGCCGAGCACTCGTCCTCCTCAGGTTTTCAAAATAAGACACATTCTTATTGACACACGTTGGACAGTTGATGAGTATAGAAACAAACAGGAAGTGACTGTCAGGAGCCATCCCTACTTTAAACAGTGTTTAACTACACAAACCTGCTCAGTGACCAACACACAGAGAAGAAGCTGATGAATGAAACAATGGTCCAACATGTCTGATCTGATATTTATCTTCAGGTCACAGACTGGACTGAGGTCAGCAGCATGTTGAGAGTCTGTGTTGACATGATGATGATCCACAACAACAGGAGGACACATTCTAATATTCATATTTCTTTATCCAGGTTGAAGTCCTGCCGTCTGTCACAGATCAGCTGTTCTTCTCTGGCTTCAGCTCTGAGGTCAAACCCCTCTCATCTGAGAGAACTGGATCTGAGTAACAACGACCTGCAGGACTCAGCAGTGAAGGAGCTGTGTGGTTTTCTACAGAGTCCAACCTGTCGACTGGAGACTCTGAGGTCAGACATCATGTTTTAATGTTAAAGGTTCAGTCTAAATATAATGTATATATTAAAAAATAAATATATAGTATTTATTTATAAAGTATGTAAATATACAATATGTAAATATACAATATGTAAATATAAAGTCTGTCAATATAAAGTATTTAAATATAAATGTCTCATTCTAAAGTAAAGAAAACAACAGTTGATACAATTCAGATGAAACTAGTGAAAACATCTCTAGGATTCTTTTCTCTTCAGTTTCTAACAATGGATCCTTTCACCTGAATCTTCCACACTGGAGCTTTAAGGTCAAAGGTCAGAACATGTGTTCCTAACAGTGAACACTGATACTGAGCTGAGAGATGTTTGTAGAATGAGCGCTGAGGACCGAGTCAGGCTCAATGTGACTGAAGTTTTACTGACAGAGAAACAATCCAATTCTGGACAATGTGTTCATGTAATGTTTCTGTAGAAGTTAACCAGGACTTGTCCCGGTGGTCCTGTGGACTGACCACATGACAGCGTGCTGTGTTGGTGTTCTGGGACTGGGCTCAGGGTCCAGAGTCCAAGTTGATTTTATTTGATTCCTTTTATTTTTAGGACCAAGTTCTTCAGCCCTGTTTCTTTTGCTTTGGGTTCATTTCCAACATGAAACCCTTCCTCTGGTTTCAGGACTTACACGGGGTCGTCCATGCCTTTATCTTTTCACCACTAGATCTCTGTCCCGCTCTGTACACACGTGTTCCTCAGGCTCCCTGCACCACTTTCAACTGGTCAAACTGCTGCTCAGATCATCACCACTTCAAGAAAACATGATCATAGAACTTCTCGCCCTTTCACACATCAACTGTGGAACATGTTCTGACAAGTGGGTCGGACATTTTCTGGAGCTGAAGCATTAGCAGGAGATTGTCCGGGTCCGACTCGTTCACAGCAACAGGAACATGTGGGAACATTCAGATGAGGGGCGGAGCCAAAACATATGTCTCCATAACAACCAGTTGTCTCTGAGGTCCTTAAATCCTTCTTTACTTTTCAGACTCTTTCTTATTGGGTCATTATTTATTTAAATTGTCTCAGTTCTGCTCTGCTCACTGTCCCTCAGTCATCTGTCACTCACCCAGCCTGATTACTAAGAAAGTGTCAGTAAATAACATGTGGACTGAGGCTGAGCACTCGTCCTCCTCAGGTTTTCAAAATAAGACACATTCTTATTGAAACACGTTGGACAGTTGATGAGTATAGAAACAACAGGAAGTGACTGTCAGGAGCCATCCCTACTTTAAACAGTGTTTAATTACACAAACCTGCTCAGTGACCAAACACAGAGAAGAAGCTGATGAATGAAACAATGGTCCAACATGTCTGATCTGATATTTATCTTCAGGTCACAGACTGGACTGAGGTCAGCAGCATGTTGAGAGTCTGTGTTGACATGATGATGATCCACAACAACAGGAGGACACATTCTAATATTCATATTTCTTTATCCAGGTTGAAGTCCTGCCGTCTGTCACAGATCAGCTGTTCTTCTCTGGCTTCAGCTCTGAGGTCAAACCCCTCTCATCTGACAGAACTGGATCTGACTGACAACGACCTGCAGGACTCAGCAGTGGAGGAGCTGAGTGGTTTTCTACAGAGTCCAACCTGTCGACTGGAGACTCTGAGGTCAGACATCATGTTTTAATGTTAAAGGTTCAGTCTAAATATAATGTATATATTAAAAAATAAATATATAGTATTTATTTATAAAGTATGTAAATATACAATATGTAAATATACAATATGTAAATATAAAGTCTGTCAATATAAAGTATTTAAATATAAATGTCTCATTCTAAAGTAAAGAAAACAACACTTGATACAATTCAGATGAAACTAGTGAAAACATCTCTAGGATTCTTTTCTCTTCAGTTTCTAACAATGGATCCTTTCACCTGAATCTTCCACACTGGAGCTTTAAGGTCAAAGGTCAGAACATGTGTTCCTAACAGTGAACACTGATACTGAGCTGAGAGATGTTTGTAGAATGAGCGCTGAGGACCGAGTCAGGCTCAATGTGACTGAAGTTTTACTGACAGAGAAACAATCCAATGCTGGACAATGTGTACATGTAACGTTTCTGTGGAAGCTAACCAGGACTTGTCCCGGTGGTCCTGTGGACTGACCACATGACAGCGTGCTGTGTTGGTGTTCTGGGACTGGGCTCAGGGTCCAGAGTCCAAGTTGATTTTATTTGATTCCTTTTATTTTTAGGACCAAGTTCTTCAGCCCTGTTTCTTTTGCTTTGGGTTCATTTCCAACATGAAACCCTTCCTCTGGTTTCAGGACTTACACAGGGTCGTCCATGCCTTTATCTTTTCACCACTAGATCTCTGTCCTGCCCTGTACACACGTGTTCCTCAGGCTCCCTGCACCACTTTCAACTGGTCAAACTGCTGCTCAGATCATCACCACTTCAAGAAAACATGCTCATAGAACTGCTCGCCCTTTCACACATCAACTGTGGAACATGTTCTGACAAGTGGGTCGGACATTTTCTGGAGCTGAAGCATTAGCAGGAGATTGTCCGGGTCCGACTCGTTCACAGCAACAGGAACATGTGGGAACATTCAGACGAGGGGCGGAGCCAAAACATATGTCTCCATAACAACCAGTTGTCTCTGAGGTCCTTAAATCCTTCTTTACTTTTCAGACTCTTTCTTATTGGGTCATTATTTATTTAAATTGTCTCAGTTCTGCTCTGCTCACTGTCCCTCAGTCATCTGTCACTCACCCAGCCTGTCAGTCACGTCCACCTCATCAACTCCATTCACCTGCACTCACCTGCTCCTGATTACTAAGAAAGTGTCAGTAAATAACATGTGGACTGAGGCTGAGCACTCGTCCTCCTCAGGTTTTCAAAATAAGACACATTCTTATTGAAACACGTTGGACAGTTGATGAGTATAGAAACAACAGGAAGTGACTGTCAGTAGCCATCGCTACTTTAAACAGTGTTTAATTACACAAACCTGCTCAGTGAACAACACACAGAGAAGAAGCTGATGAATGAAACAATGGTCAAACATGTCTGATCTGATATTTATCTTCAGGTCACAGACTGGACTGAGGTCAGCAGCATGTTGAGAGTCTGTGTTGACATGATGACGATCCACAACAACAGTAGGACACATTCTAATATTCATATTTCTTTATCCAGGTTGAAGAGCTGCAGTCTGTCAGAGATCAGCTGTTCTTCTCTGGCTTCAGCTCTGAGGTCAAACCCCTCTCATCTGAGAAAACTGGATCTGAGTGTCAACTACCAGCTGGACTCAGCAGTGGAGGAGCTGAGTGGTTTTCTACAGAGTCCAACCTGTCGACTAGAGACTCTGAGGTCAGATATCATGTTTTAATGTTAAAGGTTCGGTCTAAATATGATGTATATATTTAAATATAAAGTATTTAATTCTAGAGTCTGTTAATATATAGTACTTAAATATATAGTATGTAAATATATAGTATTCATTTATAAAGTATTTAAATATACTAAATGTAAATATAAAGTATGGTAATATAAAGTATTTAAATAGAAAGTATATAAATATAAATGGCTCATTCTAAGTAAAGAAAACAACAGTTGGTACAATTCAGATGAAACTAGTGAAAACATCTCTAGGATTCTTTTCTCTTCAGTTTCTAACAATGGATCCTTTCACCTGAATCTTCCACACTGGAGCTTTAAGGTCAAAGGTCAGAACATGTGTTCCTAACAGTGAACACTGATACTGAGCTGAGAGATGTTTGTAGAATGAGCGCTGAGGACCGAGTCAGGCTCAATGTGACTGAAGTTTTACTGACAGAGAAACAATCCAATTCTGGACAATGTGTTCATGTAATGTTTCTGTGGAAGCTAACCAGGACTTGTCCCGGTGGTCCTGTGGACTGACCACATGACAGCGTGCTGTGTTGGTGTTCTGGGACTGGGCTCAGGGTCCAGAGTCCAAGTTGATTATATTTGATTCCTTTTATTTTTAGGACCATGTTCTTCAGGCCTGTTTCTTCCACTTTGGGTTCATTTCCAACATGAAACCCTTCCTCTGGTTTCAGGACTTACACGGGGTCGTCCATGCCTTTATCTTTTCACCACTAGATCTCTGTCCCGCCCTGTACACTGTCGTCGCCAGGCACTAAACTTGACCTTGCCTCCGGCGATTGGACAAACGTGTTTGTTGATCCAGGATTTGAGAAGGAATAATTAGACATTTATACATGAAGTTCTGGAAATTGAACATTTATTGTAAAACAATGAAATACTTACAGGGATTCTCTGGGGTTCTGCCGGACACGTCACCAGGTTCACTGGATCATGTCGAGAAGAAGCTCACCCACATCCGAAGTCCACAGTATTTATAAAGACACAGGGGGCAACACAGAGGCGGTTCTTTTTCTTTGAGAGAATTCAGTTATTGGCCAGATGTATACTGTTTCCTCAAAGTGCAGTTTTTTGCAAGCACATCACTTTCAACTGACCAGGTGACCCACTACTGTGGCCTTGGCCAACAGGGAGCCTGCTACATCGGAGAGAGACAGATTAGACAGAGAGGAGGATTTCATATCTTTTTCTCACCACGTTTCATGAAACACCTCTTTGTATTAATTCTGGCATGACCTCTCTCTTTCCTGGGAACCTGTGCTTGTTGTGCAAACCCTGCGTCTGAGTCAAAAAGATAGACATCATCCCAAGAAAAGAAACAGTTATAGCATAAGCATTATTGATTATCTAGATTATACAGCTAATATTTATTCACAGGATATAGGTAAAATATAGACACAAGATACAGAGAAACATAGATATCTCAACAACACACGTGTTCCTCAGGCTCCCTGCACCACTTTCAACTGGTCAAACTGCTGCTCAGATCATCGCCACTTCAAGGAAACATGATCATAGAACTGCTCGCCCTTTCACACATCAACTGTGGAACATGTTCTGACAAGTGGGTCGGACATGTTCTGGAGCTGAAGCAGCAGCAGGAGATTGTCCGGGTCCGACTCGTTCACAGCAACAGGAACATGTGGGAACATTCAGACGAGGGGCGGAGCCAACACACATATCTCCATGATAACCAGTTGACTCTGAGGTCCTTAAATCCTTCTTCACTTTTCAGACTTTCTTTCTTATTGGGTCATTATTTATTTAAATTGTCTCAGTTCTGCTCTGCTCACTGTCCCTCAGTCATCTGTCAATCACCCAGCCTGTCAGTCACGTCCACCTCATCAACTCCATTCACCTGCACTCACCTGCTCCTGATCACTAAGAAAGTGTCAGTAAATAACATGTGGACTGAGGCTGAGCACTCGTCCTCCTCAGGTTTTCCAAATAAGACACATTCTTATTGAAACATGTTGGACAGTTGATAAGTATAGAAACAAACAGGAAGTGACAGTCAGGAGCCATCCCTAATTTAAACAGTGTTTAATTACACAAACCTGCTCAGTGACCAACACACAGAGAAGAAGCTGATGAATGAAACAATGGTCCAACAGGTCTGATCTGATATTTATCTTCAGGTCACAGACTGAACTGAGGTCAGCAGCAAGTTGAGAGTCTGTGTTGACATGATGACGATCCACAACAACAGGAGAACACATTCTAATATTCATATTTCTTTATTCAGGTTGTGGGACTGCAGTCTGTCAGAGATCAGCTGTTCTTCTCTGGCTTCAGCTCTGAGGTCAAACCCCTCTCATCTGAGAGAACTGGATCTGAGCTACAACAACCTGCAGGACTCATCAGTGGAGGAGCTGTGTGGTTTTCTACAGAGTCCAACCTGTCGACTGGAGACTCTGTGGTTAGGCATCATGTTTTAATGTTAAAGGTTTAGTATAAATATAATGTATATATTTAAATATAAAGTATTTAATTCTAAATTCTGTAAATATAAAGTATTTTAATATAAAGTATTTAAATATAAAGTATGTTAATATAAAGTATTTAAATATAAATGGCTCATTCTTAAGTACAGAAAACAACAGTTGGTACAATTCAGATGAAACAGTGAAAACACTCAAGGATTCTTTTCTATTCAGTTTCTAACAATGGATCCTTTCAACTGAATCTTCCACACTGGAGCTTTAAGGTCAAAGGTCAGAACATGTGTTCCTAACAGTGAACACTGACACTGAGCTGAGAGATGTTTGTAGAATGAGAGCTGAGGACCGAGTCAGGCTCAATGTGACTGAAGTTTTACTGACAGAGAAACAATCCAATGCTGAACAATGTGTACATGTAATGTTTCTGTGGAAGCTGACCAGGACTTGTCCCAGTGGTCCTGTGGACTGACCACATGACAGCGTGCTGCGTTGGTGTTCTGGGACTGGGCTCAGAGTCCAGAGTCCAAGTTGATTATATTTGATTCCTTTTATTTGTAGGAGTAAGTTCTTCAGCCCTGTTTCTTTTACTTTGGGTTCATTTCCAACATGAAACCCTTCCTCTGGTTTCAGGACTTACACGGGGTCGTCCATGCCTTTATCTTTTCACCACTAGATCTCTGTCCCGCCCAGTACACACGTGTTCCTCAGGCTCCCTGCACCACTTTCAACTGGTCAAACTGCTGCTCAGATCATCACCACTTCAAGAAAACATGATCATAGAACTGCTCGCCCTTTCACACATCAACTGTGGAACATGTTCTGACAAGTGGGTCAGACATTTCCTGGAGCTGAAGCAGCAGCAGGAGATTGTCCGGGTCCGACTCGTTCACAGCAACAGGAACATGTGGGAACATTCAGACGAGGGGCGGAGCCAAAACACATATCTCCATGATAACCAGTTGACTCTGAGGTCCTTAAATCCTTCTTCACTTTTCAGACTTTCTTTCTTATTGGGTCATTATTTATTTAAATTGTCTCAGTTCTGCTCTGCTCACTGTCCCTCAGTCATCTGTCACTCACCCAGCCTGTCAGTCACGTCCACCTCATCAACTCCATTCACCTGCACTCACCTGCTCCTGGTCACTAAGAAAGTGTCAGTAAATAACATGTGGACTGAGGCCGAGCACTCGTCCTCCTCAGGTTTTCAAAATAAGACACATTCTTATTGAAACACGTTGGACAGTTGATGAGTATAGAAACAAACAGGAAGTGACAGTCAGGAGCCATCTCTACTTTAAACAGTGTTTAATTACACAAACCTGCTCAGTGACCAACACACACAGAGAAGAAGCTGATGAATGAAACAATAGTTCAACATATCTGATCTGATATTTATCTTCAGGTCACAGACTGAACTGAGGTCAGCAGCATGTTGAGAGTCTGTGTTGACATGATGATGATCCACAACAACAGGAGGACACATTCTAATATTCATATTTCTTTATCCAGGTTGGAGAGATGCAGGCTGTCAGAGATCAGCTGTTCTTCTCTGGCTTCAGCTCTGAGGTCAAACCCCTCTCATCTGAGAGAACTGGTTCTGACTGACAACAGGCCGCAGGACTCATCAGTGAAGGAGCTGTGTGGTTTTCTACAGAGTCCAACCTGTCGACTGGAGAATCTGAGGTCAGACATCATGTTTTATTGTTAAAGGTTCCGTCTAAATATAATGTATATATTTAAATAAAAAGTATTTTATTCTAAAGTCTGTAAATATAAAGTAGTTAAATATATAGTATTTATTTATAAAGTATGTAAGTATACAATATGTAAATATAAAGTATGTCAATTTAAAGTATTTAAGTATACAATATGTAAATATAAAGTATGTCAATATAAAGTATTTAAATATAAAGTATTTAAATATAAATGGCTCATTCTAAAGTACAGAAAACAACAGTTGGTACAATTCAGATGAAACTCGTGAAAACATCTCTAGGATTCTTTTCTCTTCAGTTTCTAACAATGGATCCTTTCACCTGAATCTTCCACACTGGAGCTTTAAGGTCAAAGGTCAGAACATGTGTTCCTACCAGTGAACACTGACACTGAGCTGAGAGATGTTTGTAGAATGAGCGCTGAGGACCGAGTCAGGCTCAATGTGACTGAAGTTTTACTGACAGAGAAACAATCCAATGCTGGACAATGTGTACATGTAATGTTTCTGTGGAAGCTAACCAGGACTTGTCCCGGTGGTCCTGTGGACTGACCACATGACAGCGTGCTGCGTTGGTGTTCTGGGACTGGGCTCAGGGTCCAGAGTCCAAGTTGATTATATTTTATTCCTTTTATTTTTAGGACCATGTTCTTCAGCCCTGTTTCTTTTACTTTGGGTTCATTTCCAACATGAAACCCTTCCTCTGGTTTCAGGACTTACACGGGGTCGTCCATGACTTTATCTTTTCACCACTAGATCTCTGTCCCGCCCTGTACACACGTGTTCCTCAGGCTCCCTGCACCACTTTCAACTGGTCAAACTGCTGCTCAGATCATCGCCACTTCAAGAAAACATGATCATAGAACTGCTCGCCCTTTGCACACATCAACTGTGGAACATGTTCTGACAAGTGGGTCGGACATTTTCTGGAGCTGAAGCAGCAGCAGGAGATTGTCCGGGTCCGACTCGTTCACAGCAACAGGAACATGTGGGAACATTCAGACGAGGGGCGGAGCCAAAACACATATCTCCATGATAACCAGTTGACTCTGAGGTCCTTAAATCCTTCTTCACTTTTCAGACTTTCTTTCTTATTCGGTCATTATTTATTTAAATTGTCTCAGTTCTGCTCTGCTCACTGTCCCTCAGTCATCTGTCACTCACCCAGCCTGTCAGTCACGTCCACCTCATCAACTCCATTCACCTGCACTCACCTGCTCCTGATCACTAAGAAAGTGTCAGTAAATAACATGTGAACTGAGGCCGAGCACTCGTCCTCCTCAGGTTTTCAAAATAAGACACATTCTTATTGAAACACTTTGGACAGTTGATAAGTATAGAAACAAACAGGAAGTGACTGTCAGGAGCCATCTCTACTTTAAACAGTGTTTAATTACACAAACCTGCTCAGTGACCAACACACAGAGAAGAAGCTGATGAATGAAACAATGGTCCAACATGTCTGATCTGATATTTATCTTCAGGTCACAGACTGGACTGAGGTCAGCAGCATGTTGAGAGTCTGTGTTGAGATGATGATGATCCACAACAACAGGAGGACACATTTTAATATTCATATTTCTTTATCCAGGTTGGAGAGATGCAGACTGTCAGAGATCAGCTGTTCTTCTCTGGCTTCAGCTCTGAAGTCAAACCCCTCTCATCTGAGAGAACTGGCTCTGAGTGGAAACGACCTGCAGGACTCATCAGTGGAGGAGCTGTGTGGTTTTCTACAGAGTCCAACCTGTCGACTGGAGACTCTGAGGTCAGACATCATGTTTTAATGTTAAAGGTTCAGTCTAAATATAATGTATATACTTAAATATAAAGTATTTTATTCTAAAGTCTGTAAATATAAAGTAGTTAAATATATAGTATTTATTTATAAAGTATTTAAGTATACAATAAGTAAATATAAAGTATGTCAATATAAAGTATTTAAATATAAAGTATTTAAATATAAATGGCTCATTCTAAAGTACAGAAAACAACAGTTGGTACAATTCAGATGAAGCTAGTGAAAATATCTCAAGGATTCTTTTCTCTTCAGTTTCTAACAATGGATCCTTTCACCTGAATCTTCCACACTGGAGCTTTAAGGTCAAAGGTCAGAACATGTGTTCCTAACAGTGAACACTGATACTGAGCTGAGAGATGTTTGTAGAATGAGCGCTGAGGACCGAGTCAGGCTCAATGTTACTGAAGTTTTACTGACAGAGAAACAATCCAATGCTGAACAATGTGTACATGTAATCATCAAGCGATGAGAAGAGGAAGCGAAACTTTCTAACGCAGACATCGAGGTGTTTGTTAGTGAGGTGAAAAGCGACTTCATGGGACAGCAGTGATGTCACTAATAAAGAAAACACACTGATACTCCGCCGCTGCTGCTGTTGATAACACAATGTGTGAGATCAGAAATCGCTGAACCCTCGCTTCCTCCTCGTCCTTCCATTCACGTGCACACATCGCGCAGAATCCCGCACCACTGTCACGGCAGTATTTATTTATTTAGAACATCGGATCGATTCCCTCACACCCCCTGGGATATTATTGGGAAAGTTTCTTCATTTCTTGTAAGTGATCTCCAGTGCGCTCTGTGTACCTGATGGCACAGTCACGTTCACTGCAGCGATTTGATGATACACGCACAGTGTTAGAAGATATTATGAAAAACTATTCATGACTCGGCTTCTTAACTCCGGTGTTAAATCGAATCTGAACGTAATTTGCTTTAAGTTGTTTTATTTATTTTTTAAATTAAAAGGCTTGTGTGGAGCAGATATGTCGCGCGAGCAAAACTAAGCTTTTGGTTTTAATGTAAATGATGAAGTGGATCAATAATCTGCTTCAGTTCAACACCTCACATCTGCTTCGCCACTTTCCCGTCTCCAAAACGTTCATACGCATGGGTCAGAGATTGCTAAGAAATACGCACATTTTCCCGTCAAGTTCGTTTTTATAAATGCCGACGTTGGCGTGAGCAGTGGCATACGCATGTTTCAGGCCCCGTTTTGTGCGTACGCAACGGTTTTAAATGAGACCCCAGGACTTGTCCCGGTGGTCCTGTGGACTGACCACATGACAGCGTGCTGCGTTGGTGTTCTGGGACTGGGCTCAGGGTCCAGAGTCCAAGTTGATTATATTTGATTCCTTTTATTTTTAGGACCATGTTCTTCAGCCCTGTTTCTTCCACTTTGGGTTCATTTCCAACATGAAACCCTTCCTCTGGTTTCAGGACTGACACAGGGTCGTCCATGACTTTATCTTTTCACCACTAGATCTCTGTCCCGCCATGTACACACGTGTTCCTCAGGCTCCCTGCACTACTTTCAACTGGTCAAACTGCTGCTCAGATCATCGCCACTTCAAGAAAACATGATCATAGAACTGCTCGCCCTTTCACACATCAACTGTGGAACATGTGGGACTTCCGGGTTAAGCGATGTAGGGGAAGGTCACGCTGTGGGACGGCTCCCGCATTTTCTCAAATTTATGTGCACTATTTCGACATTTACCCCCATTCTCATATTGTTAATAAGTCAAAACGTTGATTCGCCTATTTTCGGAACCGAGTCGGCTGATATGTGATGCCGAGGAAGAAGCAACAGGTACAAGAAGCCTCCTCTCCAGCTCAGGTAGCAACAATGGCTAACGTGGAGGACTCGCTAACCCTCACTAGCCTCGTACAAGAACTTGACAAACACAGGGCAAGCTTGGCGGCAGAACTAAGAAAGGACCTCTCCGCGTCGCTGGAGACCTCCCTCATGCCTATACGGACGTCGCTTGAAACCATCAGTGCTGTACTGCACTCCCACGGCCAGAAGATAACGACCATTGAGCACACGCTGACCGCCCACAGTGACGAGTTAACGGGGCTAACTACAAGAGTCGGCCGGCTGGAGAAAGCTAACGCGGCGCTAGTATCCAAAACAGAGGACCTCGAGAATCGCTGCAGACGGCAAAACCTGAGAATCATCGGCTTGCCTGAGGGGCTGGAGGGAGGCTCACCGGTGGAATTCATATCACGGCTTCTGCAGACAGTTACCGGAAACGACATCTTCCCCGAACCACCAGAGCTAGACAGGGCTCACCGTACACTCGCCCCGAAGCCCCCGACGGGACAGCGTCCCCGAGCCATCCTGGTCAGATTCCTCCGGTATCAGGACAAGGAACGTGTGCTCCGCTGGGCAAGGTTGCAGAGGGATGACATCAAGTTCAACGGTAACAAGATCTTGTTTTTCCCCGACTTGAGTGCGAATCTGGCCAAGCAACGAGCGACATTCAGAGACATTAAAGCTAAGCTTTACGCTGCTGGAATCGCTTTTTCCTTGCGCTACCCGGCTCGTCTTTGCATCACTGTCAACGGCAGCAAACATCTCTTCGATACTCCAGCTGAGGCAGAAGGGTTCTATGCAACGGTTAAAGGGAGCTCTCCAACCAGTGGGGAAGGTTAACAGATGCCAGCTGAAAGGTTTGAATATATTAACGTTAAACAGTGTGGGTGATAGCTGGCGCTGTGCTCACATAATTCATCTGCCTGACTCATGTTTTGCATTAAGTTAAAGGAGACTTCTGTGTTCAAGTACTCTGAAAATGTTTGAGTGAATTTGGGTAAATGTAGAGTGAAGTTTAACTTCACATGATGTTTTATTATAGTTTGCACGTGTCATGTATGGGTTCAATATTGGGAGCAAATTCCTGCTGCTTCTTATGTTAGATAAAGGGACACACTCTACTCCATTCTTGGAAGTGTAATTGCTTCGTAGACCTGCGGCTCGCTTCGATCGAAGGACGAGCATAGGCTTTGGAAACACCAGCAGACTGTTCTAATGCTGCTGAGCGTTTCTTTTTTTTTCTTTTTCGTTTTGGGTTGGGAAATATGGGGGGGCATGTTGGTCACATTCTTGGAATACAAATGTCATGAATACCCACTGTTTTGAGCACAGCTGGCTTCATATACTTTTTATTTGGTTACATTTCTCTCAAGTGTCATTTGGCAGGCCTATATATGAGTGAAGAGACTACTTCTAATAACACAGATAAGCTTCAAGTTAAATTCATTTCATGGAATGTGAGAGGATTAAATGGCCCTGTCAAGAGAGCAAAAGTCTTTCAACATCTTAAACTCCTCAGTGCTGACATCGTCTTCCTCCAAGAAACCCACCTCAAGATAAATGATCATATAAGGCTCAGACGACCGTGGGTAGGACAGGTATTTCACTCAGTTTTTGACTCAAAGGCCAGAGGGGCAGCTATTTTAATTTCGAAAAAGATTCAGTTCATACCAGAAAGCATAGTACCAGACTCTAATGGACGCTTCATCATGGTCTCGGGCAGACTGTTTCACCTACCTGTTATATTAGTTTGTGTCTACGCTCCTAATTTTGATGACAGTCAGTTCATGGCCACACTTTTATCTTCACTTCCTAATATGGACACGCATTATTTGATTTTAGGAGGAGACCTAAATTGTGTAATGAACACTCAGCTAGATCGCTCAAGCCCTAGAGTGACCAGTTTATCAAAAATGGCGACAACATTGCAATCTTTCATGGGGGATTATGGAAGCTGTGATCCCTGGAGATCCTTACATAAAGATACTAGAGTATATTCCTTTTACTCTCACGTGCACCATGTCTACTCAAGGATAGATTATTTTCTTATTGATAAAATACTATTACCATCTGTACATGTTACTGAATACTCAGCGATAGTCATATCGGACCACTCCCCGGTCTTACTAGATTTCAGATTTGATTCCCCCTCGGCAGGAACTCCACAATGGAGACTCAATACATCGCTGTTGTCCAGTGATGCTTTTTGCTCTTCCATGGAAGAAGCTATTGAAAACTTTCTATGTTTTAACCGCTCAGAAGAGGTTAGTTCATCGCTACTTTGGGAAAGCCTCAAAGCTACAATTAGAGGACAAATAATTTCTTATTCCTCTCATTCTAATAAGCTGCGCAAAAAGAAGCAAACTGACCTAATGGATAAATTATCTGAATGTGATAGGCAATATGCAATAAATCCCACCCCTGAGCTGTACCAACGAAAAGTTAACCTCCAAACTCAGTTTGATCTCTCTTCGACGGGAAAGGCTGAATATACTATACTAAGATCTAAAGGCAGGTGGTATGAGTATGGCGACAAGGCTAGCCGGCTGCTGGCTCTCCAGCTCAAACATCAAGCAGCATCACGACACATCCCCCAAATCAACACTCAGTCAACTGGCCTTACAACATCTCCTCTGGAGATCAATGCAGCTTTTAGATTATTTTATTCCAATCTATACACTTCTGAGCCCCCTCCTACAAACTTGAACATGAATCATTTTTTTGATAGCCTAGAAATACCTACTATAGATGCAGCAACACGGTTATCACTAAATCAGCCGATAACTGTAGAGGAAATACTTAGCAGCATTAGGCAAATGAATAATTCTAAAACACCAGGTCCTGACGGGCTGCCATCTGAATTTTACAAAAAATTCTCCACTCAACTAGCCCCGTTATTACTAGATATTTTTAACCATTCCCTGTCTATAGGATCTTTACCGAAAACTTTAACAGAGGCGACTATTTCCGTTATTCTTAAGAAGGATAAGAACCCTGCTGAATGTAGTTCCTATCGACCAATATCACTTTTAAATGTGGACGTGAAAATACTAGCAAAACTGTTCGCGAAAAGATTGGAAACATGTCTCCCTTCAATAATCTCTGAGGACCAAACTGGCTTCATCAGAGCTCGTCAGTTATCCTCAAATGTCAGACGGCTATTAAATATTATCTCTTCCCCGTCCAATGAAATAAGGCCTGAAATAGTGCTCTCATTGGACGCGGAAAAAGCCTTTGACAGGGTTGAATGGGGGTACTTATTTAAGGTACTAGGAAAATTTGGATTCGGAGAAAACTTTATTGCATGGACACGCCTTCTTTATAAACTACCCCTTGCCCGTGTTAACACGAATAGACAGTATTCATCATATTTTCCTTTGTCCCGTGGTACCCGCCAAGGCTGCCCGCTGTCGCCACTACTTTTTGCTCTTGCTATTGAGCCACTAGCCATCCGGTTGAGATCTTCTGCACATCTGCAAGGTGTTAAACGGGAAAACATTGAGCACCGTGTCTCCCTGTATGCAGATGATCTGTTAATTTACATAACAGACCCTGTTTCGTGTGCCAAAAATTTAATTCAGATACTAGATGATTTCGGTGCATTTTCAGGTTACAAAATCAACCTCCAAAAAACTGTCTGTTTCCCAATTAACTCAAAAGCCAAAACACTCACGCAGGGACAAATTCCTTTTAATTTCTCTCCAGAAAGTTTTCAATATCTAGGGATCAACATCACCCACTCTTTTAAGGGATTGCATAAAAATAATATTGACAAATTAGTAGATAAAGTCAAAACTGACCTACAGAAGTGGTCCAAGTTGCCGCTGTCATTAGCAGGCAGAGTGCAATGCATAAAGATGAATATCCTGCCGAGATTTTTGTATTTTTTCCAATGTTTACCTCTCTTCCTGACAAAAACATTCTTTAAAAAACTTGATCAAGTTATTCTTTCATTTGTGTGGGCGGGCGGGGTAGCCAGGACTAATAAAAGCACCCTACAGACAGCGAGGCAGGAGGGTGGGCTGGGTCTACCTAACTTGATGTTATATTACTGGGCAGCAAATATACAAAAGATACTCAGCTGGTGGTACGAGAGTGAGTTGGATTGGTGTAAAATGGAGTCCCTCTCCTGCCACACCTCTTCACTTTTGGCTCTGACGTGCTCCCCTTTGCCATTCTCAGTTTCAAATTATACCTCAAATCCTGTAATCTTGTCAACTTTGAAAATATGGACACAGTTTCGTAAACATCTCAAGCTAAACAATCTTGTCCTCCTAGGTCCGTTATGCAATAATCATATTTTTTTACCTTCTAAACTTGACTCCGCATTTACACTTTGGAAGGAGAAAGGTATCATATCATTTCAAGACCTGTTTTTAAATGGTACATTTGTTGACTTTGAGAGTCTGTCCCATAAGCATGACTTGCCCCGGACCAACTTCTTTCGTTACCTCCAGGTTCGCAGTTTTATTAAAGATTATTGCAGTACATTTCCACATTTACCGGCAGATTTACCTAAAATTCTTGACAAACCTAAAACTTGGATAAAAATGATATCAAAGCTGTACACAGGTATTCTTCAGGCTAACCCCTCTCCACAGATCACAGCAAAACAGGGGTGGGAAAAAGAGATAGGAATCCAACTTCAGGATCCTTGGTGGGAGAGAGCAAAATCACGAGTGAATAGCTCCTCATCCTGTGCCCGTCTTAGCTTAATACAATTCAAAGTACTGCATAGAATGCACTTCAGCAAAGCGAAACTAGCTAAGATTTTTCCTGGCAGTAGTGAAGCTTGCAATAGATGTGCCTTTGTTCCAGCTGACTTAGCCCATACTTTCTGGTCATGCTCGAAGCTAACAGGGTTCTGGAAGAGCTTTTTCAAGATCATGTCTGAGGTTTTAGGTGTAGCTATCGCTCCCTGCCCGCTCACTGCTATTTTTGGGGTTCCTTCAAACTATTCAGAATTCAGTAAGCAGAAATTAAATGTTTTAGCATTTGCCTCTCTGATTGCCCGCAGGCGTATTCTTCTACAGTGGAAACTGCCCAAACCGCCGGCAGAACAATCATGGCAGACTGACCTAATGTCATTCCTTAAATTAGAAAAAATCAAATTTTCACTTCGAGGGTCAACGGAGAAATTTTTTACTATATGGCAACCCCTCATCTCATATTTCGATAATGTAGCTACAACTCCTACGGTGTAGAGGTGAACAACACATTATGTTTTTTTTTTTTGTTTTTTTTTGTCCAGCTGTGCTCTTACATCAATGTGAATGTACAAATGTAAGGTGGTTGATGAGATATTCTGTTTGAAAAGGAAAGACCAACTGGGGTGGGGGGTGGGACAATGTTTTGTATGTTTTCTACTTGTTGGTTTGTTTGTTTGTATGTTTGTTTATATTGCAAAAAAAAACAAAAAAACATGCATCTATTTGTAAAGGTCATGTAACATGATGTGATGTGTTTCAATAAACAGATTTATAAAAAAAAACAAAACTGTGGAACATGTTCTGACAAGTGGGTCGGACATTTTCTGGAGCTGAAGCAGCAGCAGGAGATTGTCCGGGTCCGACTCGTTCACAGCAACAGGAACATGTGAGAACATTCAGACGAGGGGCGGAGCCAAAACACACATCCCCATGATAACCATGGTTATGTTAAATTATGTGAAGTTACAGGTTCACTGTGAAGGAGTTAGTGACGTCTCCAGGTGTCGTACATGTGAACGTAGTCCACTTGTTCATGTGTAAGACTCCTGAACATGTCCAGCAAGATATTTAGAGACATCTAGTGGTGAAGTTACATATTACAAACAACTGAACCCCGAGGACACAAGGACTTTCAAGCTGTTTTCAGTCATGAACTCTGTAAAATAGTGTCTGGATATTTTCTGGAGTTTGACTTTCACATATGAAGAACAGGTGGAGCAGCAGGAGGCCGGACATGACGTATAAATCCTGCTGTGGAAAGATCAGTGTTGTTGTTTACAGCTCATCCACACCGACGTCGGCCCTCATCACCAAAAGCTCTGGAATCTCCTCGTGTTTCCAAGTTGACGTCTTCATCTTCTACGTGTACGGCTCCTCTTCTTCATCCTGAGATATTTGAGTTCTTCCAGTTTCACGTCCTTCACGTGTTAGAAACCTCATCAACACATCCACTTGCTCTCTGTGAATCCTCTGGACATTCACCTGCTCTATTCTCACATGGACTCATTCAGAAACTTTATAAGGAGGCTGCAGGAAAAGTTCCAGAAAATGTCTAGAACTACTTGACTCAGACTTCAGGTCTGAAAACAGAGACAGTAATGTTTAGTCAAATCCTTTATTTTCACACATGAATTCAGTTTAAATTACAGTTAAGTTTTGTTCTTTATCCAGGTTGAGGGGCTGCACACTGTCAGAGATCAGCTGTTCTTCTCTGGCTTCAGCTCTGAGGTCAAACCCCTCTCATCTGAGAGAACTGAATCTGAGTAGAAACAACCTGCAGGAATCAGGAGTGGAGGAGCTGTGTGGTTTTCTACAGAGTCCAACCTGTCAACTGGAGACTCTGGGGTCAGTTCAATGACTTTTGTAGATCTCATATCTATAAAACAGCATTTATACACAATTTATCTCATTTAATTATAATTTAACATAATTCCTCTTCATACATAACATGAATCCATTCATTAATTAATCTGTGACATTTTAAATATTCAGCTACTTGTTAGAACATTGAGTTTAGTTCTGGATTTCCTAAACTGATCTGCTTTTAGTCCAACATGTCTGATTTCATATTTATCTTCCATGTTATGAGTCTGTGCTGACATGAATATGTGTCTGTTATTTTCACACATGAACTCAGTTTAATTTACAGTTAAGTTTTATTCTTTATCCAGCTTGAGGGGCTGCAGTCTGACAGAGATCAGCTGTTCTTCTCTGGCTTCAGCTCTGAGGTCAAACCCCTCTCATCTGAGAAAACTGGATCTGAGGTACAACTTCCTGCAGGACTCAGCAGTGAAGGAGCTGCTTGATCTACAGCAGAGTTCAACCTGTCGACTGGAGACTCTGAGGTCAGTATGGTTGGAGTCAGTCCTCGCTGCTTTCATCAGTATTTTACTAAACACAGTCAGTATCACAGATCCAGGGTCTGTGCTACCAAGCAGGATTTGTGGTTATCAGGTTAACTTCAGGTTTAGTTTTTTCAGTTCTACGAAGCTCGTCAGCTTCTTAACGAGGTAAATCACCATGGTAACTTCTGATGAACAGCTAACCTGCTCCAGGTTAAGTTGGAGATCAACCCGTATAGAAGCTCCGCCCACTGACCACAGTGACTCTCCACTGTTGTGTGGTGCACACTCTCCTTAAAGGGACGGATAAGGGAAGTTTAAATCAACGTCTGGTTGGTTCAGTTGATCTCTAACTCACCCAGAACATCTCAATCTCTCCAGACTCATCCTGTCACCAAAACACCAGATGACCTCAGTCAGCTTCCTGGAGACAGGTCCATGTGTTTCTATTGAGTAGTGATGTCAGAGGTTTCATCACAGTGTGTGTCCTCAGAGACAGTGAGACAGTTTGTGTCCTCAGAGACAGTATGTGTCCTCAGAGACAGTGAGACAGTGTGTGTCCTCAGAGACAGCGAGTGTCCTCAGAGTCAGTGTGTGTCCTGAGAGACAGTGTTTGTCCTAAGAGACAGTGTGCGTCCTCAGAGACAGTGAGACAGTGTGCGTCCTCAGAGACAGTGAGACAGTGTGTGTCCTCAGAGAAAGTGTGTGTCCTCAGAGACAGTGAGACAGTGTGTGTCCTCAGAGTCTGTATGTGTCCTCAGAGTGAGTGAGTGTCCTCATAGACAGTATGACAGTGTGTGTCCTCAGAGACAGCGAGTGTCCTCAGGGTCAGTGTGTATCCTCAGAGAAAGTGTGTGTCCTCAGAGACAGTGTGTGTCCTCAGAGTCAATGTGATGTTCTCAGAGTCAGTGAGACAGTGTCCTCAGAGACAGTGAGACAGTTTGTGTCCTCAGATTCAGTGTGTGTCCTCAGGGACAGTGTGTGTCCTCAGAGACAGTGAGTCAGTGTGTGTCTTCTTCTCTTCCACTCGTTTTGTTAGTAAACAACAGATTCAGATCTCCTGGCCACGAGTAATTTATCTCATTCACACGTTATTATGTCGTGGTGACGTATTACATTTTTACCAGAGGCCACCAGGGGGCGCTGTAACTTACACATTGACACGATCCCAGATGTTGTACCAGCTGTTCTTCCTGCATTTAGCAGCTGTGACTGAGTTTCTTTTATTCTGGATCATGTGTTTGTTCTCCTCTGATTTTTATTATAGAACAGTTTGATCCTGGTTGTGAAATATGAGGCTCTGCTGTCAGTCAAACTGTCCATGTCTGTGATTGGTCATACTCAGTTAACCCCGCCCCTTTTATGTACAAGCTCAGATCTCGATGAGGAAAACCTGAGTTAACTTAACGAGTTGATAACCAGCGTCATGTGACCACTTAGCCTGACTGTGTCTGTCAGGTTCAGTTGAGCTGATCTCAGAAAGATCTCCTGGACATGTTGAAGTGTCTTCGTAGTTCAGGCCTCAGTGTTTCCTCAGTGAAGCTGTGAGAGGACAATGAGGACAGACGTCAGGATTGGACAGAGACACAGAGAGACAACAGTCGGCCTATCAGAAGAGCAACAAGCTGCTTGGGATCATGTGATTGAGTTGATGTGAAGACGACAGTTGTTGTTGTTTTCATGTAAACAGGAAATGAAGCTGGACCACAGCTGACAGCCTCACACGACTCGTCTTCATCTGATCTGAGACAGTTTGTTCTCTCACTTCATCAGTGAAGAACTGATCAGGTGGATCTTTGTCACAGCTCTGAGATCAGTGGGACTGAAGCCTCTCCTCATCACATGGTGACCAGGAGCTCTTTATACAGAGCAGAACCTCTGCTGAGGTCCATCTGTCTCATCTGGTCCCAGTTTGTCAGAAGCAGATGTTCATCAACACACAGTGAAACATGGCTTCACCTGTAACAGCAGTAAATCCACCTCTCAGGTGTCCACTCTGCACTTTGACATGCAGAGGACACACACTGAGCTCTTAGCGTGTTCATTCCAACACGTGAACATGAAGCAGAGAGGAAGCTGCTCCACCTCTGAACAGGACTGAAGTCCCTGCTGCTCTTTCTACTGGATGTGCTGCATCACTGACTCACAGCTGATGAAGTGAGTCTCTGTAACACTGATGTCTTCTTCTCTCAACAGGTGGGGGTGGTCTTAGTGGAGCTGAGTGTGAAGAGGAGAGTGTGTGTGGACGGAGGCTGAGCTGTGTCCTGAGGATCCAGAGGCTGAAGCAGCAGCAGCTTGTGTGTAGAGCGGCTCTGACTGGGCCTTGTTGCTGGGAGGCAGAGTGGAGACAGAGCTCCAGAAGAATCATGAGGAGGTTGTTGTAATATGTAACTTCACCACTAGATGGCCCTCGCTACCGATTGTGTTTATTCTCATGAAGAATGTCTTTATTGAAATGACACAACACAAGCAGAATCTATAAACCCTCTGTAAAGAGTCACATATATAAGTTTTTTTTTAATTATTTTCCACCTTTGTCCCTCAGTATGTCTCCATGTGTGTAGAACCACATTCTGTGTATATGTTTGTTTATGATCTTAAAGTTTCTGGATTCACGTCACAAATTGATTTAGTTCAACACAAAGTTAAACACAATCAAATCACTTTGAGATTAAAATCAGAGTTTTGTCTTTGACACAAAAGATGAAAAACTCTGGACTTAAAAATGGGATATTTTCATTTCTGCATCTGTTGCAGAGCGGTGGTGGCTTTTCTACTTTTGACCCACAGGTGGCGCTGCAGTATAACAACAGCACATCCCAGTCGAAGCCTTTATATTCAGTCTATGAGTCAAACACATGGATCATTTCTTCTGTGACAAACCAGATGTAACGAGAAGAAAAACATCTCAGAGAGAAAAGTTCTGTTTCTACTTGTCTCTGCTTTAATTCTCAATAAACATCCTTCCACCGACTTCACTGGAATCATGACTCAGCTTTTCTTTCCTCTTCAAACAAACTGGTGGAAACATCTCGTCCTTGGTGCAGGTAAAAGAACAAAATCACCAGTTTGACATAATGGAGACAAGCAGAAGAAAAGTGAATGAGACATTTACAGTATGAAGAAGAGTCGATGAAGAGCAGAGCATCTTTAAGTCTCTGAGGAAACTGTCTAATAAACATTTTACCAAATTTAATAGAAAACTGACCCGAGGACATTTCATACAAAACGTAGATAAAGATTCTTGTTGTATGTTCTCGACCACCACCTCAGAACAACCACTAGGGGGAGACTGTAGCAGGCCTCTGGGAACAGCAGCATGATGGGAAATAATTGATGATGGGAGGTTCACAGCAGAGACAAGGGACAGAAAGTGTCTGAGAGATGATGTCCAGAAGACAGTGGACATTGTGGGCCTGTTGTGTTGAACAGGTTGTGTTATTTTGTGGAAACACTTGTCTCAAACTGATGATTTCAATTCATGTTCAAGCCCGTCTCAGTTCTTTGTGACTTCTCATATATACTTTGGGATACTTATGGAGGAAAGTTTGAGCTCGTAATGAAATTCTACATCTGATCAACACATTTATTTGTTAGTATTTATTAAAATCTGATCTAATCTGCCACTCTTTCACAAGACGTTCATTCACTGCGTAGTTTAAGGTTTGGTTTAGGACAGGTTTAAGTTTAGGTGAGTTTAAGTTTAGTTTAAGTTTATGTTAGTTGAAGTTTGTGTTTAGCTCAGGTTCAGGTTACATTTAACAACTTTCTCTCCCTCAACGCATGTTTGAGGTAAACCGGAGCAGAGTGAGACATCTGTCTAACTTACGAACATTTCTTAAATGAGAATATTTATTTGTGTTATTTTTTCTTAAAGAGTTTTGAGGCTTCAGCAGCAGAGGAGTGAGAAGAGAAAAGAGTTTTTATCTGATGATTGACAAAGAGAAAACTACAGGATATCACAAGACTGAGTGTGGAAATGAGGACGGGAAAGTGTCTCCATCTGATTTCTGTCTTTAAGAGACGAGTTCGAGAGTGGGGGTGCAAGGAGGAATTAAAGATAATAACTGTTTAAAGATGTCTCACGTTGAATCATTGTTTCATCCTGAGTTGCATTCATGTTCAGGTGAGTGGAGTTTAGTTGTTGACCTCTGATATAAAAGTTCACGCGACGCAGCTTCAGTTGAAATACAGGAACTGTCACACTGTGTCTTTTTGTTTCTCAGGTCAAATACTTTTGTGTTTTTAACGATGAATCAAAGTTTTCATGTTGTTGTCGCCAGGCGACAGTGACTAGATATTTTACTGTTTATCCATGAACTGTATTATTAATAACACAAATAGAAAGAACTTTAATTAAAATGTGTATTTAGGTCAAATGTAACATCTACTAGTATCGTTCATTCTCTAAAATGAAGGTTTCTATATCAGCAAACATGAAGCAGATGTGTCTGTGAACGTCTCAGATAATTTCATCTGTTATTTCTTTCATTTCCTGGAGGAGACGTTTGTTTCATGTTTGTGGAGCAAAAGCAAAAGCACAAAGAAATGCATGATATAAAATAAGTAGTTCAATGGATTCAATAAGATTAAGAGAAAAAGAAAATTAGCTGATGTTTGATAGTTTCACATCTTCTGCAGTTTGTGTTTATAACTGATGAAGAATAAAAATCCAGGAGATTAAGATTTCAGCAGCTCTGAATTTTCTTAATTTTGTTTACAGCTCAGACAATAAAGAAAGTGATGAGAACACAAACCATGAAAAGAAGGAAATGCTGTCTGAGACAGAAAGACAAACAAATACCTCAGGATGAAGAAGAGGATTTTTTGTATTTGTACATATTTTTCTGAAACTTTACTTCATCGACTAATGGCACATTTTATGTTTTATCAAATTGTATCTTTATAAATCTGTGTGTTATCTTTCTATATGTGACACATTTAGGATTTTACTCATCAGGGGATGAAAAGCTTAAACACAGAACAGAGGATGACTGCTCATGACTTTGGTGACTTCTATCTTGTCCTCTAGCGCCACCTGCAGTTCCAAGCTTCCATTTATCCACTGAAATCTAAATGAATCTACAAATGTCTTCTCCTCTGGCTCCCCCGTGTGGTCACTGATGTTCCAACACTTCCTGAGCTCCAAGGCCAAGGGTTGCCGACCCCTGGTCTAGATTGACTCACAGATGGTAAGTTTAACTATCGGGAGAAGTAAAGATGTGATGGTAGAAGATAGAAGTCCCAATTAGTTTGCATCAAATATTAAAACTGAACACACAGACATGACACACAGTTTTATATTCAGTGCAACTTACACTTGTGTATATCTGAGTAATTAGATCCTTGAACAGACGTTTTTAACTTTAATGTTTTCATGTGTGTGGTTCAGAGTTGGATCGAGTCCAGAGACTTTTCCTGGAGATGATCAGAGAATACAACAACCTGCACAGGTAGACACACAAAAGAAGTTTCCTATCATATTGTTTTATTATATTAAATTATTATAATTTGATCAGATCTGTCTCGGAGAGAGAAAATGTAGGATGTAGATGTCCTGCTTATTTACAGGTTAATAAGTAATTGTACCACATTGTTAAAGCAGTACATGAACAGCTATGAACCCTGTTGTCTCCTCTCAGGTCGAGTGGAGGACCAGTGGAGGAGGAGTCCGATCTTGAGCGTCACCTGTCAGAGGAGACAGCAAACAGTCACATGAGGTGATCTGAATTGGACTTTGACTTTCTACTACTTACAGCTGATGAAAGAGAGAACAATGGTGTTCTAACTGTCTGTTAGAGTTTTCATTCATATTTAAATGTAAATGTAAGTATTTGTAAACTTTGGTTGATCATCAGACTTTAGTATGATGTCAAACTTCTGTGACCTGAACAGTGATTTGTCTAGATCAGGGGTCAGCAACCTTTACTATCAAAAGAGCCATTTCTCCTCTTTCCCCAAATAAAACTTGTCTGGAGCCGCAAAATATATTTGATAACAGAGCTTATAAAGTATAAAGTAAGTAATGTACATAGTTATACTCAGTGTTGTGCCAGTTTACACTTAAAATCAACTAGTTTAAAGTTCTGTTTATGCAGATGAAAATCAACTAGTTCACATTCATATGTAATATTTTTAAATTTTGAATTAAAGTCTTGTTTCCAGGACTAAACTAGTTCACCTTCATTTGTTTCATTTTATATTCATTGGGATGATTTAGGAGACGAACTGACGATCATGTGTTTAATTATTAATCGATGGTATAAATTTCTTAATGTTTATAAGCTTCGCCCCGAGGTGGAGTGATCTGTCTGAAAGAGGGTGCAGCCAGAGGGTGAAAGTACAGAAACACACGACACAGTGTGAGTCGGTGAGTTGATGAATAAATGCAGCAGCTGCTCCAGGAAAGCTGAAATGTGTTTGTTAGGTTCAAATCAACCTGATATCTGAAACATGTCCTCGATGTGTTGACCTCGAGGTCAAGCTCCTCTTTATTTACACCGTGTTCTCTCACTTCTCTCATCCACTGTGATCGTGTCGGGATCAGTCGCTGGAGAAGCTTTTGACTCGTTTACTGTTCGTTTGTCTTTATGACTTTAGCTTCGGTTATTAGGAGTTCACCAGGTTTCAGGCCTGTTCTTCAGTAACAGAGACGGAGGAGCGGAGACCCGGTGGTTCGGTGAGTAAACTCTTGTTTTCTTAACAGGTTTTACCTCCATGTCGGGGAGGAGCACTTTATAGAGTCACTTTTGGTTTGCATTATGTTCCCAGTGGGACTTAGAGTCTGTGAGTCTACAGTCTGAACTCTGCAGAGATCGGAGCTGCAGAGTCTGAACCTCAGCTGCTCTGATTCGGTGTCATGAGTCCAACCAGCTGTTAACTCGTCTCTTCTTCCATTGATCCACTTTCAGTTCTCACAGAATGAAAGGCCGATGTCTGTGTTCAAGTCTCTGGTTGTGTGGATCCTCATCATGTGGACTCTCACCACAGCAGGTACATGAAATCTGATCTTACTCAGAAATCACATGTTCTGATTGAACGTAGTACTTTGTACAGACATGTTGGTTTCCATCAGACGAAGCAGGAAACATGAGAAGTGATTGTGAAGGTTTATAACAACATAGAGAAACATGTTCTTACTGAGCTGGAGGTGAAACAGTTCACACCAGATGTTGTGTTCTTTTATTCTTCATTGAAACTTCATCGTCAACAGAACTGAACCGAGTTGGGTTTTTAAAGTGTTTGTGTGTTAATAAATATCAGCTCTGTGATTTGATATTAGTGTCATCACACATGGACGCGGAAATGAAAATCCAGCCAATCCGCGCCCACGCGCCAAACCTGTTTTTTTCAGCTGCGGTTCAGGTCCTTTGAGTTTCAGCGCGTTCCGCGCGTGGTTCACAGCAGAATATACACAATTTAAATTTATGTCATAAAGATAAATGATTGCATTGCTGCCTTTGCACATATTAAAATAAAAGCAAACCAGCGTTTCTGTGTAGACCATTGACTGTACAGTGGATATAAAAAGTCTACACACCCCTGTTAGAATGCAAGGTTTTTGTGATGTAAAAAAATGAGACCAAGAAAAATCCTGTCAGAACTTTTTCCAACTCTAATGTGACCTATAACATGAACAATTCAATTGAAAAATAAAAAGGTTAAATATTGTGATTGCATAAGTGTGCACACCCTCTTATAACTGGGAATTAACCAATCACATTCAAACTCATGTTTAATAGTAATCATTACACACCTGCAATCATTAATCCCAAATAAAGTTCAGCTGTTTTAGGAGGATTTTCCTGACATTCTCTTAGTTGCAACTTACAGCAAGAGCCATGATCCGCAGAGAGCTTCCAAAGCATCAGAGGGATCTCATTGTTGAAAGGTATCGGTCAGGAGAAGGGTACAAAATAATTCCCAAGGCATTAGATATACCATGGAACACAGTGAAGACAGCCGTCATCAACTGGAGAAAATATGACACAGGGAGGCTTTTGAGAGGCCTAGAGCAACAATAAAGGAGCTGCAGGAATTTCTGGCAAGTACTGGCTGTGAACTACATTTGAAAACAATCTCCCGTATTCTTAATATGTTTGGAATCTGGGGTAGGGTGGCAAGACAGAAGCCTCTTCTTACGAAGAAAAACATCCAAGCCCGGCAAAATTTAGCACAAACATACATGAAGTCTTCAAAAAGCATGTGGGAAAATGTGTTGAGGTCTTCAGAGAGCAAGGTGGAACTTTTTAGCCATAATTCCAAAAGGTATGTTTGGCGCAAAAACAACTCTGCACATCACCCAAAGAACACCATACCCATAGTGATGCTTGGTGATGGCAGCACCAGGCTCTAGGGCTGTTTTACTTCAGCTGGAACAGAGGCCTTAGTCAAGGTGGAGGGAATTATGGACATTTCCAGATACCAGTCAATTTTGGCACAAAACCTCCAGACTTCCATTAGAAAGCTGAAAACGAACAGGAATTTCAACTTTCAGCACGACATTGACCAAAATCATACATCCAGATCAACAAAAGCATGGCCTCACCCGAAGCAGATTCAAGTTTTGGAATGACCAAGCCAGACCCCAGACCTGAATCCAATTGAACATCTGTGGGGTGATCTGCAGAGGGCTGTGCACAGGAGACGCCCTCGCAATCTGACAGATTTGCCTTTTGCAAAGAAGAGTGGGCAAATAGTGCCAAGTCAAGATGTTCCATGCTAATAGACTCCTACCCAAAAAGACTGAGCACTGTTGTGCAATAGTGCTTAAAAAGTGTTACCATAGAATGGTGAGCCTTTAGGCACTCAATAAAGTTGGTTATCCAAATAAAATATAAAACATTAATATTTATAATATTAATATTAGATCATAACTTTAGTTGATTAAAGTTCTCGCGGGGCACCACCCTTCAAAGAAGGGAAAAGAAAGCTAATTTATTGATTAAGATCAGTCTCATTCAGATCTAGTTCGATTAGAAATCTCAATATTTACTATTAAAGATTACATAATGAACAGTGAAGGTTATGGAGTTCTTAACAGTGTTACGGTTGGCAAACTTCACTTATGCAACATTAATGACAGAACATTTGTGAAAGAAGAACATTTATTATGAACATAATAAAGTATAAAAACACAAATTACCATACAATCAAACTAACTAACAAGGAGGTGTTCATGAGTGTGTGTGTGTATGCAAATTAGGGGCTCTCGAAATGGTGGTTGACCAAAAATGTAACGCCTTAAGATAGCAAGTTGTTTCCAAACTGCGTTGCTAATTCAACAGCTGCAACAGCTTGAAGCTACACGGAGGCAGCTAGCTCCCCCCAGCTTCCACACACAGTCAGCAGGGACACCCGATACTAACTACTACCAAGTGTTTGCTTCTAACCTGACGGTGTTTGAGAAACAGTGTCATGACAGCCGTGGGATTAAAGTCGTAGTTGTGATTTTGGTTTATTGTGATGTAGGGAATGGAACAGGAAGTTTGAGGTCCCGAAATGCTGGCGTTAGCGGACCATCACAGCCAAGGGCTATCCGTGGGCTCTCCGCCATTTCGACGTGTAGTTCCACGTTGGAGAAGGCGGTCCTATCTGTTCGTGTCCGTCAAAACGGAGAAGCATACATTGGCCTTTAGCGTAACTGTGGAGCCGTATGCTCAGATGCTGGTTCGAAGTCCTTACCTGCAGGACATTGAGTCGCTGCTAGGGATGTTGAGCTTGAAGGGCGAGGAGGTTTCTTTGAGGAGATGAGTTGGAGAGCTCTCTGGCTTTCTCGAGACAAAGAGAACATGCGGCAACCGGTTTTGTCAACATGCGGCCGAACTATGGTTTTCCAAAAACCATGGCCCAACAGCGCTGTAACAAAATAAAAGGTGCTTCAACAAAGTATTAGTTTTAGGGTGTGCATATTTATGCAACCAGGTTATTGTACATTTTTTATTTTTCCCCCTAAAAGAATTGTTGGTTTTTCAATTGAATTGTTCACGTTATGGGTCACATTAAAGGTGGAAAAAGTTCGGACATGATTTACCTTTGTCTAATTTTTACATCACACAAACGTTGCATTTTAACAGGTGTGTGCAGACTTTTCATATCCACTGTATATAAAGAGGTTACACGCAGGATCTTTAGGATCCACATGTGAGGATCTGTCCTCACACGAAAACACTGATATCTGCTTATAATCATATTTTAATTGTTTATATGCTGTTTATAAACGGTGACTTTCAAGTGTGTTAAGCACTATAATAATAATATATATGCAGAACAAAAATAAAAACAAAGATGTCTAATGAGTTTAAATGTTTATTCAGTAACACAAATCAAATTAAAAGTTGAATTATTCTGTTGAAAATATAATTGTAATTAAGCTAATACATTAAGTGCAAAGACTTTGTGCAGTGCGATAATATGTATTTAGCACAGTGAATATTGTTAAGAGGGTTAGGCTATTCAAACCTCTGGGTAGGGTTTTAATGCAATTAATAGAATTTTAATCGTGATTTCGATTTTTGGGTCAAACGATCTCCAAACTACTATAATCGAGTTGAAACAATTTATTTTGCATTTTTTTCGAAAAGACGTGAATGCGCAATTCAGTCTTTCCCCCAAAGCATTCAACACGGCCCAGCTGACTGGCACTCACTCTCAAGCAGCTGTAAAGTGAAGGAAGGGAGTTGTGTGTGTGGTGACCGGCGGTATTTAAAAAACAGCGCAAGTGGAAAATGGCAGAGGGAGGGCAGCCCCGTTCGATCGACAAAAAGGGTAGAAAAAGTTATCTTGTGTGAGAACACTTCAGAAGTTCAGTAAAGTTGGCAAGATATTTACAGATTCTGACTTCCTGGATCAATAAGTCATAGGCGAAACGTTGTTAAAGCACAAACGCTGCATAATTCCCACCGTAGTAATGTGGACAACGGGCTACAGGTCAGTTATCGTCAATATGAGTCGTCATAACATTGGTGTCTATGTACAGCCTGCTGAGAAACGAGTGCGCAGGGACCGTCTACAAAGTGCAAATATTATATAAATATATTTTATGAATATTATTCAATAACTTTGGTCTAATACTGTTCAATGTTTAAAAAAGCATGTCACAGATCCATGGTCTCCTGCTGGCTATGCTACAGTACTTAGTTTGGGAAAATGTGTTTTTGTATAATTTTGGGAAATATTAGATATGAATATTATTCAAAAACTTCCCTGTAATAATGTATATTCTCACCAAAATCACGTCACAGGTCCAGGCTCTCCTGTTGGCTATGCTACAGTACTAATAATGAATATTATTCAATCAGCCATTCGAAGAATCCAACGAGGAACAGCACCACCCATGGGCAAGATTTTGCTACAAGGTGATATCTGTGCCACTTAGCAACACAACAAATCTTTTCTGCCAGTTCTCAGTTACAAAGTGTTTTTTGGAGAAAAATACTGAATAAATGCATCATGTTTTCAAACTCAAAAGTAATCGTTTGAATGATCTTGATTTCAATATTGTCCAAAATAATCGTGATTATGATTTTTTCCATAATTGAGCAGCCCTACCTCTGGGTTTGAATACCTGCTCCCTTAATAGTCGCCTCTTTTTAGATTCGCAGTCAGATCATTTCCGTCGCTGCAGTTTCATCTCAATGGATTTTATTTTCTCAAAGAGTCACGAGACCTACGAGTCTGAAATAAAGTTAAATAAAGTTAAATTGAATCGACCTCTGGTTCTTGAGAGCTGGTGATCATACATTTCATCGCCCTCGCCAAAGAGTTGCCTGAGGAAATTGCCTTGTTCTCCTGTGTGGACGAGCCGGCACTGGTTGTAGTGTCTGTGTGTGGAAACCAGTAGAAACACTTGTGTCGTAGAATGGCCAGTGCGAGTCCATCCAACAATAACACGTTATTACACTGAGTCACTGTCTGTTTCTCACTTATCTGATGTTCATGGAGCAGAGGGTTTAATTCTCCTTTACTGAGACTTCACAGTAAAATAAGAACTGAACAATGTGGACTTGAACCAGGAGACATGTTGTTTATGCTCCACATCAAGTCAAAGCTCAATCAAAACAACCACCACTTCCGTTGGTGACCCTTCACAATAAAGGTCCCATACCGGTACACTGCTTAAGATGACAGGAAACACAAATTGATCACACACACACACACACACACACACACACACACAAACACTCAAAAACACACACAGAGAAATCTTTATTATGTCTAAATTTCCAGATCCTAAATTCTTCTCATCTCAAAGAATGTTCAGATTTAGCTGAATCTCAAAGTAAATCTTCTAAATGAACATTTCTGTGATCAACACAGAACTTTTCCAACTTGGTGTGAATTTGAGCCTCTTTTGGTTCATATCTTTGGTTTGACAGTAAATGTACGTTACACATTCGAATGTCTCGTGTGGCAGGAGGTTGTTTTTGTGAAAGCAGCTCAGATAAAACTACTGTATGTTAACTGTCAACAGCCAAACAGACAGACAGTTCCATCAGGATATTTACATTCACAATCCGTCTGTGAGCAAATGCTCTAACTGCACTTTGAATAAAGCTTCTATTCACCACAGTTGATCCTTAACTAGTTGTTTTTTTACCCGGTGTCTCACAGATGATGAGGTCTCCTGCGTTTTAGAGGAGAGCTGCATCTTACCCTGCAGTTTTCAACCTGGTCCACACCCAGTCATTTACTGGATGCAGGTGAAACCAGGACACACTCGTGTCCACTCCTACTACAGAGACAGAGACCTGTTTGTATACCAGAGCGAGCGCTTCACAAACCGGACATCGCTGTTCACAGATCAGATCTCCAGAGGAAACGCCTCCATCAGGCTGACGGGGCTGCAGCTTCAGGACCAGGGCACATACGAGTGTTACACCAGCATCACTGGAGCCGGCAAGTCGTCATTTATCAACCTGAGAGCAGATGGTAAAGAAACTCACAGTGAAAACAGAACACAAATACTAGAAATGATATTTGTCTCTTATTGCTGTTACCTTGTTTAACATGTGTACCGTTGGGTTGAGTTGAAGCTGATACTTAAGCATTGGACGTCTCGTTGCTTGCCGGCACCATTACCTCTTTGAAAAGTGTTAGTCACTAAAGTGCAATGAATCCTGGGACAGGTTGGACGGGGACGGATCCACTCGTTGGAGCTCGTTCTTCAAATGCACCCCCTGAATTGAGACACAGCTGATGTCAGCAGCACCACATATTGGCTCATATGTGACGTGTTAAATAATAAGCAACATATGTCAAATTAATGAAGAGCTCCACAGTGCATGAGGCAAAGATGATCAATGAGTTATAAAAGAGAAATGTTGTCTTGCAGCTCCGGTGCGTCACGTGGACATTGAGCAGGTGGAGGACAGCTTCACCTGCCGCTCAGAGGGGATCTACCCCGAGCCGCAGCTCACCTGGTCCACCAGGCCTCCGTCCAACTTGACCCTTCAGAACCAAACCACAGTGAAGGAGACGGAGCAGCAGCTCTATGAGATCAGCAGCACACTGACACTGTCAGACAGAGACACTGTTCTGATCTGCAGCATCAGCACTCGCCATGGCAGGAGGAGCGCGGTGTGGTATCAACCCAGTACGTTGAATCTGCTCTATGGAACTGAACCTCTGCTTGTTTCACCTACTGCTGAATATTTATATCTGCTCCTACAGATAACTTACATTTTATATCAATGCTGATTCTCAATCTTTACTTTGTTTGTTTCTTTGTCCGCTGAACAGATTTCCACTAAACTAGTTGTGAGGATGGAACGTGGGCCACAGGTCACTCAGTAGAGCTCAGACCTCCACAAGGCCCAACAGTCTCCTTATGAAACCACATTGAAATTCACCAGGCCCAAGATCTGCACCAAATTTCACACACTCATAAATATCAGTCCTCTAAATTTGTCAGATTGTTTCTTCACCTTCATCAGTTATTCGCAGGGAAATCAATGAAAATATTGAAAAACGTCCTCTCTCACAATGGTAATGTGAAAAAACAACAAATCTTGGATCCACACAAACATTTGATGAGTTCTTCTCTGAGCCTGACCCATAACACACCTTCCTGCCAAGTTTCATGGAAATCTATCCTGTAGCAGTGGAGGAGATATCAGCTCCACTGAGTGACCTTCTAGTTCAGTTCATCATTCCAAGGCCACACCCTCCTCCACATGAATCATTCTGATGATAGAAAATGTTCAGAAAGTCTCATCAGAGCCTGAAACCACATTCTGACAACGATGATATTATTTGATCCCTTTTCTTTTCAGCTCCCGTCCCTGTGTCATCGTTTAAAACAACAACAACAATCCACTGCACTGCTCCAAACACCAAACCCCCGACACACTGGGTGTGGAAATTCAACCACAGGCAGATCATTGTGAACCAGACCGGGGTGGACGGCCTCCACAGCGTCTCAGAGCAGTGGAGGCAGCAGGTGGAGGATGTGTCAGCGTCAGGCAGCCTCACGCTGCACCACTTATCTTCAGATCACCAGGGAACGTTCACCTGTGAACTCAGTAGTGAAGAGGAGACGCATTTCATCAACAGCTACGTGACGATAGAGAAAGGTAAGATCCCATGAGACGAGAACTGAGAGATGAAATCCTCAGAGCGACTGTCAGACCTGAGGCTCGTGCAGTGAGTCCTGGTTTCTCCTGGTGGAGCAGATCCCCCAGGGCTCCGTCCTCCAGCTCCTCAGGAGCATCATGTCCACATGTTGTCAGGAGAACAGGAACGAGGAGGCCACACACACACACACACACACACACACACACACACACACACACACACACACACACTACACTTTACACTGAAGACACATCACTGCACTTTGTTGATGCTACAGTTCTACTCTCTGAATTACATGTTTTTCATTTTTAGCTGCAGCAATTGTGGTCGGAGTCCTCGTTGTGTGTGTAGCATTAGGAGCTGGAGGATTCTTCTACTTTATAAGACTAAAGGTAAATATTAATACTTACAATAATTCTGCTGTTCATTTATTATATGATGTTTCTTCTAATGATTATTTCTTTTGAACAAACCCAAAACAGATCATCTACAATCAGATGCTTCAGAGGAAATATTTACAGTAAGTTTACTGTTTATTCTGAACTGAGAATTACAATATTCTGCTCTAAAGAATAACCCTGTTTTCATGGAGATGCTGTAAACTACTTTATTGTTGTCACGTTGCTCTAACAGCTTCATCTCAGCTGCATCAGCTGACACATCCTAAAGCTTCAGTTACTGAGAGTTCGTTCAAAAACCATATCGATATTAGAGTGAAAGAAAATCTGATACCGATATAACGGCCAATAAATTTATGAAAAAGATTTGACAATGATTCCTAAGATGTTGTTATCAAACTTTACGGCAAAGAAATGTAACTGTGAATTGATATTTTACAGTTTAACCATGAACTGTTTTATTAATAACACAAATACAAAGAACTGTAATTAAAATGGCTGCAACTGGCTGAATAATCGAGTGGTGACTGAAACTTGCATCCAAACTACTTGAGGCCTCCTGAGGTCATCTGTCTCACTCCTACAGACAAAGAGTTCAGTCCTTATCACACACGATGGAAGTGAGTGACTGACAGCTGGAGAAATAATGTTCAATATGTACTTATATACAAGGTAATATTCATATTTATGACCAGTGTTGCCACAGTTACTTTGAAAAAGTAACTTAGTTACTTTACAGATTACTTGATTTTAAAAGTAACTTAGTTACTTTACAAGTTACTTGATTTGAAAAGTAACTAAGTTAGATTACAATTTACTTTATTAGTTACATTCAGCAGCTGCCGACAACACCCCCGCCGCCTCAACATAAAAATGACAACCGGTTTTGCCAACACTCTCTTTATTAGAAACCGCCGGAGCCCCCCCCCCCCGCGCGAACGGAGGGTTCCCCCAGCGGGCGCCGTAGCTGAGGTGATCCGCGAGACGGGACCGACACGCGTCCAGAGTCGCCGCCGCCGATCGCCGTACCCGGTCCCCTTCCGCACCGCCGACGGACACCGCCCCGCGGTCCAAGAGAAGGAAAGCCCCCGCACCAGCGACGCCGTGAGGCACCGCGGACGAGGAGCTCCCCCCCCCAAAAAAAACATCGAGGCGTAATGCACACCGAGCCTCCGGCGGCGTGGAGAGGAGGGCGACAGGGCGACTGCTCCCTGAGCCGCGGCAGGTGCCCAGCGGTTTAACCACAAATACTAAAATAGTAATGCAAAGTGACTTGGACAAGTAACTTTAATCTGATTACTGGTTTGGAAATAGTAACGCGTTAGATTACTCGTTACTGAAAAAAGTGGTCAGATTAGAGTAACGCGTTACTAAGTTTTTTACTAAGTAACGCGTTACTGGCATCACTGTTTATGACCATATTAAAGTCAAAGCCATTTGGTCAACATTGTGCTGCAGTAGCAGAACTCTGCAGAACATTGTTGAACTGAGAAGATAAAGATTGAACATATGCTGTAAATATGAATTCATATTAATGTGAATATTGTGCAGATAAAGTTGCACAACTGCATTTCTTTGTGTATATTTATGCTCGTGCATTCAGCCTTTAATAGAAGTTACAAAATTCATAAATACGAGTGTGACCCTCCTATGTGGGTTTTTGGAAAATGTGTGTGTGTGTGTGTGTTTGTGGTCCCTCAAGGTTCCTGACATAATTCACAATAATATGAGGTCACTTTGACCTTTGACCTTTGACCACTGAAATCTAATCAGTTTATCTTTGAGTCCAACTGGTCAAAATGTGAAGAAGTCCTCTAAAGACAGACTTGATACTTCAACAGGCTATGAACATGTTGTGTGACCTTGACCACCTGATCTAATAAGTTCCTCTGTTAGTCTGAATGAACGCTTGAACCAAATCTGAAGGATTCTCTTGAGGAGTTTTTAACATGTTCATGAGGCAAAGAGGGGATTTACCAGGGTGAGGGTCACATGATCACGTTTTGTATGAATGTTGTGTTTTCTGATTTTATTCTAACAGATATTTTCTTTACTTACAGATACGGTGAAGGTGAACTCTCAAAGACTCGATGTAAAGTTGTGGCCTCAGCTCTGAAGTCAGATTGCTCACTTCTGAGAGAACTGGATCTGAGTGACAACAAGCTGCAGGAATCAAGAGTGAAGCTGCTGTGTTCCGACTCGTTCACAGCAACAGGAACATGTGGGAACATTCAGATGAGGGGCGGAGCCAAAACACATATCTCCATAACAACCAGTTGACTCTGAGGTCCTTAAATCCTTCTTCACTTTTCAGACTTTCTTTCTTATTGGGTCATTATTTATTTAAATTGTGTCAGTTCTGCTCTGCTCACTGTCCCTCAGTCATCTGTCACTCATCCAGCCTGTCAGTCACGTCCACCTCATCAACTCCATTCACCTGAGTATAGAAACAAACAGGAAGTGACTGTCAGGAGCCATCCCTACTTTAAACAGTGTTTAATTACACAAACCTGCTCAGTGACCAACACACAGAGAAGAAGCTGATGAATGAAACAATGGTCCAACATGTCTGATCTGATATTTATCTTCAGGTCACAGACTGGACTGAGGTCAGCAGCATGTTGAGAGTCTGTGTTGACATGAAGACGATCCACAACAACAGGACGACACATTCTAATATTCATATTTCTGTATCCAGGTTGGAGGGCTGCAGACTGTCAGAGATCAGCTGTTCTTCTCTGGCTTCAGCTCTGATGTCAAACCCCTCTCATCTGAGAAAACTGGATCTGAGTGCCAACGACCTGCAGGACTCAGGAGTGAAGGAGCTGTGTGGTTTTCTACAGAGTCCAACCTGTCTACTGGAGACTCTGAGGTCAGTTCACTGACTCACTTTTGTAGATCTCATATCTATATAACAGCATTTATACACAATTTATCTCATTTAATTCTAATTTAACATAGTTCCTCTTCATACATAACATGAATCCATTAATTAATTAATCTGTGACATTTTAAATATTCAGCTACTTCTTAGAACATTGAGTTTAGTTCTGGATTTCCTAAACTGATCTGCTCTTAGTCCAACATGTCTGATTTCATATTTATCTTCCATGTTATGAGTCTGTACTCGCATGAATATGTGTCTGTTATTTTCCCACATGAACTCAGTTTTATTTACAATTAAGTTTTATTCTTTATCCAGGTTGTGGAGCTGCAGACTGTCAGAGATCAGCTGTTCTTCTCTGGCTTCAGCTCTGAGGTCAAACCCCTACCATCTGAGAGAACTGGATCTGACTGAAAACTACGACCTGCAGGACTCAGCAGTGAAGGAGCTGCTTCATCTACAGCAGAGTTCAACCTGTCGACTGAAGACTCTGAGGTCAGTAGATGGTTGGAGTCAGTCCACGCTGCTTTCATCAGTATTTTACTAAACACAGTCAGTATCACAGATCGAGGGTCTGTGCTACCAAGCAGGATTTGTGGTTATCAGGTTAACTTCAGGTTTAGTTTTTTCAGTTCTACGAAGCTCGTCCACTTCTTAACGAGGTAAATCACCATGGTAACTTCTGATGAACAGCTAACCTGCTCCAGGTTAAGTTTGAGATCAACCCGTATAGAAGCTCCGCCCACTGATCACAGTGACTCTCCACTGTTGTGTGGGTCACACTCTCCTTAAAGGGACGGATAAGGGAAGTTTAAATCAACGTCTGGTTGGTTCAGTTGATCTCTAACTCACCCAGAACATCTCAATCTCTCCAGACTCATCCTGTCACCAAAACACCAGATGACCTCAGTCAGCTTCCTGAAGACAGGTCCATGTGTTTCTATTGAGTAGTGATGTCAGAGGTTTCCACCACAGTGTGTCCTCAGTGTCAGTGAGTGTCCTCAGAATTGAGAGAGTGTGTGTCCTCAGAATTGAGTCAGTGAGACAGTGTGTGTCCTCAGAGTCAGTGAGACAGTGTGTGTACTCAGAGACAGTGTTTGTCCTCAGAAGTGAGACAGTGTGTGTCCTCAGAATTGAGACAGTGTGGGTCCTCAGAGTCAGTTTGACAGTGTGTGTCCTCAGGGACAGTGTGTGTCCTCAGAGACAGTGAGACAGTGTGTGTCACATCCTGCGTTTCTAACGTTTCTCATCAAGAATCTTCTTCTCTTCCACTCGTCTTGTTAGTAAACAACAGATTCAGATCTCGTGGTCTCGAGTTATTTATTTCATTCACACAGGTTAGTATGTCATGGTCACGTAATATAATTTTACCAGATGCCACCAGGGGGCGCTGTAACTTACACATTGAAACGACCCCAGATGTTTTACCAGCTGTTCTTCCTGCATTTAGCAGCTGTGACTGAGTTTCCTTTATTCTGGATCATGTGTTTGTTCTAATCAGATTTTTATTATAGAACAGTTGGATCCTGGTTGTGAAATATGAGGCTCTACTGTCAATCAAACTGTCCATGTCTGTGATTGGGCATACACAGTAGACCCCGCCCCTTTTATGTGCAGGCTCAGATCTCTTCGTAGTGTCTTCGTAGTTCAGGCCTCAGTGTTTCCTCAGTGAAGCTGTGAGAGGACAATGAGGACAGACGTCAGGATTGGACAGAAACACAGAGAGACAACAGTCGGCCAATCAGACGAGCCAAAAGCTGCTTGGGATCATGTGATTGAGTTGATGTGAAGATGACACTTGTTGTTGTTTTCATGTGAACAGGAAATGAAGCTGGACCACAGCTGACAGCCTCACACAAGGAACAGAGACGGTGTCGTCCTCATCTGATCTGAGACACTTTGTTCTCTCACTTCATCAGTGAAGAACTGATCCGGTGGATCTTTTTCACAGCTCTGAGATCAGTGGGACTGAAGTCTCTCCTCATCAGCATGGTAACAGGAGCTCTTTATACAGAGGACACACCCTGAGCTCTGAGCGTGTTCATTCCAACACGTGAACATGAAGCAGGGAGGAAGCTGCTCCACCTCTGAACAGGACTGAAGTCCCTGCTGCTCTTTCTACTGGATGTGCTGCATCACTGACTCACAGCTGATGAAGTGAGTCTCTATAACACTGATGTCTTCTTCTCTCAACAGGTGGAGGAAGTGGGAGTGATCTTAGTGGAGGTGAGTGTGAAGAGGACAGTGTGTGTGGACGGAGGCTGAGCTGTGTCCTGAGGATCCAGAGGCTGAAGCAGCAGCAGCAGCTTGTGTGTAGAGCGGCTCTGACTGGGCCTTGCTGCTGGGAGGCAGAGTGGAGACAGAGCTCCAGAGGAGTCAGAGGAGGTTGTTGTAATAAGTAACTTCACCACTAGATGGCCCTCGCTCCTGATTGTGTTTATTCACATGAAGAATGTGTTTATTGAAATGACACAACACAAGCAGAATATATAAACCCTCTGTAAAGTGTCACATACTGTATATGTGTTAAAGTTTATTTTATTATGTTCCACCTTTGTCCCCCAGTATGTCTCCATGTGTGTATAACCACATTTTGTGTATATGTTTGTTTATGATCTTAAAGTTCCTGGATTCACGTCAGAAAAATCAAATCACTGAGTTTAAAATAGAGTTTCGTCTTTGACATAAAAGATCAAAACTCTGGATTTAAAAATGGGACGTTTTCATTTCTGCATCAGGTGCAGAGCAGTGGTTGCTTTTCTACTTTTGACCCACAGGTGGCGCTGCAGTATAACAGCAGCACATCCCAGTCAAAGCCTTTATATTCAGTCTATGAGTCAAACACATGGATCATTTCCTCTGTGACAAACCAGATGTAACGAGAAGAAAAACATCTCAGAGAGAAAAGTTGTGTTTCTACTTGTCACTGCTTTAATGCTCAATAAACATCCTTCCACCGACTTCACTGGAATCATGACTCAGCTTTTCTTTCCTCTTCAAACAAACTGGTGAAACATCTCGTCCTTGGTGCAGGTAAAAGAACAAAATCACCAGTTTGACATAATGGAAACAACCAGAAGAAAAGTGAATGAGACATTTACAGAATGAAGAAGAGTCGATGAAGAGCAGAGCATCTTTAAGTCTCTGAGGAAACTGTCTAATAAACATTTTACCATATTTAATAGAAAACTGACCCGAGGACGTTTTATACAAACGTAGATGAAGATTCTTGTTGTACGTTGTCGACCACCACCTCAGAAAAACCACCAGGGGGAGACTGTAGCAGGCCTCTGGGAACAGCAGCATGCTGGGAAATAATTGATGATGGGAGGTTCACAGCAGAGACAAGGGACAAAAAGTGTCTGAGAGATGATGTCCTGAAGACAGTGGACATTTTGGGCCTGTTGTGTTGAACAGGTTGTGTTATTTTGTGGAGACACTTGTCTCAACATGATGATTTCACTTCATGTTCAAGCCCGTCTCAGTTCTTTGTGACTTCAGGATAAGAAATGTTTGACAGAGTCAGTTCCTGACAGACTCAAGTTCTCACTGTGTGGAGAGGTCATCATGTGACTTTGTTATGATCCTCAACACACGTGTGTCAGTGTAACATGTGACTGTGACACCATGTTCATGAACACGCTGCTCTTACATGTGTCCAGCAGATGTTGAAGCTCTGAGGTCCACTTCCTCTGCAGCAGAGTGACACCATCATCTCTTCATGGAGCTGTGCACGAGGCTGGTGTCACCGTGACCAAACAAAGTTTGAACAACACGTCGTCCAAAGGATCCGAATTATGGGATATACTTTGTACTGATGGAGAAAAGATTGTGCTCGAAAAAAAAATTCTACATCTGATCAATACATTTATTTTGTATTATTTATTAGAATCTGATCTAATCTGCCGCTCTTTCACAAGACGTTCATTCACTGCGTAGTTTCAGGTTTAGTTTAGGTGAAGTTTGTTCAGGTTACATTTAACCTCTTTCTCTCCCTCAACGCACGTTTGAGGTAAACCGGAGCAGAGTGAGACATCTGTCTAACTTACGAACATTTCTTAAATGAGAATATTTATTTGTGTTATTTGTTCTTAAAGAGTTTCGAGGCTTCAGCAGCAGAGGAGTGAGAAGAGAAAATAGTTTTTATCTATGACCAAAGAGAAAACTACAGGATATCACAAGACTGAGTGTTGAAATATGGACGGGAAAGTGTCTTCGTCTGATTTCTGTCTTTAAGAGATGAGTTGGAGAGTGGGGGTGCAAGGAGGAATTAAAGATAATAACAGTTTAAAGATGTCTCACGTTGAATCATTGATTCATTGAGTTTTATAGATGTTCAGGTGAGTGTAGTTTAGTTGTCGACCTCTGATATAAAAGTTGATATACAGGAAGTAACACACTGTGTCTTTTTGTTTCTCAGGTCAAATACTTTTGTGTTTTTAACGATGAATCAAAGTTTTCATGTTGTTGTCGCCTCGAGACTGTGACTTGATATTTTACTGTTTAACCATGAATTGTATTATTAATAACACAAATACAAAGAACTTTAATTAAAAAAAATTGTATTTAGGTCCAATGTAACATCTAATAGTATCGTTAATTTGGTAAAATGAAAGTTTCTATATCAGCAAACATGAAGCAGATGTCTGTGTGATGCCTGGAGGAGATGTTTGTTTCAGGTTTGTGGAGCAAAAGCAAAAGCACAAAGAATTGCATGATATAAAATAAGTAGTTCAATGGATTCAATAAGATTAAGAGAAAAAGAAAATGTCCTGATGTTTGATAGTTTCACATCTTCTGCAGTTTGTGTTTATCACTGATGAATAATAACAATCCAGGAGATTAAGATTTCAGTCTCTCTGAATTTTCTTAACTTTGTTTACAGCTCAGACAATGAAGAAAGTGATGAGAACACAAACCATGAAAAGAAGGAAATGCTGTCTGAGACAGAAAGACAAACAAATACCTCAGGATGAAGAAGAGGATTTGTATTTTATATCTGGTACTGTTTTGTATTTGTATATCATTTTATGAGACTTTACTTCAACGACTGTTCTGGCACATTTAATTTTTTATTAAAATGTATTTTTATAAATCTGTGTGGTATCTTTCTGTGTGTGACACATTTAGGATTTTACTCATCAGGGTATGAAAAGCTTAAATACAGAACAGAGGATGACTGCTCATGACTTTGATGAACTTCTATCTTGTCCTCTATCGCCACCTGCAGTTCCAAGCTTCCATTTATCCACTGAAATCTAAATGAATCTACAAATGTCTTCTCCTCTGGCTCCACCGTGTGGTCACTGATTGTTCCAACACTTCCTGAGCTCCAGGGTCAAGGGTTGCCGACCCCTGGTCTAGATTGTCCCACAGGTGGTAAGTTTAACTATCAGGAGAAGTAAAGATGAGATGGTAGAAGATAGAAGTCCAAGTTAGTTTGCATCAAATATTAAATCTGAACACACAGACATGACACACAGTTTTATATTCAGTGCAACACACTTGTGTGTATCTGAGTAATTACATCCTTACACACATAGAAATTGTTTTACGGTGTATAGACGTTTTCAACTGTATTGTTTTCATGTGTGTGGTTCAGGGTTGGATCCAGTCCAGAGACTTTTCCTGGAGAAGATCAGAGAATACAACAACCTGCGCAGGTAGACACACAAAAGAAGTTTTCTATCATATTGTTTTATTATATTAAAGGGACTTGAGTAATTTGATCAGTTCTGTCTAGGAAAGAGAAAATGTAGGATGTAGATGTCCTCCTGATTATTTAAATGTTAAATAAGTAATTGTACCACATTGTTAATAACGTACAAGAACAGCTCCTGTTGTCTCCTCTCAGGTCGAGTGGAGGACCAGTGGAGGAGGAGTCTGATTATGAGCGTCACCTGTCAGAGGAGACAGCAAACAGTCACATGAGGTGTCCTGAATTGCAGTTTGACTTTCTTTACTACTTACAGCTGATGAAAGAGAGAACAATGGTGTTCTAACTGTCTGTTAGAGTTTCCATTCATATTTAAATGTAAATGTAAGTATTTGTAAACTGTGGTAGATCATCAGACTTTAATATGACGTCGAACTTGTGTGACCTGAGCAATGATTTGTCTCGATCAGGGGTCAGCAACCTTTACTATCAAAAGAAACATTTCTCCTCTTCCCCCAAATAAAACTTGTCTGGAGCCGCAAAATATATTTTATAACACAGCTTATAAAGTTATAAGTATAAAGTAAGTAATGTACATAGTTATACTCAGTGTTGTGCCAGTTTACACTTAAAATGAACTAGTTTAAAGTTCTGTTCATGCAGATGAAAGTGAACTAGTTTACATTCATATGTAATATTTTTTAATTTTGAATTAAAGTATTGTTTAGAGGACTAAACTAGTTCACCTTAATTTGTTTCATTTTATGATTTAGGAGACGAACTGACGATCATGTGTTTAATTATTAATCGATGGTACTAAATTTCTTAATGTTTATAAGCTTCGCCCCGAGGTAGATTAATCTCTCTGAAAGAGGGTGCAGCCAGAGGGTCAAAGTACAGAAACACACAACACAGTGTGAGTCGGTGAGTTGGTGAATAAATGCAGCAGCTGCTCTAGGAAAGCTGAAGTGTGTTTGTTAGGTTCAAATCAACCTGATATCTGAAACATGTCCTGGATGTGTTGACCTCGAGGTCAAGTTCCTCTTTATTTACACCGTGTTCTCTCACTTCTCTCATCCACTGTGATCGTGTCGGGATCAGTCGCTGGAGAAGCTTTTGACTCGTTTACTGTTCGTTTGTCTTTATGACTTTAGCTTCGGTTATTAGGAGTTCACCAGGTTTCAGGCCTGTTCTTCAGTAACAGAGACGGAGGAGCGGAGACCCAGTTGTTCGGTGAGTAAACTCTTGTTTTCTTAACGCTTGACACGTTTTACCTCCACCTGTGGGAAGAGGAGCACTTTACAGAGTCACTTTCAGTTTGCATTATGTTCAAAATGGAACTTAGAGTCTGTGAGTCTACAGTCTGAACTGTTAACTCGTCTCTCCTCCATTGATCCACATTCAGTTCTCACAGAATGAAAGACAGATGTCTGTGTTCAAGTCTCTGGTTGTGTGGATCCTCATCATGTGGACTTTCACCACAGCAGGTACGTGAAGTCTGATCTTACTCAGAAATCACAGGTTCTGTTTGAACGTAGTACTTTGTACAGACATGTTGGTTTCCATCAGCCGAAGCAGGAAAAATGAGAAATGATTGTGAAGGTTTATAACAACATAGAGAAACATGTTCTCACTGAGCTGGAGGTAAAACAGTTCACACCAGATGTTGGGTTCTTTTATTCTTCATTGAAACTTCATCGTCAACAGAACTGAACTGGGTTGGGGTTTTAAAGGTGTGTGTGTGTGTGTGTGTGTGTGTGTGTGTGTGTGTGTGTGTGTGTGTGTGTGTGTGTGTGTGTGTGTCTGTAACACTCAAACACTGACGATGATGTAAGATTATATTTTCCAATGTTTAAAAAGAAACAAAAATCATCACATTAAAATTAAGTTACCAAATTCATTTTAATGATAAAAACATTAATCTGTGAAGAAGTTTAGAGGAAACAGTTTCTGTTGTTCCAAGTGGAATCTTGCAGAACCAGATTGACTTCGTTCCACAAACGTTCCAGAGGAAACACGTGAAACACATTGATTGGTTAATGTCAATAAGCTGTAAATTGTGTCTCTAATGTTATTGGTTGTGTTGTGTATTTGATATTAAGCGTGACACCGTTACATGGTGTGCTTTTGGGCATTCAATGCATTTGGTGATCAGATTATTACAAATATTAATATTAAATAATAACTTGAATTGATTAAAGTTCCCTCAGGGCACCACCCTTCAAAAGAAGGGAAAAGATAGACAATTTATTGATTAAGTCTCATGAAAGAACTAACTACAAATTTGGAACTCTGATTAATAATTAAATTAATAACTATAACCAAAATTACCATATAGATAGTTAGCTAAGTTGAATGATATAGTATAGAGGTTGGAAAATTCACACTTATGCAACATTAATGAAAAAACATTTGTTGAAGAAAAACCTTCATGATGAAGATAATAAAAGTATAAAAACACAAACTACTGAAGGTTTCCTTACTATATAAAGGTAGGTGTGTGTTTGTGTGTGTGTGTGTGTGTGGGAGAGAATAAATATCAGCTCTGTAATCTGATAATGATGTCATCCCACATGAAAAGCCAGCCGATCCGCGCCCATGTTAACAAACCAGTTTTGTTGTATCTCCGAGTTTCTCCGCGTTCCGCGCGACTGAAAAATAACTTCATCACAATTTGAATTAATGTCATAAAGATAAATGATTGCATTGCTGCCTTTGCACATATCAAAATAAAAGCACACCAGCGTTTATGTGTACACCATCGACTGTACCGTAGATATAAAAAGTCTACATAACCCTGTTAAAATGGTAGGTTTTTGTAATGTAAAAAAATGAGACCAAGATGAATCATGTCTGAGCTTTTCCAACCTTTAATGTGATAACATGAACAATTCAATTGGAAAAAAAAAAAAAATCTTTTAGGGGGGAAATAAAAAGTTAAATAATGTGGCTGGCTAAGTGGACATTAATTATTAATATTATTAATAATAATATTAATAATTAACTTATTAATAAGTGTGCACACCCTCTTATAACTGGGAGTTAATCAATCACATTCAAACTCAGGTTAAATATATGGATTTTCCGCATATTTTCTTATTTACATCTTACAGGAAAAGCTCTGGTCCGCAGAGAGCTTCCAAAGCATCAGAGGGATCTCATTGTTGAAAGGTATCAGTCAGAAGAAGGGTACAAAATAATGTTTACATTACATCACACAAACGTGGTGTGTGTAGAATTTTTATATCCACTGTATATAAAGAGGTTACACGCAGGATCTTTAGCACGTCTGTCCGTCTTGGGACAGATCCTCACATGTGGCTCTCTGAAGTTTCTACGTTTGTTTTATGTATTTTTCTCTTGTTGAGGGTTAAGAACAGAGGATGTCACACCTTGTTAAGTTCTATGAGACAAATTTAGATTGTGAATATGGGCTCTCCAAATCAAATTTGATTGATTGACTTTTTGGGAGCTGTCCGTCTTTATTTACTGTCTGTGATCCAATCCGAACTTTATTCTACAGTATTTGTCACGAGTTATTATTTAGTTAAAAGTGCAGGAATCTAAACAAAGACACTGATATCTGAGACATGTTCATGTTCCATATCAAGTCAAAGCTCAATCAAAACGACCACCACTTCCCCTGGTGACCCTTCACAATAAAGGTCCCTTACAGGTACACTGCTTAGGATGACAGGAAACACAAATTCCCTGATAAAACCTTCACAATAAGGCAACTAAATAAATTAGCTTACATTCACACTGGGTGATTATCAACCGGTTCTGCAGCTGAGCTGCGTTTATACCAGAGGTTTATACAGGTTTATACATTTGAAAACTCTTTTCAAAGTGGGTTAGCGAGTGTGTTATTTTGTACACACACACACACACAGGATTCTAAAAAAATGTATCTTTCTTTACGTCTAAATTTTCCAGATCCTAAATTCTTCTCATCGCAAAGAATGTTCAGATTTTGCCGAATCTCAGAGTAAATTTTCTAAATGAACATTTCTGTGATCAACACAATTTTTCCAACTTGGTGTGAATCTGAGCGTCTTTTAGTTCATATCTTTAACTTAAAACTTTGAATAACTTAGAGACACCATAAGAAATTGTCCTTCCTCGGAGGGTCGCTAAACATAAAACCTTTCTCTAGAAGTTTACGTCAACAGCAAGTCCGCGACTCCACCGGAACCGTTTCAAAATGAAATCATATAACATTTTCACAATAAAATAACAGAAATACACTTCAATACATACACAAACAATAACACATGTAGGGTTAGTTACACTCCCACCAAATTATGAGTGTTTTGTAAAATGACAATAAAACCGAATAATTTCACATCAACTATATCAGTGCATTTGCAATCATAGCTTGAGTAGCTTCTAACAGAATAACTAACTTTTGCACTGGACGTTCCAACACAAAGTTTACCAGAGTGTTTAACCTTTATATTCAAGTTCTTATCTCCCACTGAGATTCTTTGGGTCTCTGGCGGTCTCCTGAGTTTGAGACAAGCCACACTTTGACAGAGGAATGATGAAACTGCTCTACTCATACCAGGAATCCAATAGCCACTGGATCTGATGTTGTTCATGGTGAAACCTTTTCCCTGATGCTTTACTCTTTTGTGGCTACGAGCCATTCTTAGTGATGTCACATGCTGTTCTTTGGGAATGACAATTGGGTGCTTGAAAGAGTCAAAGAAAGTTGAATGGCAGAGTTTTCCTCCCACCTTGAGAAGCCCATCCGTGTCAAGAAATAGATCAAGCTGGTGCAGCTTGTTGTGATGTGGCAGTTGGCTTCCTTTGCTCAACAGCTTTATTTCCTTCCCATAGGCCTTGCTTTGCACATTCAGAAGTATAAAATGTTCAGCACGTTCCTGTTCACTCACTGTGGAAGGAGCATGTGATCTGATCTTCTTAGCTCGCCGTTGAATGCGGGCCACAGCCTTGGAGCATTTTTGGACCATGCAAAACACCTAGAAAAACGATCTCCAAGACTCTTTGATTCTGTGGTTTTTGTCAGCAGTGTCTGTGCCTTTCTGACTTCTGGATCTCCTATGGACAGACTTAGCACCCTATCCTTCCGTGTTGGTAATTCTTGAATTCCATCGTGGGCTTCCTTCTTGATATCACCTCTCTCAAAGATGTCTTTCTTGTATTTTTCATCTTTCTCTAACTTTCGTCTTACATTACTTTGTCGGATTTCAGCGAGCCTTTTGCTATCAGGTAAGTGTGGCCATTGCTTGAATGGCAGAGGCATCTCATAATGTCCCTTTTCACTTTTCCTTATGCTTCCTTTAAGTTTTCCAAGGAATATGAGATCCTCTTGTGAAACAGTCTTGTCTTTTCCTTTCGTGTCTTTAGAGTCTGACTCCAGGATGCTTATAATGTCCATTGGCGTAACTGGAGGAAGCTCCTTAATGTTGACTCTGTGACACAGGCTGGATTCTGTTTCATCCAGGAATGGGGGTTGAACCTCTGTTGTGCAATAGTAGGGGGACTCGACGTTGGCTAATTATCAATAATCATGGAATATGATTATTGAAACAATAAAGATTATTTATTAAACAAAATAATTAGATTATTAATTGAAGATGATCAGTAATCAAATAACAATAAAACCATTAATGAGTAAATAAGGAAGTTCAACAATTAAGAATTATTAAATCACTAATTTGAGAATGATAAAGTTTATTGATTAAGAATAATTAAATAATTAATGTAAACTTTAAGAATAATCAATCAATGAATAACAACTACTAATGAAAAACAAGTAATTATCAATTTAGAAAGTACAAGCTATCAATTAATAATGATAAGGTTATCAACCAAGAATAATGAAATAATTAGTCACAACAATAAAATCGTCAATTTAAGAATGCTACTATCTATATTAATACTCGAGAAGGGGCACCACCCTGGTTACAGGGACCAACGAATAAGTCTATAAGTATCAGTCTCATCTGATAAAGTTAAATTAATAATCTCAATAGTTAATATTAGGGATTATATAATAAACGATGAAGGGTTTGAGTTCAAGCACTGGCTATCGTTATCCAACTGTGTTCACATAAATATGCACCAATAATCACAAGATTCGAATACTTTAAGTATAAAAGGGGTTTATTAAAAAGATATAAAAGTCAAAGTTGTTCCAAATAATTCTTCATTTAACACAATCCGCTATATCCAATACAGTCGCAGCACATTTAGCACAATTGATCACACTGCCATCCTTCTGATAGGGCTGTGTGTGTGTTCGTGTGTGTGTGTGTGTGTGAGTGGGGGGAAGTGTATGTGTGTGTGAGAGAGAGGGAAAAGGGGGGTCGATGACTCACGAAGTTTAAGAGGGCCGGCTTAACCCTGGGGGTTTGACTACAAAATTGGTGATGTAATATACACCAGGACTACAACTCAAAATGGCGGAGTCGCCTAAGGAATTTAGAGTCCGAATGGAGGGCGGGCCTCGATGTGTATTGCAATCAATGGTCGAAGGACCACGTAACTTAGAGTCAAGATGGTCAAAGATGGCCGACTTAAACACACGTGGGACAAAGGTCGAGGGAGGACAAAGGGATTCTTTGTCTTAGCTTAGCTTTAGCGCCGAATGGCGTCGAGGTGCGTTCAGGCCCTCCTTGATATCAGAATGACTATATGTAATGCGACTATGTGTGGGTGCGTGGGCGAGGATGTGTATGTCGGCGGATGTGAGAGAATACAATAGAGAGAAAGAGAGAAACATATAGTAACACAGATCGGAGATGATCTTAAAAACGCCGTCAGAGGCGATCACACAGTGAGGCCGGCAATCCAGCTACGTAAGAGGTGTCTTTTAACAGATGCACGTCTTCTGTGAGATCGGCCTGACGGAAACACGAATCAAACAGGAAGCGCCGGATCGTCACCGCGCGCTTTTCACAATAAGATCGACACGGCGGTCTTTCTATAAAAGTACAATCATATACAAAAACACGCTAATTATTAAAACTAGACTCTGCCCAGACATATGTCTCTTACTTCGTGTTGCTTCGCGGGGTTTCGTGCACGACCGGAGTAGCGCGAATCCCGGAAGGAGGAAGTGGATGATGTCCTGGCCTCGGGCCGCTGATCGCGGAGCCGCTGGGGGCGACGGCGAGATTGCGCTGGGCCGAATCGGAGAGGATTCTTCTCGTTCTCCTTGGCAAGGTCTTTGCCCGTCTCGGAGAGAATGCTTCTCGTTCTCCTTGGCAAGGTCTTTGCCCGTCTGCAGGAAGGAACAACCGTCGCCGGATTGTCCGTGGATGGCGGGGAGAGTGTCTCTGTTCTCGGCCAGCGAGTGAGGGGGAGCTTCTGCCGCGCGCTATTCAGATTAAAAGCTTTAAGTAAAAATAGGAAAAATAAGCTTACGATGTACTAAAAAAGGATAAGTTAAGCTTAAACTGGATTAGAAAAAGTAGCTTTAAACTAAAAGTGAAACTACGAAAAGATAAGTTTAAAATAAACTTATGAAAAATCAAACAGCTGTTAAGTTTGTTTCCTTTGTGTCCTGTGAATCACTGAGAACTAAACTGGAGATGCTAGCTCTAATGTGAGTGGAACTGGAAAGAAATATTTTCGGTGTGTTTGCCCTTAAATAGCACCTTAGAGGTGACTCCCGCCTTCTAGCAGGACTAAGGGTCTTAGGCCAATAGGAAGGTCAGAGTTCAAAATCTGAGGCGCGGCTAGAGACACAGCAGGGGTCATTGACAGTTTCAACTGTAGCCTGCTCCCCCCCCGTACTTTAGGCTGGAGTGGAATCTTCCACCAGTCCTCATTTTATGGTTCTCTGTGGCTGTAGGTCCCAACATCCCCCCTTTGGTCTGGAGAGTGGGACGTTAGTCGCGGTTTTCAGAGCAAACAAGGGTCAACAGTCCAATTATAATCCATGGGATAATCCTTGAGTGAAGTGGGAAAAGTGAAAAGTCAGTTCATTTTACATGAGGTGTTTGTCCTCGGCAGAGAGAGAGCATATATGTCTGGGCAGACGGAGGCATACTCTTGACAGAGTGAGACATTTATGTCTGGGCAGACAGAGGCAAAATCTAGGCAGAGAGACTATCTACTATTCCTAAAAACACAGCACACGATTTCAGTTTCACACCCTCTTCTCGGCAGTAATTGTAACATACCTATGAATTGATACGAAAGGTGAAATGAAAAGAAAGGAAAGGAAAAACGGCGCAAGAGAGACAGACAGAAATTTCTTAAATTAGTGGGATGTCTTGGGTAGCCCGGGGAGCTATCTTAGCCTTTCTTTTGGGAATGAAAAGGAGTGAGTCCAATTTCGCTTGGAGTTTCTGAATGTATCTGTGCAGAAAGAAAACCACACCTATCGTAATAACCCATCCACTAAGGAGCAGTACCAGCGCGACCATGCTAATGGGATGCTCTGTAATTCCTGCTGTCCGATGAAAGTGTCTACCAAATTCGGTGGTAAGTCCAGTTGATCTAACGTGGAACTTTACCTCCCTTGTTCCTTCAGCTAAAAGCTGTTGTTGGATATCGGTGTCAATTGTGAGGTTGTGACCCTGAAAGGCGTCCATGATCTCAATCTCTGTGTCGTGTCTGTCGGAGTTGAGATGATGGAGGACAATGTCACCAATATGTACAGTGGCTCCTTGAGGAACCACCAAGAACATCGTCTGGTTTAACAGCTTTAGTTTAGTGGATGAATCATGACGGTCATAGGCCATTATGGCTTCAGTGGCGGGTGTGTTAACCAACCATTTGTCACCAGCTCGCTCTACTCTTGTAGGAGTTTCCTCATTCCTGGTGGACATGCTGCCTTGGCACTTTTGTTCTGGGGCATTGGCTCGCAGACCACAGAGGTAATCAGTAACATCCCTGATAAAGGGTGTGCTGGGACAAATCCAATGTATGTCCTTCGTTTTTGTGCATAAACTTAAATTTGAAACAAATAACCCTAGTTAATACTGAAAATGGAATGAAGATTTATATTAATGCATGCTGGTGGGTTGAATTTTACGCATGCGACTATTGAAGCTGTGAGTGGTTCAGTGGTTTTCATCTAAGAGTTGGGCTGCCTCCCCCCTTTCTGACGTGGGGTAGGCCTCTGCTCCTGAGATTGGGGAAGGATGGTATGGCTTAATCTGGTTTGAATGGACCCATTTGTACGTGGGGGGTCTTCTCTGTTTCGGGATCCTGATTCGGTATGCTACCGGTGAGAGTTTCCCCACGACCTCAAAGGGACCTATCCAGCTGGGGAGGAATTTCTTGGAGACCCCCACTGGTCTTATGAACTTGAAATAGAAAACCTTGTCACCCACTTCGTATTCATGGTGGGAGGTTTTCTTGTCATAGTAGGCTTTTGAAGCTTTCACACTGGCCTCCAGAGTTTCTTGTGCCAGTGCAAAGGTCGTCTTCAGATGGTCACGTAGCTCTGCCACGTACTGATGTGCAGTGTATGCGGTCACAACGCTGAGGTCTTCCGCATGGTACAACAGATGCAGGGGGAGAGTCATTTGTCTTCCTGTCATCATCTCAAAGGGGGTGACACCTGTGGAGCGGTGCGGGGTGGACCTGATTGCCATCAGCACCAGGGGAAGTTTTACGTCCCAGTCCTTTCCATTGCTTCCTACGTACTTCTTCAGCATGTGGATAATGGTCCGGTTGGCACGTTCTACTTGGCCTGACGATTGGGGGTGATGGGAGATGTGGAATCTGACTTCAACTCCAAGTATGTCGCAGAGGGAGGTCATGACGTGAGATGTGAAATGGGTTCCCCGGTCCGAATCAATTGAAAGTGGTAGGCCCCAGCGACTGAACACATGATTTAGCAGTAGGACTGCTGTGATGACGGCTGTGTCATTGGACGCTGGGAGGCATTCCACCCATTTGGTGAAGGCACAAGTAACGGTGAGCAGGTACTTGTTGCCTCGTGATGACTTTGGGACCGGTCCAATCCAATCGATCTGAAGGTGGGACCATGGAAATGAGACCCCCCTTCCTTGAAGTGGGGCGCGACTCAGTGGTGATGACGGTTGGAACTGGCAACAGGTAAGGCACCCTCGGACGTATGATTGGGTGTCATGGGCCATTGATGGCCAGTACCCGACTTGCTGCAGGGTGCTTAGAGTAGCCTTGTAACCTCTATGGCCACCGACAAGGGAATCATGAGCGTGGGACAACATTACCCCCCGGTGGTTGGTCGGAACGACCCACCGGTTTGGTCCTTGGCCATTACGGGTGTAGATGAGCAGATCCTTTTCCATCTTCAGGTGGGGTAGTGCCGTTTGATATGCCCGTACCTCCTTGGGTTGGTCAGTGAATGGTTGGGAGTCTTGCGGGGGAGGTGTCGCGACTATCTGGCGGATGGCACTGATGACGGGATCCTGTTCCTGCATTGCAACCAAGTCTGTATCTTCAGGTTTACGACCCAGATGCAGGATCTGGTCGCAGGCTTGGGGGTTCTCTTGTCGCTCCCTTGCCTGTCGTCGGGTGATCGCGTTCACTACGCAGTTTTGGGGACTTTGAAGTCCATCGCCCTGTAGTTCCCAGTGCACGCCTTCGTCTGCTCCTAGCTTGGCTAGTCGGTCTGCTTCGTCGTTGCCGTCTTTGTCTGGTCCAGCTAGTTGGGAGTGACCTTTGACTTTCTTCCAGTAAACTATCAGCCCTTGGTCTGTTACCAACTGATCACAGGTCAGGAAGAGTTCTGAGTGCTTGACTTCCTTGTTCCTGGCATTTTTCATTCCTTTTTCCTTCCATAAGGGAAAATGGGAGATGAAACTGTGACGGGCATAGTTTGAATCTGAACAGATCACCAACTGCGTTATAGCCAGCTTGACTGCTTGTTGAAGGACGATGAGTATAGCAGCGATCTCTGCGTACTGGCTGGTCTTGGGCCCTAGCTTGTAGTGAGTTGGTTCGCTGCTGCTGTAGTTGGCCCAGGCAATGCCAGCTCCTGCCCGGAGCTGGCTCTCGTGGTGGAACGAGCAGCCATCAACATAGACCTTGGGAAGATCTTCGCAGACGTTTTCTTCATAATAACGGTGGTTGGAAGGCAGTGATGGAGTGGTTGTTGGGAGAGAGATGGGGTCTGATTGTTCATTTTCATCACAATGGTGGCACTCCGCCAAGCCTTTACCCAGGGCCATCTTGTTGTTTTGGGCGTATTTCACTTCGATGTCGTAGCCTTGCAGTGCCATCATCCATGTGGCTATGCGGCTGTTTGTGACCCGTCCTTCTCTCAGTCTTTGGCTGTTCAGGAAGGCTACGGGTTGGTGGCACGTCTCTATGATGACCTTCTGTCCTCCGATGTAGCTGCGGAAGTGTTCTACAGCCCAGACTGTGGACAGGAGTGCTTTCTCACAGTCTGAAAATTTGATTTCCACACCGCTAAGGGGTCGACTGGCGTAGGCCACAACACGCTTGTCGGTGTCGTACTTCTGTGCCAGGGCCGCACTGAGACAGTGGGAGGAGAAGCTCGCCTCGAGGTGGAACTCTTTGTCTTTGTCTGGGTAGGCCAGACAGGGTGCCGAACAGAGTTTTTTTTTTCATCTGACGGAAAGATTGTTCTTGGGATTCTTCCCACTCGAAGGGCTTGTCTTTGCGCAGGAGTTCGGTGAGAGGTCTGGCTATCTCTGCGTAGTCTTCAATGAACTGGCGGGAGTAGTTACAGACCCCGAGGAAACTTCTGAGTTCTGTTAGGCGACTGGGGGCCTTGATGTCTTTGATGGCTTGTATCCGCCCTGCTTGGGGTTCGATGCCATCAGCGCCGACTATCAGGCCAACATATTTCACCTTGGTGCGACACCACTGGCCTTTGGTGAGAGCCAGCTTGGCTCCTGCATTGGACAGTTGCTTGAGGACATGTCGGATCTCAGTTATGTGTTCCTCAAAGGTTTGGCTCCTCATGAGGATGTCATCCACATAAATGAGATTTCCACGTGTTGCGGCGTCACTCATGGCTTTGTGGAGAAAGATGTTGAACTCGGATGGAGAGTTTGAATATCCGAAAGGACACCGGTTCCAGGTGTACTGGCTACCTCCGAAAGAGAAAGCTAGTTTATACTGGTCGGCTTGGTCTACCTTCATAGTCCAGAATCCATTTGCCACGTCTACGGTGGAGAAGAACGTGGCTCCTTTTACTTTGGCTAGCTCTTGATCAAGGTGAATCATGGGCCAGTGGGACAGGGGGACTTGTTTGTTCAGAGGACGGTAATCGATGGTGAGATGCCATTTTCCGGTTGGTTTTAGCACTGGCCAAATGGGTGAATTGTAAGTTGAATTACATTCCCTGATTATACGTTTCTCTAACAGGGTGTCGAGGATGTCTTGAATGGACTCGTAGGCTGCCAATGGGATTTTGTACTGACGTACGAAGGTCGGAGGTGCGTTTGGATCCGTGGGGATACGCACCATGTGGAGGTCAGTGACTCCACAATCGGTAGAGTCTTTGGAGAAAATTGACTGGAAGTCAAAGAACAGATCCCGGAGCACTTTCCTCTGTGCGTCTGTTGTCAGGGCATCTGCTTTCTCTAGTTGTTGTCTGATCTCAGCCTCGAACCCGGGATATAGTTCTGCAGCCTGTGCATCCCCTGGGCTGTCCTGCCCTGGTTGAGTTGCTAGAGCATACACCATCATGTCCCCTTCTGTCGTCAGGGAGGCTCCACAAATGGCTTCATCTTGCAGTGACTCATGACGCATAACCGTGATCATGTTGGTTGGGAATGTGTGAAGGACTTGATCCACGGCGTCGTCTTTGGCTAGAGAAGGGGGAAGTTCCCCAATGACCGGTATCGTCAGCTCGAAATCGTGGAATGAGCTGTCAATCAACATTCCTATCACTTTGTGTGCTTTTAATTGAACGGGGCAGTGCGTGAGGTTTTTCACAAGCACATACGTCGTTCGGTGGTTCACTTCCAGCAGTGGCGTGCCACAGACTGCCAGGTTGAGTTCCTGGAAGGAGGGCAGCGGTTGGAAGAAGGCCTGCGGACCCGGTAACCTTTGTCCCTTGAGGATTTCAAGTCGGATCGGGGCCCCGGCGGTTCGTGGAGGAATGACCATGTCAACCTCACTGGCGACCTGGCAGGCTTGGGGAATCGTTTGTCCAGAGAGCATCTGGACTAGGTCGTTGGACAGGCAGTAGCTCTCGGCGTTGACTTGTGACCACAAAACTTGGTTTATGGTGTCCACTTGTGTTCCAAGTCTGATGAGGAGATCTGCTCCTACCAAGAATGAGAAGGGAAGTTGGGCTACTACGCTCACGAAGTGCCAGATCTGTCGTTTTCCGATTCGCACGGAGATAGCGCACACTCCAGTCGCTTTGATAGGGGTCTGTGGTATCTCTGCTGAGAGAAGTCGGTGGCAGCGTCGCACAAAAAGAGGTGGGGGTTCCAGTCTGCACAGATCAGTGTACGTTTCCATACTGATTGCGGATTTCTCGGACCAGAGTGCTACTAGGGTTTTGGAGGTCAGGATGCCGTTTAGGAAAACGTCTTCTTTGATGCGGGGAACGTATAATGACGGGTTCTCATTGTTTAAGGAACATAGGAATGAATCATGGGTTCTGAAAGTGTTTCCTGAATCATGTGGTGGCCCGGGCCCACTTGCCGTGGTCCTGATGGGATTCGGGCTGGAGTCCGTTTCTGGAAGGGGCAGGTACATCGGGGAGATTCTGCTGGGTGTCTGGATGGCAGTGACTTGAATGGGAGGACTGGCGTTAGGCTCGAGAGGTTTTGGGTTATCGACTTGAGCCCAAATGCGTCCCTGATGACAGTCGATGAGCGGGGCCAATCGATCCAGCAGGTCCTGACCGATGAGCAGTGGTTCTGTGTCGATGGAACAGATGTAGATGGGATGTGCCAGACTCATCTCTTGGAAGGTGATATCGATCCAGGCACGTTTTGTGATGGGTGACTGGTCCTGAGTGTAGCTGGTGATATTAATGTTGCAGGTTTCAATTTGCAGGGGTTTTCCAAGGGATAACATGGTTGTTTCGACTTGGGAGAAAGTGTTAGCACACATCAGGCTGATTTCCGAGCCTGAATCAAGTAGGGCCAGGGAGCTGAAGCAGCCTCCTATTACCACTGAGGTATATATGCGCTGTGCGTTGCCTTTCCGGACAAGGTCGCCCAAGAAAGTTAAGAAGGGAGCAGTGTCTGTAGTGAAGATTTCAGGGTGTGGTCTAGTGGTGCTTGAGTTTCCCCAACCGACAAAGTACACTCTGGAGGTGGGGATGGCGGACACCTGTTCTAGTCACATTGATGGGGGACCACCGTCTGGATTCTTTGGGGGACCCGGCGGTGCAGTGGGGATCTTAGAGGCATCTTGTTTCCCTACTGCCTCTGACACCCATCGGCGTATCAGATCTTCCATTTGTGGATGCATCTGTTGATGCCTTTGTGGAGGGAGCTCCTGTTGATTCCAGCGTTCCTGTTGATTCATGGGTCCCTGTCTCCTCCCATGTTCTTGTTTCTTCCAATTATCCTGCGGATTCCATGGGTCCTGTTTCTTCCAATTATCCTGCGGATTCCATGGGTCCTGTTTCTTCCCATGTTCTTGTGACCTCCCTTGTTTGGGATATTTGTTGTCATACTTCTCGTGGCGTCCTCGCTCAGCCCAATCCCTGCCTCTCTGTTGAGAGGTTGTTAGGTGCTGTGACCTCTGGTTGCGGGGCTGGGTTGACCCCTCCCTTTCTTGGTTCCTTCTAGGATCCTGTTGGACGGGTCGACGTTCACGATCCTCTCTCCTGTGGTGTGTTTTGGCCAGAGGTATCTCGTTACCCTCCAGCGCCAGATCCATGTGGGGTTGAGCTTGGATCCCCAGAACCCTGACGTCCTGTTCTTGTCCTTCGTTTTGGCGTGTTCGCGTCTCCCAGGCTAGTTGAGAGTACCTTCTCATCTCTTGCATCGAGTGGTCACCAGCTCTGCAGTGCATGGTAACATCATATCGCACACTATCGTGGAGATTGTGCAGGAACAAGGATTTGAAAGCTGTGTCGTTTTCCAGCCCGGGGGCGTTACGCCCTTGGAAGTACGCCGTTCTCAGACGTCTGTAATATTCCCTCGGAGATTCATTCTTCCTCTGCAGGACAGCGAAGGCACCGAGGGTTGCGGAGGCCTGGTCGGTGAAGAGTGAGTACTCTTCGCGCAGGGCCTGACATAGGTCGAAATAATTGTCTCTGACCTTATGTGACAGAGTTTCCATGAAGGCGTGGACGTTTCTGGCTGTCGTCTTCCAGACTAGCTTCAGCTTTTCTCTGGATGAGGGGTTGGTTATGTCCAAGAGGCAGCGTTCTACCTCACGAAGATAATCGTCCACGTTGGACCCTCGGACGTCGGGATCGAACCGATCGATGTCTTTAGACAGGGACTCGATCTGTCGGGTGCGAATTCCCTGTACCACTGGTGCTTCATGGTGCTCAGAGTCATCCGAATCCGGTTCTTCCTGGTGCTGGTCATAGAAACAATCTTCTTGGCGTGCCTTCGGATTGGTGGACCAGTTCGGATGTGACCCAGAACCAGATCGTTCAGCCGCCTGCGTGGTAGGTGGAGGATGGTTGTTAGACGGGTTCCTCCCTGATTGTGAATATCCTTCAGCCATCCAGGGCGGCGTTCTTCCGTCGTCCTGATATGGAGCAGGTAAGTTTCGTACAGGGGGAGCCCTTTCTAAGGTGAGTTGATTTCCAACGTCAGCTGGACGGGCGTTCGGTGTTGCCTGATGGTCAAGAGTCACTGTGCTCCTAGGGGTTTCTGCTGGCTCCGTCCTCGCGTTGGCCGGGGTGGATCTCTGATCAACGTTATTGATAAGCCAGGGTGAATCAGTTTCGGCCACCTGACGTTGGCGTGGCCGTGCTTGCAGTTGCTCTTCTGGTGTCTCTACTTCACTGGCTTCTCCGGATAAGGTGTCAATTCTTGACCTTGTTTCCATTCCAGAGGGCCACAGACCGTTTCCTATATATCTTGCCTCTCTTTCACTCTGACGTTTGACCTGCTGACCTGAGGTTTTCGCACTCCTGCAGTGTCTGGTCCCATTCTTCACGGGACCTATCAACTTCCTGTTGTAAAGAGGAATTCCTCCCTTGCAAATGGGACTTTTCATTAAGCTCTGCCTGATGTACTGCTTCCATGGCACTGATCTCGTCAGAGTGTTGTTTGGCTTTCATCTGGGATCGGCGGTCGTACAGGATGGCCAGTTGGCCCAGAAGTTTGGTTACTGAGCGTTGGGGGCCAAAAGGGTCTTCCATGTACGTGACTATTTCCTTTATCTTGTCATCGCAGGCACTGACATCGTAACCACTGAACTCACTCACCTCATCAACCGACAGCTTCACCAGATCTGCGACCAAATGTGGCATGTCGTCTGGCCTTGAAGAGGCCTGCGCCCCACTTTGGTCAGAGTTACTCATTGTCTAAGTATTATAAGACAATCAGTGGATTACTTAAGCTCGCTGGGATACCAGCGGGTAACAATCTTAAATTGCACTATACGATCAGAAACACGGGTGAGCTCTACCCTGTGTCTATCACGTAACTTTAGGCAGGATAGCTCGGCGGCTCAATCCTCTAGACCTAGTAAGCAACAATTAATCTCAAAATCAAAACTAACATGCAGAAAATCTCCAATCAAAGTTACTAACAACTGAAAATGCGGTCAGCAACCAACCACGGTTACGCAAAGCCCTAATATACCTGCTTGGCAAAGGTTTAAGGGAATCAAAAATAAAATTTTGAAAAGAAAAATAAATCTCTTGAATATTTTTTTTTTTAACAATCAATTATGATCAATTTTGAAATTTCGGAGAAAGAAGAAAAAATAAAAATTATTAATTTTGGAAGAAGAAAAAAAAATTAATAAAATTTAAATTTAATAAAAAAAATTAAGTTTATCGAAAAATAAATCTATCGAAAATTAAATTTATTGAAAAATTTAACTATTGAAAAATTAATTTATTGAAAAATTAATTTATTTAAAAAATCAACTTATTGAAAAATCAATTTATCGAAAAACTAAATTTATTTGAAAAAAAATAATTTATTGAAAAAAAAATCAATTTATCGAAAATTAAATTTATTAAAAAATTTAACTATTGAAAAATTAATTTATTGAAAAATTAATTTATTGAAAAATTAACTTATTGAAAAATCAATTTATTGAAAAATTAAATTTATTGAAAAATTAATTTATTGAAAAATCAATTTATCGAAAAAATTAAATTCATTGAAAGGTTAATTTATTGAAAAATCAATTTATCGAAAAATTAAACTTATTGAAAAGTTAATTTATTGAAAAATCTATTTATTGAAACAAATTACTCTATTGAAAATCAACTTATTGAAAAATCAATTTATTGAAAACTAAGTTGGATTATTGTACATAGATATTATGACACAGTTGGAATAAGATAGCCTCACGCAGGGGCACCATTTATGTTGTGCAATAGTAGGGGGACTCGACGTTGGCTAATTATCAATAATCATGGAATATGATTATTGAAACAATAAAGATTATTTATTAAACAAAATAATTAGATTATTAATTGAAGATGATCAGTAATCAAATAACAATAAAACCATTAATGAGTAAATAAGGAAGTTCAACAATTAAGAATTATTAAATCACTAATTTGAGAATGATAAAGTTTATTGATTAAGAATAATTAAATAATTAATGTAAACTTTAAGAATAATCAATCAATGAATAACAACTACTAATGAAAAACAAGTAATTATCAATTTAGAAAGTACAAGCTATCAATTAATAATGATAAGGTTATCAACCAAGAATAATGAAATAATTAGTCACAACAATAAAATCGTCAATTTAAGAATGCTACTATCTATATTAATACTCGAGAAGGGGCACCACCCTGGTTACAGGGACCAACGAATAAGTCTATAAGTATCAGTCTCATCTGATAAAGTTAAATTAATAATCTCAATAGTTAATATTAGGGATTATATAATAAACGATGAAGGGTTTGAGTTCAAGCACTGGCTATCGTTATCCAACTGTGTTCACATAAATATGCACCAATAATCACAAGATTCGAATACTTTAAGTATAAAAGGGGTTTATTAAAAAGATATAAAAGTCAAAGTTGTTCCAAATAATTCTTCATTTAACACAATCCGCTATATCCAATACAGTCGCAGCACATTTAGCACAATTGATCACACTGCCATCCTTCTGATAGGGCTGTGTGTGTGTTCGTGTGTGTGTGTGTGTGTGAGTGGGGGGAAGTGTATGTGTGTGTGAGAGAGAGGGAAAAGGGGGGTCGATGACTCACGAAGTTTAAGAGGGCCGGCTTAACCCTGGGGGTTTGACTACAAAATTGGTGATGTAATATACACCAGGACTACAACTCAAAATGGCGGAGTCGCCTAAGGAATTTAGAGTCCGAATGGAGGGCGGGCCTCGATGTGTATTGCAATCAATGGTCGAAGGACCACGTAACTTAGAGTCAAGATGGTCAAAGATGGCCGACTTAAACACACGTGGGACAAAGGTCGAGGGAGGACAAAGGGATTCTTTGTCTTAGCTTAGCTTTAGCGCCGAATGGCGTCGAGGTGCGTTCAGGCCCTCCTTGATATCAGAATGACTATATGTAATGCGACTATGTGTGGGTGCGTGGGCGAGGATGTGTATGTCGGCGGATGTGAGAGAATACAATAGAGAGAAAGAGAGAAACATATAGTAACACAGATCGGAGATGATCTTAAAAACGCCGTCAGAGGCGATCACACAGTGAGGCCGGCAATCCAGCTACGTAAGAGGTGTCTTTTAACAGATGCACGTCTTCTGTGAGATCGGCCTGACGGAAACACGAATCAAACAGGAAGCGCCGGATCGTCACCGCGCGCTTTTCACAATAAGATCGACACGGCGGTCTTTCTATAAAAGTACAATCATATACAAAAACACGCTAATTATTAAAACTAGACTCTGCCCAGACATATGTCTCTTACTTCGTGTTGCTTCGCGGGGTTTCGTGCACGACCGGAGTAGCGCGAATCCCGGAAGGAGGAAGTGGATGATGTCCTGGCCTCGGGCCGCTGATCGCGGAGCCGCTGGGGGCGACGGCGAGATTGCGCTGGGCCGAATCGGAGAGGATTCTTCTCGTTCTCCTTGGCAAGGTCTTTGCCCGTCTCGGAGAGAATGCTTCTCGTTCTCCTTGGCAAGGTCTTTGCCCGTCTGCAGGAAGGAACAACCGTCGCCGGATTGTCCGTGGATGGCGGGGAGAGTGTCTCTGTTCTCGGCCAGCGAGTGAGGGGGAGCTTCTGCCGCGCGCTATTCAGATTAAAAGCTTTAAGTAAAAATAGGAAAAATAAGCTTACGATGTACTAAAAAAGGATAAGTTAAGCTTAAACTGGATTAGAAAAAGTAGCTTTAAACTAAAAGTGAAACTACGAAAAGATAAGTTTAAAATAAACTTATGAAAAATCAAACAGCTGTTAAGTTTGTTTCCTTTGTGTCCTGTGAATCACTGAGAACTAAACTGGAGATGCTAGCTCTAATGTGAGTGGAACTGGAAAGAAATATTTTCGGTGTGTTTGCCCTTAAATAGCACCTTAGAGGTGACTCCCGCCTTCTAGCAGGACTAAGGGTCTTAGGCCAATAGGAAGGTCAGAGTTCAAAATCTGAGGCGCGGCTAGAGACACAGCAGGGGTCATTGACAGTTTCAACTGTAGCCTGCTCCCCCCCCGTACTTTAGGCTGGAGTGGAATCTTCCACCAGTCCTCATTTTATGGTTCTCTGTGGCTGTAGGTCCCAACACCTCCAACAATGCTCCACCCTAATTCTGTAAGGATTGCATAGGGCTCGTTATCTTTTCCGGATAACACTTGTCTGGGCGCTAATGTTCTTGGACAGTTGTATCCGATCAGAAGTCCTATATCGCAATCAAGGAGAGGTGGCATTTCATCGACAATTCCCTCTAGATGAGACCATTTCTTTGCTGTTTCATGCGTGGGTATATGATTATGGTTCACTGGAATGTGGTCTTTACTGTAGGAGGGAGGAAAGTCAATGTGAAAGCTTGAATTGTAGCCTCTTACACGCAGTCCAATAACTCTTTGACTCTTCACAATGGTGTTTTCTCCAAGCATAGTGGTTAGTTTCAATTTTACCGGGTAGGCATCTGCTTGTAACTGATTGGCTACATATTCATCGATGAAAGTGCTGTCACTTTGGGTGTCTAACAATGCATACACAAGCTGCTCATTAGATGGGTTTTTCGCTGTGGACATCCAAACTGGGACGATCATAGAAGTGATGTCTGACTGGCCCACTCTAGTGACAATAAGTGCTGTAACCACTGTGGTATCATTAACCGTGTTTGGAGCTCTGTTGGAACTGCATACAGTCCCCTCTCCACCTGTGTGTGCTCTATAGGTGTAATCATGGAGACAAGTAGGGTGCTTCCTCTTACATACATCACATGTGTGCCGGTGACGACATTCTCTTGCGTTGTGACCTGGTTTCATACATCCGAAGCAGTTTATACTCCATGACATATGATCGTCGCTCCTTCAGAGACTTCTTCGTGAAGTCTGGGCACCTTTGCAAGTGATGCTTATCATCTTTGCAACACGTGCAGGGGGGTTTGGATCTCACACTGTTTAATGTGATGATCTCTTGGATTGCTTGGGCCAACTGAGACACATCAGTCTGAGGTGCTGGTGCAACAATGTGAGGGTTCTGCTGGTGATCAGAGGGGATGGAAATGCTTGCTCTGTTGCTTTGCTGGGCGGGCTGAATATCTGTTTCCGTTCTGATTTCTCTGTCGTAGATCATCAGTCTGGCACGAGCAGCCTCCATCTCCTTTTCTGACTGTAGACGCTCAAATTCAGACCTCTGCATGTCCAATTGCTCTTCCATTGTTCTTATTTTCTCCTTTTGCCTTAATTCAACTTTACATTAATTTGTATTGAGCTTCCTTTGCAGCTAATTCTGCAGCTGCATCAATTCTTTTAGCTGCAATGCTTGCAGTTTCAGAGCGGAGACTGGCACCTGACAGTGAAGCGCTACCATATACAGAGTGAGCATAGTCATTTGCATGTAGTTGATGAAGATGCTGCCTTTGAAAATCTGCGTCAAATTCACCATCTATTCCTGATAGACGTTCATAAAGGACTTTCAACATGTCATTAGTCACAGCTTCACATGAGTCCATTTTACGTCTCAGTTCATTTGCTGGTGTGGCATGCACTCTCATTTCACTGTACACTTTGATGATGTCATTCATTCCTTTTTCAATGTTGTCTGCCAGTCATGCCAACTCTGTGTCTGATGAGTTGATTTCCAAGTTTTGTTTGGGATTTCTCAACAGCATTTTCCATTGTTCATAGAGGCTTAGCAGTCTTTTTTCATTTCTACTTAATTCCTCCTTTTGAAAGAGGAGCATCTTCTCTGTGGGCGCACTACACCGCTCTGAACGGCGGGTAAACTTATTAGCATCCTTCATTTTAGCTTGAAGCTTAGCTAGCTGTTCTTTTTTTCTTTCAATTTCCTCCTTAAATTCCTTGTGTGACAAACCTTCATTCTCAGCTTGAAATAATAAGCCACAACGGTCCTCTATTTCCGTCCGTAGTTTATGCATTTGCTCATTAATATCATCCATTTTAGCCGTGTTAGACCATCACCAGTGTTGCTGCTTCTAACCGCTCAGTGCCGTGTTTTGTTGCTGCGTCACACCGCTCCGTGTCGTCTTTTTTCCGTCTCCTCTCTCCACAGGCAGTGTGGTGCGGCTGTGAAGGTGAATTTCTTACTGAAGCAGATCCTCCGAAAGATTGTCTTTTTTGACTGATGTTCTGTTTATTCAAACCGTCCTTGTAATACCATACACCTTAATAAAAATTTTGAATAACTTAGAGACACCGTAAGAAATTGTCCTTCCTCGGAGGGGCGCTAAACATAAAACCTTTTTCTAGAAGTTTCCGTCAACAGCAAGTCTGCGACTCCACCGGAACCGTTTCAAAATAAAATCATATAACATTTTCACAATAAAATAACAGAAATACACTTCATTACATACACAAACAATAACACATGTAGGGTTAGTTACAGTATGTTAACTGTCAACAGCCAAACAGACAGACAATTAACAATCACAATTTACAATCCGTCTGTGAGCAAATGCTCTAATCTCACTTTGAAAAAAGCTTCAATTCACCACAGTTGATCCTGAACTGGTTGTTTTTTTACCCGGTGTCTCACAGATGATGAGGTCTCCTGCGTTTTAGAGGAGAGCTGCATCTTACCCTGCAGTTTTCCACCTGGTCCAGACCCAATCATCCACTGGATGCAGGTGGAACCAGGAATCACTCCTGTCCACTCCTACTACAGTGACAGAGACCAGTTTGCACACCAGGGCGAACGCTTCAGAGGCCGGACATCGCTGTTCACAGATCAGATCTCCAGAGGAAATGCCTCGATGATGCTGATGGGGCTGCAGCATCAGGACCTGGGCAGATACGAGTGCTACACCAGCACCATCACTGGAGTCGGCAAGTCGTCATTTATCAACCTGAGAGCAGATGGTAAAGAAACTCACAGTGAAAACAGAACACAAATACTAGAAATGATATTTGTCTCTTATTTACGGTGGCCCTGAAAGCTCAACGAACGGCAACTTAAGAAAACACATGCAAGTTGACAAAACACCAGCAAAGTAAAAAAACATCTTCATCAATTTCACAACACAACACAACACATTAAGGCAACGCGCTGCAAAAAGAGAAAAGCGCTGCAAATACCGGAACGAGCTGCAAATAGAGAAACGCGCAGCAAATACCGGAACGCGTTGCAAAAAGCCAAACGCGCAGCAAGAAGCCAAACGCTCAGCAAGAAGAGGCCACAACACAACGGAAGTGTTTCCAGGGGACAGCTAAAAGTGATGGACACTGCTGCCACAAAAACGTCCAATACACCATAGAAATTCGGTTCCACACAGGGTTCGGCCACCCGCGGCTCTTCGGCCCCTCTGCAGTGGCTGTACAGTACAGTGTTGTGCATATGTTTAGCGAACGCTGAACTTAACGAATCAGTTTTCATATTATTAACGTGAACGTAACGATGAACGTGAGTGAACGTCACGTACATTTTTTAAATCATCACCGTATCAGGCCATCATGAAATACCAGGAGCGGGCGAGTGTGTGTGTGTGTGTGTGTGTGTGTGTGTGTACGTGTGTCCCCCGGCGCTCCGACCCCGCCCACTCACTCGGAGAGAGCCACAGTGAGCTCTGATCACGGAAGATGATCCGATCTAGAGACATGTCGTCTTCTCCTGTTAAACTGAATAAACAGCGCTAACAAGCAAGCCCCTGTTTGTGAGGCAATATATTGTCCATAGTGTGCAGGGGTACGAAAAAGAGCGAGTGGGCGGGGTCGGAGCCCCGGGACCCGGGACCTATATACAGTCTATGCCCGGGACCGGAGCACTCGCTACACACACACACATACACACACACAAACACACACACACAACCACACACACACACACACACACACACACACACACACACACACACACACACACACAAACACACGCACTCGCCCGTTCCTGGTATTTCATGATGGCCTGATACGGTGATGATTTAAAAAATGTACGTGACGTTCACTCACGTTCATCGTTACGTTCACGTTAATAATATGAAAACTGATTCGTTAAGTTCAGCGTTCGCTAAACATATGCACAACATTGTACTGTACAGCCACTGCAGAGGGGCCGAAGAGCCGCGGGTGGCCGAACCCTGTGTGGAACCGAATTTCTATGGTGTATTGGACGTTTTTGTGGCAGTAGTGTCCATCACTTTTAGCTGTCCCCTGGAAACACTTCCGTTGTGTTGTGGCCTCTTCTTGCTGCGCGTTTGGCTTCTTGCTGCGCGTTTGGCTTTTTGCAGCTCGTTCCGGTATTTGCAGCGCTTTTCTCTTTTTGCAGCGCGTTGCTGTAATGTGTTGTGTTGTGTTGTGAAATTGATGAAGATGTTTTTTTACTTTGCTGGTGTTTTGTCAACTTGCATGTGTTTTCTTAAGTTGCCGTTCGTTGAGCTTTCAGGGCCACCGTACTTATTGCTGTTACCTTGTTTAACATGTGTACCGTTGGGCTGAGATGAAGCTGATACTTAACCATTGGACGTCTCGTTGCTTGCCGGCACCATTACCTCTTTGAAAAATGGTTAGTCACTAAAGTGCAATGCATCCTGGGACAGGTTGGACGGGGACGGATCCACTCGTTGGAGCTCGTCTTCAAATGCAGCCCCTGAATTGAGACACAGCTAATGTCAGCAGCAACACATAATGACTCATATGTGACGTGTTAAATAATAAGCACAATATGTCAAATTAATGAAGAGCTCCACAGTGCATGAGGCAAAGATGATCAATCAGTTATAAAAGAGAAATGTTGTCTTGCAGCTCCGGTGTGTCACGTGGACATTGAGCAGGTGGAGGACAGCTTCACCTGCCGCTCAGAGGGGATCTACCCCGAGCCGCAGCTCACCTGGTCCACCAGGCCTCCGTCCAACTTGACCCTTCAGAACCAAACCACAGTGAAGAGGACGGAGCAGCAGCTCTATGAGATCAGCAGCACACTGACACTGTCAGACAGAGACACTGTTCTGATCTGCAGCATCAGCACTCGCAGTGGCAGGAGGAGCGCGGTGTGGTATCAACCCAGTACGTTGAATCTGCTCTATGGAACTGAACCTTTGCTTGTTTCACCTACTGCTGCATATTTATATCTGTTCCTACAGATATCTTACATTTTATGTCTATACCTAGATAAGGCCCAACAGTCTCCTTATGAAACCACATTGAAATTCACCAGGGCCAAGATCTACACCAAATTTCACACACTCATAAATATCAGTCCTCTAAATTTGTCAGATTCTATCTTCATCTTCATCATTTAATCACAGGGAAATCTATGAAAATGTTGAAAATCATCCTCCCTCACAATGGTAATGTGAAAAAACAACAAATCCTGGATCCACACAAACATGTGATGAGTTCTTCTCTGAGTCTGACCCATACACACCTTCCTGCCAAGTTTCATGTAAATCTGTCCAGTAGTTGTTGTGTAATGTTGCTTAAAGCCCAACAAACAAATGGAGCATTGAACAGATCCATTAGTTTTCTTTCTTTAACATTGGACCTGTCTGGACATTGTCCCTGAGAGGACTGATGTGTGTGAGATGTGGTGCAGCTTGAATTGACTGTTGGGCCTTGGAGGAGATATCAGCTCCACTGAGTGACCTTCTAGTTCAGTTCATCATTCCAAGGCCACACCCTCTTCCACATGAATCATTCTGATGATAGAAAATGTTCAGAAAGTCTCATCAGAGCCTGAAACCACATTCTGACAACGATGATATTATTTGATCCCTTTTCTTTTCAGCTCCCGTCCCTGTGTCATCGTTTAAAACAACAACAACAATCCACTGCACTGCTCCAAACACCAAACCCCCGACACACTGGGTGTGGAAATTCAACCACAGGCAGATCATTGTGAACCAGACCGGGGCCGACGGCCTCCACAGCGTCTCAGAGCAGTGGAGGCAGCAGGTGGAGGATGTGTCAGCGTCAGGCAGCCTCACGCTGCACCACTTATCTTCAGATCACCAGGGAACGTTCACCTGTGAACTCAGTAGTGAAGAGGAGACGCATTTCATCAACAGCTACGTGATGATAGAGAAAGGTAAGATCCCATGAGATGAGAACTGATTGATGAAATCCTCAGAGCGACTGTCAGACCTGAGGCTCGTGCAGTGAGTCTTGGTTCCTCCTGGTGGAGCAGATCCCCCAGGGCTCCGTCCTCCAGCTCATCAGGAGCATCATGTCCACATGTTGTCAGGAGAACAGGAACGAGGAGGCCACACACACACACACACACACACACACACACACACACACACACACACACACACACACACACACACACACACACACACACACACACACACACACACACACACACACACACTACACTTAACACTGAAGACACATCACTGCACTTTGTTGATGCTACAGTTCTACTCTCTGAATTACATGTTTTTCAGGTTCAGTTGCAGCAGTTGTGGTCGGAGTCCTCGTTGTGTTTGTAGCATTAGGAGCTGGAGCAGGATTCTTCTACTTTATAAGACTAAAGGTAAATATTTATACTTACCATCATTCTGCTGTTCATTTATTATGTGATGTCTCTTCTAATGATTCTTTATTTTGATCATCCACAATCAGATGCTTCAGAGGATATATTTACAGTAAGTTTACTGTTTATTCTGAACTGAGAACTACAATATTCTGCTCTAAAGAATAACCCTGTTGTCATGGAGATGCTGTAAACTACTTTATTCTTGTCACGTTGCTCTAACAGCTTCATCTCAACTGCATCAGCAGACACATCCTAAACCATCAGTTACTGAGAGTCATTCAAAAACCATATTGATATTAGAGTGAAAGAAAATCTGATACCGATATAACGGCCAATAAATTTATGAAAAAGATTTGACAATGATTCCTAAGATGTCGTTATCAAACCTTTACGGCAAAGAAATGTAACTGAGACTTGAAATTTTACAGTTTAACCATGAACTGTTTTATTAATAACACAAATACAAAGAACTGTAATTAAAATGGCTGCAACTGGCTGAATAATCGAGTGGTGACTGAAATTTGCATCCAAACTACTTGAGGCCTCCTGAGGTCACCTGTCTCACTCCTACAGACAAAGAGTTCAGTCCTTATCACACACAATGGAAGTGAGTGACTGACAGCTGGAGAACTAATGTTCAATATTTACTTATATAGAAGGTAATATTCATATTTATGACCATATTCAAGTCAAATCCTTTGTAAAAAACATTGTGCTGCTGCAGCAGAACTCTGCAGAACATTGTTGAACTGAGAAGATAAAGATTGAACAGATGCTGTAAATATAAATTACATGATCACGTTTTGTATGAATCTTGTGTTTTCTGATTTTATTCCAACAGATATTTTCTTTAATTACAGAGTCGGTGAAGGTGAACTCTCAGAGAATCACTGTGAAGTCGTGACCTCAGCTCTGAAGTCAGATCGCTCACTTCTGAGAGAACTGGATCTGAGTGACAACGAGCTGCAGGATTCAAGAGTGAAGCTGCTGTGTTCTGGACTGGAGAGTCCAAACTGTCGACTGGAGACTCTGAGGTCCTTTAATCCTTCTTCACTTTTCAGACTTTCTTTCCTATTGGGTCATTATTTATTTAAATTGTCTCAGTTCTGCTCTGCTCACTGTCCCTCAGTCATCTGTCACTCACCCAGCCTGTCAGTCACGTCCACCTCATCAACTCCATTCACCTGCACTCACCTGCTCCTGATCACTAAGAAAGTGTCAGTAAATTACATGTGGACTGAGGCCGAGCACTCGTCCTCCTCAGGTTTTCAAAATAAGACACATTCTTATTGAAACACGTTGGACATTTGATAAGTATAGAAACAAACAGGAAGTGACTGTCAGGAGCCATCCCTAATTTAAACAGTGTTTAATTACACAAACCTGCTCAGTGACCAACACACAGAGAAGAAGCTGATGAATGAAACAATGGTCCAACATGTCTGATCTGATATTTATCTTCAGGTCACAGACTGAACTGAGGTCAGCAGCATGTTGAGAGTCTGTGTTGACATGATGACGATCCACAACAACAGGAGAACACATTCAAATATTCATATTTCTTTATCCAGGTTGATGAACTGCAGTCTGTCAGAGATCAGCTGTTCTTCTCTGGCTTCAGCTTTGAGGTCAAACCCCTCTCATCTGAGAGAACTGGATCTGAGTGAAAACGGCCTGGAGGACTCATCAGTGAAGGAGCTGTGTGGTTTTCTACAGAGTCCAACCTGTCGACTGGAGACTCTGAGGTCAGACATCATGTTTTAATGTTAAAGGTTCAGTCTAAATATGATGTATATATTTAAATATAAAGTTTTTAATTCTAAATTCTGTAAATATAAAGTATGTTAATATAAAGTATTTAAATATAAAGTATGTTAATATAAAGTATTTAAATATAAAGTATGTTAATATAAAGTATTTAAATATAATGTATTTAAATATAAATGGCTCATTCTAAAGTAAAGAAAACAACAGTTGGTACAGTTCAGATGAAACTAGTGAAAACATCTCTAAGATTCTTTTCTATTCAGTTTCTAACAATGGATCCTTTCACCTGAATCTTCCACACTGGAGCTTTAAGGTCAAAGGTCAGAACATGTGTTCCTAACAGTGAACACTGATACTGAGCTGAGAGATGTTTGTAGAATGAGCACTGAGGACCGAGTCAGGCTCAATGTGACTGAAGTTTTACTGACAGAGAAACAATCAAATGCTGGACAATGTGTACATGTAATGTTTCTGTGGAAGCTAACCAGGACTTGTCCCGGTGGTCCTGTGGACTGACCACATGACAGCGTGCTGTGTTGGTGTTCTGGGACTGGGCTCAGGGTCCAGAGTCCAAGTTGATTATATTTGATTCCTTTTATTTTGAGGACCATGTTCTTCAGCCCTGTTTCTTCCACTTTGGGTTCATTTCCAACATGAAACCCTTCCTCTGGTTTCAGGACTTACACGGGGTCGTCCATGCCTTTATCTTTTCACCACTAGATCTCTGTCCTGCCCTGTACACACGTGTTCCTCAGGCTCCCTGCACCACTTTCAACTGGTCAAACTGCTGCTCAGATCATCACCACTTCAAGAAAACATGATCATAAAACTGCTCGCCCTTTCACACATCAACTGTGGAACATGTTCTGACAAGTGGGTCGGACATTTTCTGGAGCTGAAGCAGCAGCAGGAGATTGTCCGGGTCCGACTCGTTCACAGCAACGAGCCAACAGAGCCAAAACACATATCACTATGATAACCAGTTGTCTCTGAGGTCCTTAAATCCTTCTTCACTTTTCAGTCTTTCTTTCTTATTGGGTCATTATTTATTTAAATTGTCTCAGTTCTGCTCTGCTCACTGTCCCTCAGTCATCTGTCACTCACCCAGGCTGTCAGTCAGGTCCACCTCATCAACTCCATTCACCTGCACTCACCTGCTCCTGATCACTAAGAAAGTGTCAGTAAATAACATGTGGACTGAGGCTGAGCACTCGTCCTCCTCAGGTTTTCAAAATAAGACACATTCTTATTGAAACACGTTGGACAGTTGATAAGTATAGAAACAAACAGGAAGTGACTGTAAGGAGCCATCTCTACTTTAAACAGTGTTTAATTACACAAACATGCTCAGTGACCAAAAACACAGAGAAGAAGCTGATGAATGAAACAATGGTCCAACATGTCTGATCTGATATTTATCTTCAGGTCACAGACTGGACTGAGGTCAACTGCATGTTGAGAGTCTATGTTGACATGATGACGATCCACAACAACAGGAGGACACATTCAAATATTAATATTTCTTTATCCAGGTTGGAGAACTGCAGTCTGACAGAGATCAGCTGTTCTTCTCTGGCTTCAGCTCTGAGGTCAAACCCCTCTCATCTGAGAGAACTGGATCTGAGTAACAACAGCCTGCAGGACTCAGCAGTGGAGGAGCTGTGTGGTTTTCTACAGAGTCCAACCTGTCGACTGGAGACTCTGAGGTCAGGCATCATGTTTTAATGTTAAAGGTTCAGTCTAAATATAATGTGTATATTTAAATATAAAGTATTTCATTCTAAAGTCTGTAAACATAAAGTACTTCAATTTATAGTATGTAAATATAAAGTATGTAGATATATAGTATTTATTTATAAAGTATGAAAATATACAACATTTAAATGTAGTGTATTTAAATGTATAGTACTTAAATATCAAGTATATAAATATAAATGGCTCATTCTAAAGTACAGAAAACTTCAGTTGGTACAATTCAGAAGAAACTAGTGAAAACATCTCTTCGATTCTTTTCTATTCAGTTTCTAACAATGGATCCTTTCACCTGAATCTTCCACACTGGAGCTTTAAGGTCAAAGGTCAGAACATGTGTTCCTAACAGTGAACACTGACACTGAGATGAGAGATGTTTGTAGAATGAGCGCTGAGGACCGAGTCAGGCTCAATGTGACTGAAGTTTTACTGACAGAGAAACAATCCAATGCTGGACAATGTGTACATGTAATGTTTCTGTGGAAGCTAACCAGGACTTGTCCCGGTGGTCCTGTGGACTGACCACATGACAGCGTGCTGCGTTGGTGTTCTGGGACTGGGCTCAGGGTCCAGAGTCCAAGTTGATTATATTTGATTCCTTTTATTTGTAGGAGTAAGTTCTTCAGCCCTGTTTCTTCCACTTTGGGTTCATTTCCAACATGAAACCCTTCCTCTGGTTTCAGGACTTACACGGGGTCGTCCATGCCTCGATCTTTTCACCACTAGATCTCTGTCCCGCCCAGTACACACGTGTTCCTCAGGCTCCCTGCACCACTTTCAACTGGTCAAACTGCTGCTCAGATCATCTCCACTTGAAGAAAACATGATCATAGAACTGCTCGCCCTTTCACACATCAACTGTGGAACATGTTCTGACAAGTGGGTCGGACATGTTCTGGAGCTGAAGCAGCAGCAGGAGATTGTCCGGGTCCGACTCGCTCACAGCAACAGGAACATGTGGGAACATTCAGACGAGGGGCGGAGCCAAAACACATATCTCCATGATAACTATGGTTATGTTAAGTTATGTTAAGTTACAGGTTCACTGTGAAGGAGTTAGTGACGTCTCCAGGTGTCGTACATGTGAATGTAGTCCATTTGTTCATGTGTAAGACTCCTGAACATGTCCAGAAAGATATCTAGAGACATCTAGTGGTGAAGTTACATATTACAAACAACTGAACCCCGAGGACACGAGGACTTTCAAGCTGTTTTCAGTCATGAACTCTGTAAAATAGTGTCTGGACATTTTCTGGAGTTTGACTTTCACATATGAAGAACGGGTGGATCATCAGGAGGCCGGACATGACGTATAAATCCTGCTGTGGAAAGATCAGTGTTGTTGTTTACAGCTCATCCACACCGGCATCAACCCTCATCACCAAAAGCTCTGGAATCTCCTCGTGTTTCCAAGTTGACGTCTTCGTCTTCTACGTGTACGGCTCCTCTTCTTCATCCTGAGATATTTGTGTCCTTCCAGTTTCACGTCCGTCACGTGTTAGAAACCTCATCAACAAGTCCACTCGCTCTCTGTGAATCCTCTGGACATTCACCTGCTCTATTCTCACATGGACTCACTCAGAAACTTTATTAGGAGGCAGCAGGAAAAGTTCCAGAAAATGTCCAGAACAACTTGACTCAGACTTCAGGTCTGAAAACAGAGAGAGTGTTTAATCAAAGTTCTTTATTTTCACACATGATCTCATTTTAATTTACAGTTAAGTTTTTATTCTTTATCCAGGTTGGAGTTCTGCAGTCTGTCAGAGATCAGTTGTTCTTCTCTGGCTTCAGCTCTGAGGTCAAACCCCTCTCATCTGAGAGAACTGGATCTGAGTAACAACGACCTGCAGGACTCAGCAGTGGAGGAGCTGTGTGGTTTTCTACAGAGTTCAACCTGTCGACTGGAGACTCTGGGGTCAGTTCACACTGATTCACTTTTTTAAATATCATATCTATAAAACAGCATTTATACACAATTTATCTCATTAACATAGTTCCTCTTCATACATAACATGAATCCATTAATTAATTAATCTGTGACATTTTAAATATTCAGCTACTTCTTAGAACATTGAGTTTAGTTCTGGATTTCCTAAACTGATCTGCTCTTAGTCCAACATGTCTGATTTCATATTTATCTTCCATGTTATGAGTCTGTACTCGCATGAATATGTGTCTGTTATTTTCACACATGAACTCAGTTTAATTTACAGTTAAGTTTTATTCTTTATCCAGGTTGAGGTTCTGCAGTCTGTCAGAGATCAGCTGTTCTTCTCTGGCTTCAGCTCTGAGGTCAAACCCCTCTCATCTGAGAGAACTGGATCTGAGTCTAAACAACCTGCAGGACTCAGGAGTGAAGGAGCTGATTGATCTACAGCAGAGTTCAACCTGTCGACTGGAGACTCTGAGGTCAGTAGATGGTTGGAGTCAGTCCACGCTGCTTTCATCAGTATTTTACTAAACACAGTCAGTATCACAGATCCAGGGTCTGTGCTACCAAGCAGGATTTGTGGTTATCAGGTTAACTTCAGTTTTAGTTTTTTCAGTTCTACGAAGCTCGTCCACTTCTTAACGAGGTAAATCACCATGGTAACTTCTGATGAACAGCTAACCTGCTCCAGGTTAAGTTGGAGATCAACCCGTATAGAAGCTCCGCCCACTGACCACAGTGACTCTACACTGTTGTGTGGTGCACACTCTCCTTAAAGGGACGGATAAGGGAAGTTTAACTCAACGTCTGGTTGGTTCAGTTGATCTCTAACTCACCCAGAACATCTCAACGTCTCCAGACTCATCCTGTCACCACAACACCAGATGACCTCAGTCAGCTTCCTGAAGACAGGTCCATGTGTTTATATTGAGTAGTGATGTCAGAGGTTTCCACCACAGTGTGTGTCCTCAGAGACAGTGAGACAGTTTGTGTCCTCAGAGTCAGTGAGACAGTGTGTGTCCTTAGAGACAGTGAGACAGTGTTTATCCTCAGAGACAGTGTGTGTCCTCAGTGTCAGTGAGACAGTATGTGTCCTCAGAGGCAGTGAGACAGTGTGTGTCCTCAGAGACGGTGTGTGTCCTCAGAGGCAATGAGACAGTGTGTGTCCTCAGTGTCAGTGAGACAGTGTGTGTCCTCCGAGTCTGTGAGACAGTGTGTGTCCTCAGAGACAGTGAGACAGTGTGTGTCCTCGGAGACAGTGTGTGTCCTCAGAGACAGTGAGATAGTGTGTGTCCTCAGTCAGTGAGACAGTTTGTGTCCTCAGAGTCAGTGTGTGTCCTCAGAGTCAGTGAGACAGTGTGTGTCCTCAGTCAGTGAGACAGTGTGTGTCCTCAGAGTCAGTGTGTGTCCTCAGAGTCAGTGAGACAGTGCGTGTCCTCAGAGACAGTGTGTGTCCTCAGAGACAGTGAGACAGTGTGTGTCTTCTTCTCTTCCACTCGTCTTGTTAGTAAACAACAGATTCAGATCTCGTGGTCTTGAGTTATTTATCTCGTTCACACACGTTATTATGTTGTGGTCAAGTATTACATTTTTACCAGAGGCCACCAGGGGGCGCTGTAACTTACACATTGACACGATCCCAGATGTTTTACCAGCTGTTCTTCCTGCATTTAGCAGCTGTGACTGAGTTTCTTTTATTCTGGATCATGTGTTTGTTCTCCTCTGATTTTTATTATAGAACAGTTTGATCCTGGTTGTGAAATATGAGGCTCTGCTGTCAGTCAAACTGTCCATGTCTGTGATTGGTCATACTCAGTAAACCCCGCCCCTTTTATGTGCACGCTCAGATCTCTATGAGGAAAACCTGAGTTAACTTAACGAGTTGATAACCAGCGTCATGTGACCACTTAGCCTGACTGTGTCTGTCAAGGTTAGTTGAGCTGATCTCAGAAAGATCTCCTGGACATGTTGAAGTGTCTTCATAGTTCAGGCCTCAGTGTTTCCTCAGTGAAGCTGTGAGAGGACAATGAGGACAGACGTCAGGATTGGACAGAGACACAGAGAGACAACAGTCGGCCAATCAGACGAGCCACAAGCTGCTTGGGATCATGTGATTGAGTTGACGTGAAGACGACAGTTGTTATTGTTTTTATGTAAACAGGAAATGAAGCTGGACCACAGCTGACAGCCTCACACGAGGGACAGAGACGGTGTTGTCTTCATCTGATCTGAGACAGTTTGTTCTCTCACTTCATCAGTGAAGAACTGATCAGGTGGATCTTTGTCACAGCTCTGATATCAGTGGGACTGAAGCCTCTCCTCATCAGCATGGTAACAGGAGCTCTTTATACAGAGCAGAACCTCTGCTGAGGTCCATCTGTCTCATCTGGTCCCAGTTTGTCAGAAGCAGATGTTCATCAACACACAGTGAAACATGGCTTCACCTGTAACAGCAGTAAATCCACCTCTCAGGTGTCCACTCTGCACTTTGACATGCAGAGGACACACACTGAGCTCTTAGCGTGTTCATTCCAACACGTGAACATTAAGCAGAGAGGAAGCTGCTCCACCTCTGAACAGGACTGAAGTCCCTGCTGCTCTTTCTACTGGATGTGCTGCATCACTGACTCACAGCTGATGAAGTGAGTCTCTGTAACACTGATGTCTTCTTCTCTCAACAGGTGGGGGTGGTGATCTTAGTGGAGCTGAGTGTGAAGAGGACGGTGTGTGTGGACGGAGGCTGAGCTGTGTCCTGAGGATCCAGAGGCTGAAGCAGCAGCAGCTTGTGTGTAGAGCGGCTCTGACTGGGCCTTGCTGCTGGGAGACAGAGTGGAGACAGAGCTCCAGAGGAATCAGAGGAGGTTGTTGTAATAAGTAACTTCACCACTAGATGGCCCTCGCTCCTGATTGTGTTTATTTACATAAAGAATGTGTTTATTGAAATGACACAACACAAGCAGAATATATAAACCCTCTGTAAAGAGTCACATATATGTGTTTAAGTTTTTTTAATTATGTTTTTCTAAAAAACATCTCAGAGAGAAAAGTTCTGTTTCTACTTGATTCTGCTTTAATGCTCAATAAACATCCTTCCACCGACTTCACTGGGATCATGACTCTGCTTTTCTTTCCTCTTCAAACAAACTGGTGGAAACATCTCGTCCCTGGTGCAGGTAAAATAACAATATCACCAGTTTGACATAATGGAGACAAGCAGAAGAAATGTGAATGAGATATTTACAGTATGAAGAGCAGAGCATCTTTAAGTCTCTGAGGAAACTGATTAATAAACATTTCACCATATTTAATAGAAAACTGATCCGAGGACGTTTTATACAAACGTAGATGAAAATTATTGTTGTATGTTCTCGACCATCACCTCAGAACAACCACCAGGGGGAGACTGTAGCAGGCCTCTGGGAACAGCAGCATGCTGGGAAATAATTGATGATGGGAGGATCACAGCAGAGACGAGTGACAGAAAGTGTCTGAGAGATGATGTCCTGAAGACAGTGGACATTTTGGGCCTGTTGTATTGAACAGGTTGTGTTATTTTGTGGAGACACTTGTCTCAACATGATGATTTCACTTCATGTTCAAGCCCGTCTCAGTTCTTTGTGACTTCAGGATAAGAAATGTTTGACAGAGTCGGTTCCTGATCGGCTCAAGTTCTCACTGTGTGGAGAGGTCATCATGTGACTTTGTGATGATCCTCAACACACGTGTGTCATTGCAGCACATGTGACTGTGACGCCATGTTCATGAACACGCTGCTCTAACATCTGTCCAGCAGATGTTGAAGCTCTGAGGTCCACTTCCTCTGCAGCAGAGGGAGACCATCATCTCTTCATGGAGCTGTGCACGGGGCTGCTGTCACCGTGACCAAACAAAGTGTGAACCACACGTCGTCCAAAGGATCCGAATTATGGGATATACTTTGTACTGATGGAGAAAAGATTGTGCTTGTGTCGTGTATTCATTAGACTAAAACATGTTGGTATGTGTGCTTAAAACATAATGACTTGGCTTAGATTGATGATGACTGCCTTTTGGACTCTTAGTCATTCTCAGAGAGTCCTCAAGATGGTTATCTTATTTATTCCCTAACTCTTGGGTATGACCTTTGATCTAGGGAATTGTTTCTGACCAGCTGATGAATGGATTCAGATGGACTGTCTTTTGATTAACTTATCTTGGTCCTCAGACACAAAAATGTGCCGTTATAGTCAGAAATCCCATGTGGGATGTGTTTAACCTGAAGTCATGGGTGGATCCAAACTCCCTATATATGTGTGCTTTAGACCACTGCAAATCAGATTCACTATTCGGCTTGTGAATCTCCGGGTATCTAGATGCTCGTTTTGACCTGTAGTTTCTTGTAATAAATTCTATTATACTGAAAGTACTTGGTCCTCGGAGTCCTTCCTTCATCATCTACAAACTTCAACAACACTCTACTGCTCAGGGATACGACAAATTTTGGCGTCACGGAACTTGGGCGTGTTGTGTCCTGCTGCACCTCCAGCAGCCTCTAAACGGTGAGAATTTCTCATTTTGACTGGACGCTGGTAGTCCATTGTGGCTGTTGTGTGTGTTTGCTGTACATCCACACCGTTAAAAGAACCTGTTGTTTATGGGGGTGTTGTGTTGTTTGATGTGAAGTGAAGCTCCGTGCTAAATTTGATTTTGTTTGCATAATGCATGATGCAAACAGGGGGGATAAAAGATATTGAGACGAAGTACAGTGCTAAAGGTACAGGAAATAGTTTAGTATAGTTTCATTGTAATGATAAAGTGGTTAAATGACATTGTGCAAGTTTGGAGAGACGGGCCCTCAACTTTCTAAAACAGTAAGACATGTGTGTATTAACCACTGCGTTGCAATAAGCTAAGGCATAGACAGGAATTGAGTTAAAGAGAAAATTGGGACAAACCTGGGCCCAGGTTAATTTTAATGAATAAATAAAACTAAAAGTGGTAAGAAACCAGAGTTATAAGAGAGAAGATAAGGTTAAGGAAATGATCAATAAGCCGCTGAATTTGGATAGTAAAGCCCTCAGTGAAGGAGCAGTAGTATGGGCCGTTAAAACCTCACCACAGGTCAGTTTAAATAACTGGAGATTGTGATATAAAAGAAAATTCCGATTGATGCTTTCACTCTGAACATTTGTTGACGAACAAGTGACTTGTGAAGCCTCTCATCGAATAATATCTACATCTCATAAAGGTAGCATACATTTTAAAAGAGATATAGAGTGAAAAAGCGGCGAGAGGCATGCTGTGTGACTGTGATATGAATTTGTTTTTGGGTGTTTAGGATGAGTGCTGGTTTGTGTTTGTGAATTGAATTTGCAGTGTTTTTTGGATGTGTGTGCCAGAAGTGAATCAGCACAACTGAATAAATATATGAAAGGACTGATAAACTATGAGCCTTGTAATATCACAATGAGCCCCTATTTTAAGGGGACTTGAAACTATGAGCTGCTCTTATAAAGCAGACGTAATGAAATAATGAATCTCCTTAGGAGGACTTAATCAATATAACTACACCTTTAAATTTCTTCCACTGATACACATTTTTTCCATGTGCTGGTGTGTGTTTATGATGAATGTGGACATTGCTGTGTTTCAGCTTTGTGAGGAAAATGCAGCAGTCGCTGGTTTGTGTGGTCTAAAGTTAATAACAAAAAAGGTTTTATGAGTGATTATATATATATATGTTGTGGTTGCAAACGGGAAATTTGATAAACTTATAAAGACAGATATGTTGTTCTCTGTATTAAATAAAACAATTCGCCCCATTCGGGGGACATTATACATGAGGCTGTTTTCCCTTGTCGCCACACCCCTCACCTTTTTTGTGTGTCTGTGAGTTTCTCTGTTTGAAGATCCCTCTGCACCACTCCCCTTTGGAGCAAACAGGCTGGTGTAGAAACGTAGGGGGGGATTTTCACTGTGATAAACAATCTCTTGTGAGTCACAGGGACAGAGTTACAAAGTGTTTTAAAAACAATTCTTTAATGGGGTTTTAGTTAAAGCTAAAGAGACAATTTGTTTCTTTGTTTGTTTGTGGTAAAGCAAAATTATGTAGACGATATTAGGAATGAAATTTCTTGTTTAATTCAGCTAGATTGAATACGTCTGAAAATTCTTGTTTCATTTGGTTTTCATTAAAATTCAACAAATACTTAGTCAAGGGTTTACTTTGGGAATAAATTGGGTTTAAATTGACATTTTTGAACTTTAAAATTATGGATAAAGATAACATAAAAGTGCTAGTAACAAGAACGTTGAAAGCTACACTATTGGCTGCTGTAAAATGTGAATAACATATCTGTTTCTCCCCACTAAGAGTGACAAGTGTGCGGTACACAGTCGATGAATTAAACAGTTAACTTGGGTTATGAAAGAACTGTTGAGTTATCAATACGGCCATGACTAAATAATATAATATTGAAAGCTTTAAGGTATTATTGGAATGAAATAAACTAAATTGTAAATTGATGATGCATTGTAGGCAATTGTAATGGGTGTTTAAATGAGAAAAACATCTGTTGGCCTAACAGTGGGCAGATAACGTGTGCAAATATGTGTAAATCATACTGAATAGCTTGTATTGTTGTTAAAGGACCTAGTGGGTTCTAAGGTACTAAATCATTATCTGTGTTGTTTTTTCCCTTGTCCATTTATGATGGATGAGAATTGAGGTGGAGAGAAAAAAGACTGCTGGTCGTTACAACACACGGCCTGAGCCCTGCTGACATCAGCTTGTGTTCCCGGTCTGAACAGGGCCGGTACGTTTTATCCACAGACTCTTTTGTCAAAAAACCTGCATTATACATTTGTGTATGTTCTCATTTGGGGTTACTATTGCTGATGCATGTACTTTACCTGCATTTGTTTGTGGGATATTGTGAGACTATTATTGAAGTACACTCATCTGTTTACATACACATGAAGGACTACATGCTGTAGAAGGTGAAAACATTAAAAAAAAAAAAAAAAAATTATAGGGCTTGGCAACAGACTGACCAGTACATGCATTTAATTAATTAATGGAGGCTGATTGTTTGGTTTAAACTCCGCTGAGAGTTACGAATGTGAGTTTTATCGTTTGAGCGTTGTTCATTCTGATCTGGGCTGTGTTGAAGGCTGTGTTGGGAATTCAATATTGTGACTATTTGACATTAATACACCGTTACAATGTGGAAGAAGGCCACTAAAAATCCAAAGATAATTACTCCTGTTGATATAGTACAGAAGAGTAATCCTTTGGTTAATGACCTTTCAAACATTTCAAAGATATCGGAAAAATGGCACAAGCGTTGGCCTAAAATAAACCAACCATGGCCAGTAGAGGGGACCCTCAACCCAGATGTAATCCTAATAATACGAATACTTGTGTCCACATACAAATCAGAGCAAAGAAAGGGCAAACAAGGACAGAAACGCAAAGAAAAAAGACAGGTGGAGCTTGGCATTCTCCAGTTATTTGAAAATGAGGGACAGAAACTGATCAAAGCTGCAAACGATAAGAAAGATAAAGACGTAAAGGAAATGGGACAAAATACAAAACAAACAGAAAAATTGTTGGAAAACAGCAATCCATTTCTCTCACATATGAACCCGGTAAAAACACCTCCACCTTATGATGAAGAAACAAAGTCTAAAAAACTCTATCCTCAGCTCCCAGTGATCAGTCAAAAGGGTAACTATCATATCAAAGACGAGGATGACAGAATAATAGAAACAGGACAAGCAGAAACAATAATAACGATGTATCCAAATTCCAAATCCAAAAAGAAGAGCTCCAAAAGTAAGGAGAGAACAACAAGTACAGGAATTAGGATTAGAAGGATCGAATATGGATACGATGATCAAAATGATCCGGAAGGGGCCATAGGAGGATATGACCCAGCAATCAGGCGAATATTGGCTAGAGCGGAACAGAAAGGAGGTAGAACCACTAATGATAGTGAGCAAGAAGACAGTGATGAAGATTTGGATACTCAAATTCCTTCATCTTCAAGAAGGCCTAGTCCTGTTACATCCAGTACTGTAATTGAAGACAATTTACTGAGATCTTTAACGGAGATCTCAGGTAAAATAGACCAATGCTTCCTCGACTTGGAGATATCTACTACTCCAGAAAGACAAAGAATACTGGAGAACCAGATAGAGGCGTTGCAGGAACTGAGGAAGGAGATGCAGAAAGAAGACCCCCAAACAGTGGGCATGAGAGATTCATTGCGCCCAAGAAAACAGTCGGCACCCAGGAAGATATTTCCAGTAGTTGTCCGAGGGCAAAATTTAGAGTATAAGCCTTGGCAAACTACAGATTTGTCAAGCATAGTTGACAAACTACCTACTCTCCAAGATGGAGCCCATTCTTGGATTTCAAAGTTAGAAGAGATGATGGTGGGTGACCAACCTGCCATGGGGGATATTAAGAGAATCTTGGCTAATCTCCTTGGGGTTCATGCTATGGAAGAAGTCCTTCTGAAAGCTGGTCTTGATCGATATGTGGGAACTGCTGTGAATGACTCAGAACTGTTTTCTGCAAACAGAGGTCGAATTTGTAGAGCGCTTAAAGAGATATTTCCAACAAATGTACATCCCGACAATATTCTTATTGAACCACTGGGACCGGAAGAAAATCCGAGGGCCTATGTATCAAGAACACATCAAGTGTGGAGGAATGTCACAGGAAATGACCCGGATTTGAATCAAATGGAGCAGTCAATTTTGAGAGCCAAAATACAGAAGGGGTTGCCCCTGCCGGTGAGGAGCAAACTGGCTGAGGTGGTTGGTCTTGGAAGCATGGAAAAAAGTGTTTATACAGAACATATAGCCCATCAGGTGTTGCTTTATCGGAAAAAGGAGCAAGACCAGAAAGAGCAGGATCAGGAAATTCTTAGAAAACTTAATCAAATACATTTGGCGGATACTAAAAAGATGGAGAAGAAGCAAGCTCTGGTTATACAGAATAAAGCTCCATTAGATCAACCGAACCAGGTTCAGCTCCAATCGTTACAGCCATCATCGGTGGCTCCAGTTGTTTCCGACCCACAGCCAGATTTTGATCAAGCACAGACTTGGAGAGGAAGGGATCAAGGAAATTTCGGAAGAGTAAGAGGAGGAAGATTTAATCCTGATTTCCAAAGGCGTTCAGAAGAATGCTATAATTGTGGACAATTAGGTCACTTTGCCCGTGGGTGCAACAGATCAGGAGGAAATTTCAGAGGGAACTCCAGAAGAAACTTCAGAGGAGGATTCAGGGGCCAATCAGGTTCACCCAGGGGACCGGTGAACCCTTACAGGGGATCTGGAGGAGTGAGGATCAGAAATTCATTAAGATTATGATTTCTGCTCAAGGACAAGGAAAGCCACAAACTGTGCAAATGACACATGAGACAATTTGCAGTGCTAAGATGGATTCAGACTCAATGAGAGAAAAGATGTTACAACAAGTTCCAGAATGCCTGTGGTCTCGACATAGTACTGATATTGGACTTGTGAAGTCAGCCCAACCAGTGAAAGCTGAACTCCGACCAGGAGTTAAACATCCTTGGAAGAACCAATATCCACTGAAGGAAGAGGCAATCCGAGGAATTGAACCACAGATTGAAGGACTATTGAAAGCTGGTGTTTTAAAGATAACACAGAATCCCCAGAGTAACACGCCATTGTTGCCCGTAAAAAAGCCAGATGATTCATATCGCCTGGTACATGATTTGAGAGCGGTGAATGAAGTGGTAGCTGATTTTCCGGCAGAAGTACCAGATCCACATACTCTGTTATCCCAAATTCCTCCAGACGCAACACATTTCACAGTGTTAGATTTATGTGGTGCATTTTTCAGTGTCCCACTAAGTATAGAAAGTCAAGGCTTATTTGGTTTTACATACAATGGACAGTCTTATGAGTATGAGAGATTGCCACAAGGGTTCAAGCATAGTCCTCACATTTTCAATAAAATATTGAAGGATGATCTGGTAGGAATAGATCAGATATTGAAAAGTACCGTGGTTCAATATGTTGATGACATTATCATTTGTTCACCAGATAAGGAGACATGTCATAAGGACTCCATTAAATTGCTACAAATACTGGCAGAAAAGGGGCATAAGGCCTCTCAGAAAAAGCTGCAGTATTGTCAGGAGAAGGTTGCTTATTTGGGTCAGATAATAACAAAGGGACACAGAAGCATTTCTGATAGTCATTTGGAGGCTATTCGCAAAGCTCCAAAACCCAGAACAGTCCGAGAAATGATGACATTTCTTGGTATCGCAGGGTATTCCTCAGCATGGGTAGAAGATTATGCTAGTTTAACGGGGCCTTTGAGAGCTATGATTAAAGATACTGGGAATGACAAACTCCATTGTAATCTTTCTTGGACACAGAATGGCCTTTTGGCATTTGAAACGACTAAAAAGAAGTTGCAAGAGGCTCCGGCGCTAGCACTTCCAGATTACTCTAAGAACTTCTTATTATATGTATCTACTTCCACTGGGGGTAAATATGCATGTGCAGTTCTTTGTCAACCAACAGGTACGGGGACAAGTCCTCAACCTATTTCTTACTATTCCACGGCTTATTCAGAAGTAGAGTTAGGGCTACCACTGTGCTACAGAGAAATGGTGGGAGTTTCTCTAATGTACAATAAAGCATCAGCTGTTACAATGGGTTATCCAGTGACAATTCTTACACATCATAGTCTCAGAAATCTTTTAAACTATGGTAAATACACATTGACTATGTCTAGGCTCAGGGATTATCATAGGCTTTTAGAGCAGGAAGATGTTACTCTAGCAAGATGTGCTACGGTGAATCCAGCTGAGAATTTACCAACTCCAGAAGATGGTGAGCCACACGATTGTGTACAAGAAGCAGAAAAATACTCTAGGCTTAGGTCAGATTTACAAGCCCTCCCTTTGAGTGAGGCGGACCTGGAGTATTGGACTGATGGGTCCTGTTATCGTGTGGGCGATAAATTGAGTGCTGGCTATGCAGTAGTAAAGGCCCAAGGAACTGGATTTGTTGTAGAAAAGGCTGAAGTGATACCACAGCCTGCGTCTGCACAGCTTGCTGAGCTTGTGGGGTTAACTGAAGCATGTTTGTTGGCAGAAGGTAAGCGAGTGACAATATATACTGACTCTGCATATGCACATAATGTGTGTCACTTGTTTGGATCAGTGTGGAAAAACCGAGGGTTCAAGAAAACGGATGGTTCTCCAATACAGCATCACGCCCAGATCATGAAATTGTTGCATGCTATGATGAAACCTAAAGAGATAGCAATAGCCAAATGCGCGGCACACAAGATGGATGCATCAAAAGTTTCACAAGGGAATAGAGCGGCTGATGAAGCTGCAAAGGCAGTCACAGGAGCGGATAAATTGGGAAAAGTTCTTCTGGTCACTCATGAAGTAATCATGGAAGACAAAATTACGCTCAAGGATGTGATTTTAATGCAAGAAGCCGCTCCTGAAATGGATAAACAGTTGTGGCAAGACCGAGGTGCCACCCGAGATTCTACTGAACTTTGGAGAAATCATGAGGGGCTGATAATTGCACCTCCAGACCTGTTGGGTCTAATGATTCAGGAGGCACATGGGTTAGCTCATGTTGCAAGGGGGGAAGTTAGGAGAAAAATTACAAAGGAGTATGGATTTTGGGCACCATGTTTGCTTGAACAGATTGATTATGTCATAGGCAGGTGCACAATCTGTCTGAAAAACAATGTTGGGAGGGGAGTGACGGTTCCTCCTGGTTACATTCCAACTCCGAGAGGTCCTATGCGTGAACTAGTTGTGGACTATGTTGACATGATAAAACCGATTGAAGGTAAGAGGTACATGTTAGTCGTTGTGGACAGATTTTCACGATGGCCTGAGGCCTGTCCAACCAAGCGAAAAGATGCTCAGTCAGTTGTCAAGTTTTTATGTAATGAGGTCATAAGCAGGTGGGGACTTCCAGATCGAATATCCTCAGACAATGGGAAAGAGTTTGTGGATAAGACGGTTAAACTGATCTTACAAAGACTGGGAATAAAGCAGCGTCTTGGTGCAGTCTATCACCCGCAAAGTCAAGGGATGTGCGAAAGAATGAATGGTGTTTTGAAAAATCTTATTGTTAAAATATGTCAGCACACAGGTTTGAACTGGATAGCAGCACTTCCACTGGCGTTAATGGTATGTCGCTCTAGTGAGCTACGTGATTTACATATGACACCTCATGAGTTGATTACGGGAAGACTGATGCCAACACCTTGTTTACGTACAAGTGGAAAGGGTCCAAGCCTGGCCCTTTTGGAAGATGAAATGCAGGCGTATGTCACATATATGGTTAATCTGCATAAAAGAATATCCACATATGTTTCTGACAGGCAAAGAAAAGAGGAGGTGCAAGAGAAGCTTGATGAGCAAAAAAGGAACACAGTGCAACCTGGAGACAAGGTATTCGTGAAAGTGTTTAGAAGAAAGTGGTATAACGAACGCCGTGAAGGACCGTTTGAAGTGGTTCGCAGTACTGGAACGGCGGTCCAGGTTAAAGGATCTCCAACGTGGTATCATTTATCACATTGTGTTAAAGCACCAAGTTAAGAAACATTATATTTACAGAGCCAGGATGTTGAAGGCTCAAGAGAGCCAAGAGACAATGTGGAAGAACCTACACCAGACAGAGAGATGCATGAAAATCATCAAAGTCAGAACTCAGAAGGAGAGAGTGTCCATTTTGTGGATAATGTTGATGATTCTGTTCACATTTCTGATCATGATAACAATGATAATGACCCTGCAGTTAATGAAAAGGAAGGAAGATTTAGTGACATTGTCTTCCGACATGTCCCAGAAACAGCAGGACCTATTTCAGTTACCTGTAAAACATCGGAGATATCAAAGGAATGTGACCCTGCTACAGGACAACTCAGGGAGCCAGTTAGACAAAGGAGCCCAAGACCAGTTAGAAAAAGAGTTAAACCAAACTACTACTAGAACCAGGGTTGAAGTAACCTTGGGAAAGTAAGTTCAGCTTCCATGTCAGTGTACCAGAGAAAATAGTGGTGAAGGGAAACATAGAGTTGAGTGGAGAGATAGCTATGGTAGGGTTCTAGCTCTGTCAGAGACTTTACCGTTAAGGAAGTATATGTTAGTTAATGCCAAAAGGAGACTGAAGGTTGAGGGAGATTGTAGTCTTTATATAAGAAATCTTCAACAGGAAGATCAAGGCGATTATAGGTGCTCTTTTTATGATCCATTTTTTGGGAGTGATCGGTCCAAGTTAGGATTTAAAGTTCATGTAGTGACACTCATTATAAAAGATTTGAGTTCTATTGGAGTTTTAGTAAATAGCTCACGGGTGATGGGAAAAACGGCTGCAGATTCATCTGTGACAGCTCAGAGGACTATTTTAGACATAGATGATGATTTATTTAACTCTGATCAAACACCAGAACCAATGACTGATCAATACCACACAATACAAAAGAGAGACACCAAATGGAAAGCGTTTGGGTTTGATCCTTCAGTATTACGAATCTCAGACCCATGGGCAAGCAGGAACTTATGGTTCCAGCAATTGACTCATTCCGTACGATCGGTTACTAGATGGAATGGTCCATGTTTGGTAAAAATTCCATCACCAAACTCATGGTCCTCAATTTTAGAGACTACACCAGAGCCACTGACGGTGTTATGTCAATCTTATGCACTATCTTGGCTGTTGTATCAGCAGCAGTCAGCAATAGATGTAGTGATTGCCATATCAGTTAATCTGTTTAAGCCGAGATCCACTTGCTCATGGTTAAAGGATCTATCATATATTAATTTACTTGATCGGCATGAAGATATCAAAACGGCGGTCCCTGATGTAATGGGAGTGACATCAGTGAGAGCTAACAGCTGTTTTTGTTCTAACAAAACTTACGATGGGCCGGGGATGTTTATGGGGATATCGGATTGTGACGACTATATGATGGATTTAGGTAAGCATGGACATAGTATTGTCAAAGATACATACGAGGTAACTTTCTATGTACCACATCACAGACAAAATAAAACTTTAAAAGTACATAACCAAAGTCTGCCTGGGAATGTTACTATAGGGAATTTCAAGGATGTTTGGTGGGTCTGTGGTGAAGAGGCATACATATTTTTACCGTATGGGTGGACAGGATGCTGTCATATGGCAACATTGAAACTCCCATATGAGGTTCTTACTATCCAGAAGGGAGAAAAGCCAGTTGAGGTTCAATCTAATGTCATTCCCGGAAGCAAGAAGAAGCGGGAGATGGCGCAGTTTCACAATTTGGAATCTTACCATTGGAGGATAAGTATAGCAGAGAAGTGGGGTATAGGACTACTTCCATGGTATGGGGTGACATTCTTGGCAGATCATATTGATAACATTACCTACACTCTACAGGGTTTTGCAAACGAAACCATAAGGGGTTTTGAATTATTGTCAAATACTCAGAAAAGCCACAGACTGACGTTGCTAAAACATGACATGGCACTTGACTATATTTTGGCCAAACAAGGTGGCCTATGTCTGGCTTTGAACTTAACTGGAGATGCCTGTTATACTTTGATTCCTGATAGCTCTGATAATATGACTAGTGTCATAGATGCAATGAAGGCTATAAGAAATGCGTTTGGCCCATCAGAAAGCGCTGGATGGTCTGCAAATTCTTGGTTGCAGAAGAGATTAGGGCCAGTAGGAGCAGTGTTAATACAGATTTTAGCAGCACTCTTTCTGTCATTGAGTGTGATGTTTTGCTGTTGTACGTTATTGTTGACCTTTGCGAAGGTTATGATATTAAGATGGGTTGGAGTGGTGATGCCTGGTGATCAAACTCAGATGCCATTATTATATGGTGATGACACGGACGTTGATGAGGACGATGTGATAAGGACAGGAAGGGTGGAGACATATCCATTTTGAATATTTGACGATTATTGTGGTCATAATGTTTACCTCTGTTATTTCTTAGGTTCTTGTGGTTTCTTCTTATATTAGTGATGTTTTAGCAGGGGGGAGATGGACACTGGGACTTATAATTTCACGTTTACATATAGAATGTTAGTGTGTATTTGATCTTTTGATTTGATTTGTATCTGTCTTGTATGCAAAGATACTGGTTTTCTTCTTTTTCATTCTAGAGCATATTGGGGAACGATCACTGAGAGGGTGATTGATGTTCAGGGACTCTGATGTGTTGAATGGACTCAGACACTTCAGACATGAAAATGCGGATGGACTGAAGGACTCTGAACAAAGATAAAATCTCCAGATTCAACATATCATCAATACTACAATCGAGAGTCAATGCTGCTGAGAAACTGCAGTGTTATACATTCCTATGTCTTATATATTGCATGAGTGATATTAAAAGTGAATTATATTCTTTGTGTGTTAATTACTACGAAAAATGATGTTTTCTATTATTGAGTAAATATACTGGGACCTCAGATGTTTTCTTTTTCGTGATGGTTAAGGATAGTGGTGTTAGGCAGGGAAAGGTCCATTGGGAAGCTCCAATGGGACAACCAGGCTGACCTTGGACATTGTTTTGATTATTATTTGCTGAGAGTTCCATATGTATTTGCTTAAAGTAATTTCTTTGCACAATTTGAAAATTTCTGATTTCAGTGATATAGGAGTACGATGTATGACCGCCTGGGCAGAGGGGTCGTGAGAGAATTTTCCTGTCTAGTTGGTTTGATGGATATTTAAGGAAAGATAGCTGCCTGACAGGTTTTTCACTCTCACTCCTAAAAATCTCTATAACTGTTGCTGTGTTGTTAAAATTATGCTGTAGACGGTTTGTTGTTTTTGTGATGATCATATGCCTGTATGTTTTATTCTTTTGATTATTTTTTGAGACTCTGTTTAGTCTCGAAGGGGGGTTATGTCGTGTATTCATTAGACTAAAACATGTTGGTATGTGTGCTTAAAACATAATGACTTGGCTTAGATTGATGATGACTGCCTTTTGGACTCTTAGTCATTCTCAGAGAGTCCTCAAGATGGTTATCTTATTTATTCCCTAACTCTTGGGTATGACCTTTGATCTAGGGAATTGTTTCTGACCAGCTGATGAATGGATTCAGATGGACTGTCTTTTGATTAACTTATCTTGGTCCTCAGACACAAAAATGTGCCGTTATAGTCAGAAATCCCATGTGGGATGTGTTTAACCTGAAGTCATGGGTGGATCCAAACTCCCTATATATGTGTGCTTTAGACCACTGCAAATCAGATTCACTATTCGGCTTGTGAATCTCCGGGTATCTAGATGCTCGTTTTGACCTGTAGTTTCTTGTAATAAATTCTATTATACTGAAAGTACTTGGTCCTCGGAGTCCTTCCTTCATCATCTACAAACTTCAACAACACTCTACTGCTCAGGGATACGACACTTGTAATGAAATTCTACATCTGATCAATACATTTATTTTGTATTATTTATAAGAATCTGATCTAATCTGCCGCTCTTTCACAAGACATTAATTCACTGCGTAGTTTCAGGTTTAAGTTTAGGTGAGTTTAAGTTTAGTTTAGTTGAAGTTTGTGTTTAGCTGAGGTTCAGGTTACATTTAACCTCTTTCTCTCCCTCAACGCATGTTTGAGGTAAACCGGAGCAGAGTGAGACATCTGTCTAACTTACGAACATTTCTTAAATGAGAATATTTATTTGTGTTATTTGTTCTTAAAGAGTTTCGAGGCTTCAGCAGCAGAGGAGTGAGAAGAGAAAAGTTTTTATCTGATGATTGACAAAGAGAAAACTACAGGATATCACAAGACTGAGTGAGGAAATGAGGACGGGAAAGTGTCTCCGTCTGATTTCTGTCTTTAAGAGACAAGTTGGAGCATGGGGGTGCAAGGAGGAATTAAAGATAATAACAGTTTAAAGATGTCTCACAATGAATCATTGATTTATCCTGCGTTTTATTCATGTTCAGGTGAGTGGAGTTTAGTTGTTGACCTCTGATAGAAAAGTTGACACGACGCAGCTTCAGTTGAAATACAGGAACTAACACATTGTGTCTTTTTGTTTCTCAGGTCAAATACTTTTGTGTTTTTAACAATGAATCAAGTTTTCAGGTCGTTGTCGCCTCGAGACTGTGACTTGATATTTTACTGTTTAACCATGAACTGTAAAAGCAGTTGCAAAAGCACAAAGAAATTCATGATTTAAAAAAAGAAGTTCAATGGATTCAATAAGATTAAGAGAAAAGGAAAATTACCTGATGTTTGATAGTTTCACATCTTCTGCAGTTTGTGTTTATAACTGATGAAGAATAAAAATCCAGGAGATTAAGATTTCAGCAGCTCTGAATTTTCTTAATTTTGTTTACAGCTCAGACAATAAAGAAAGTGACAAGAACACGAACCATGAAAAGAAGGAAATGCTGTCTGAGACAGAAAGACAAACAAATCCCTCAGGATGAAGAAGAGGATTTTTTGTATTTGTACATATTTTTCTGAAACTTTACTTCATCGACTAATGGCACATTTAATGTTTTATCAAATTGTATCTTTATAAATCTGTGTGTTATCTTTCTATATGTGACACATTTAGGATTTTACTCATCAGGGGATGAAAAGCTTAAATACAGAACAGAGGATGACTGCTCATGACTTTGGTGACTTCTATCTTGTCCTCTAGCGCCACCTGCAGTTCCAAGCTTCCATTTATCCACTGAAATCTAAATGAATCTACACATGTCTTCTCCTCTGGCTCCACCGTGTGGTCACTGATTGTTCCAACACTTCCTGAGCTCCAAGGCCAAGGGTTGCCAACCCCTGGTCTAGATTGACTCACAGATGGTAAGTTTAACTATCGGGAGAAGTAAAGATGTGATGGTAGAAGATAGAAGTCCCAATTAGTTTGCATCAAATATTAAAACTGAACACACAGACATGACACACAGTTTTATATTCAGTGCAACTTACACTAGTGAGTATCTGAGTAATTAGATCCTTGAACAGACGTTTTTAACTTTAATGTTTTCATGTGTGTGGTTCAGAGTTGGATCGAGTCCAGAGACTTTTCCTGGAGAAGATCAGAGAATACAACAACCTGCACAGGTAGACACACAAAAGAAGTTTCCTATCATATTGTTTTATTATATTAAATTATTATAATTTGATCAGTCTCGGAGAGAGAAAATGTAGGATGTAGATGTCCTGCTTATTTACAGGTTAATAAGTAATTGTACCACATTGTTAAAGCAGTACATGAACAGCTATGAACCCTGTTGTCTCCTCTCAGGTCGAGTGGAGGACCAGTGGAGGAGGAGTCTGATCTTGAGCATCACCTGTCAGAGGAGACAGCAAACAGTCACATGAGGTGATCTGAATTGGACTTTGACTTTCTACTACTTACAGCTGATGAAAGAGAGAACAATGGTGTTCTAACTGTCTGTTAGAGTTTTCATTCATATTTAAATGTAAATGTAAGTATTTGTAAACTTTGGTTGATCATCAGACTTTAGTATGATGTCAAACTTCTGTGACCTGAACAATGATTTGTCTAGATCAGGGGTCAGCAACCTTTACTATCAAAAGAGCCATTTCTCCTCTTTCCCCAAATAAAACTTGTCTGGAGCCGCAAAATATATTTGATAACACAGCTTATAAAGTATAAAGTAAGTAATGTACATAGTTATACTCAGTGTTGTGCCAGTTTACACTTAAAATCAACTAGTTTAAAGTTCTGTTTATGCAGATGAAAATCAACTAGTTCACATTCATATGTAATATTTTTAAATTTTGAATTAAAGTCTTGTTTCCAGGACTAAACTAGTTCACCTTCATTTGTTTCATTTTATATTCATTGGGATGATTTAGGAGACGAACTGATGATCATGTGTTTAATTATTAATCAATGGTATAAATTTCTTAATGTTTATAAGCTTCGCCCCGAGGTGGAGTGATCTGTCTGAAAGAGGGTGCAGCCAGAGGGTGAAAGTACAGAAACACACAACACAGTGTGAGTCGGTGAGTTGATGAATAAATGCAGCAGCTGCTCCAGGAAAGCTGAAGTGTGTTTGTTAGGTTCAAATCAACCTGATATCTGAAACATGTCCTGGATGTGTTGACCTCGAGGTCAAGCTCTTCTTTATTTACACCGTGTTCTCTCACTTCTCTCATCCACTGTGATCGTGTCGGGATCAGTCGCTGGAGAAGCTTTTGACTCTTTTACTGTTCGTTTGTCTTTATGACTTTAGCTTCGGTTATTAGGAGTTCACCAGGTTTCAGGTCTGTTCTTCAGTAACAGACCCGGAGGAGTGGAGACCCGGTTGTTCAGTGAGTAAACTCTTGTTTTCTTAACGCTACGTCACTTTCCGTTTGCATCACACAATGTTCACAGTGAGACTTAGAGTCTGTGAGTCTACAGTCTGAACTCTGCAGAGATCGGAGCTGCAGAGTCTGAACCTCAGCTGCTCTGACTCGGTGTCATGAGTCCAACCAGCTGTTAACTCGTCTCTTCTTCCATTGATCCACATTCAGTTCTCACAGAATGAAAGACAGATGTCTGTGTTCAAGTCTCTGGTTGTGTGGATCCTCATCATGTGGACTTTCACCACAGCAGGTACGTGAAATCTGACCTTACTACATAGAGTTCGTGACAGTGTAGAGGTTGGAGAAATTCACACTTATGCAACATTAATGAAAAACATTGTTGAAGAAAAACATTTACTGTGTGTGTGTGTGTGTGTGTGTGTGTGTGTGTGTGTGTGTGTGTGTGTGTGTGTGTGTGTCAATGTGAGTGTGTGAGCTTTCAAAATGGCGGCTGGCCACTATAAAGATAACAGACCCCCCCTGGTGGCGGGGGTCAGAGAGATGTGTGTGTGTGTGTGTGTGTTGGTGCCAGGTTAGAGGAAGTAGCTCGTTGCATGCAGAGAAAGACTGTGAAGAGCATAACATAACTAACATTAACTTTCAAATAACTTATAACCAAAATATCACAGCAACACAAATCAAACTTATAAACATCACACGGAATCGAATAAACAGTCTTTGCTTTGCCTAGTATAATTATTAAGCCCAGCTTTTCTTCAGCTGGAACAGGGGCCTTAGTCAAGGTGGAGGGAATTATGAACAATTACAAATACCAGTCAATTTTGGTACAAAACCTTCAGACTTCTGTTAGAAAGCTGAAGAGGAATTTCACCTTTCAGCACGACAACGACCCAAAGCAAACATCCAAATCAACGAAAGTATGGCTTCACCAGAAGAAGATTCAAGTTTTGGAATGGCCCAGACTGACCGCAGACTTGAATCCAATTGAGCATCTGTCGGGTGATCTGCAGAGGGCTGTGCACAGGAGACGCCCTCGCAGTCTGACAGATTTGGAGCCTTTTGCAAAGAAGAGTGGGCAAATATTACCAAGTCAAGATGTTCCATGGCAGTCAGATCATTTCCGTTGCTGCAGTTTCCTCTCAATGGATTTCATTTTCTCAAAGAGTCACGAGACCTACAAGTCTGAAATAAAGTTAAATAAAGTTAAATAAAGTTAAATAAAGTTAAATAAAGTTAAACTGAATCGACCTCTGGCTCTTGAGAGCTGGAGATCATACATTTCATCGCCCTTGCCAAAGACTTCAAAGTAAAATAAGAACTGAACAATGTGGACTTCAACGAGGAGACAAGATGCACATCAAGTCAAAGCTCAATCAAAACAACAACCACTTCCGTTGGTGACCCTTCACAGTAAAGGTCCCATACTGTACACTGCTTTGGAAATTCAATTCCCAAACCTTCACAATAAGGCAACCAAATAAATTAGTTTACATCTGAGCTGCGTTTATACCAGAGGTTTATACAGAGGGTTTCTTTTGAAAGTGGGTTTGCGCATGTGTTATTCTGTGTACACACACGCACACACACACACACACACACAAACACACACACACTCTTTACGTCTAAATTTCCAGATCCTAAATTCTTCTCATCGTAAAGAATGCTCAGATTTTGCTGAATTTCAAAGTCAATTTTCTAAATGAACATTTCTGTGATCAACACAGAACTTTTCCAGCTTGGTGTGAATCTGAGCCTCTTTTAGTTCATATGTTTGGTTTGACAGTAAATGTACGTTACACATTTCAATGCCTCGTGTGGCAGGAGGTTGTTTTTGTGAAAGCAGCTCAGATAAAACTACTGTATGTTAACTGTCAACAGCCAAACAGACAGACAGTTCCATCAGGATATTTACATTCACAATCCGTCTGTGAGCAAATGCTCTAATTGCACTTTGAAAAAAAGCTTCTATTCACCACAGTTGATCCTGAACTGGTTGTTTTTTTTACCCGGTGTCTCACAGATGATGAGGTCTCCTGCGTTTTAGAGGAGAGCTGCATCTTACCCTGCAGTTTTCAACCTGGTCCAGACCCAGTCATTTACTGGATGCAGGTGGAACCAGGAAACACTCGTGTCCACTCCTACTACAGTGCCAGAGACCAGTTTGTACACCAGGGCGAGCGCTTCAGAGGCCGGACATCGCTGTTCACAGATCAGATCTCCAGAGGAAACGCCTCCATCAGGCTGACGGGGCTGCAGCTTCAGGACCAGGGCAAATACGAGTGCTACATCACCATCACTGGAGTCACGGAGGAGTCAGTTATCAACCTGAGAGCAGATGGTAAAGAAACTCAGTGAAAACAGAACACAAATACTAGAAATGATATTTGTCTCTTATTGCTGTTACCTTGTTTAACATGTGTACTGTTGGGTTGAGTTGAAGCTGATACTGAAGCATTGGACGTCTGGTTGCTTGCCGGCACCATTACCTCTTTGAAAAATGGTTAGTCACTAAAGTTCAATGAATCCTGGGACAGGTTGGACGGGGACGGATCCACTCGTTGGAGCTCGGTCTTCAAATGCAGCCCCTGAATTGAGACACAGCTGATGTCAGCAGCACCACATAATGGCTCATATGTGATGTGTTAAATAATAAGTACAATATTTCAAATTAATGCAGAGCTCCACAGTGCATGAGGCAAAGATGATCAATGAGTTATAAAAGAGAAATGTTGTCTTGCAGCTCCGGTGCGTCACGTGGACATTGAGCAGGTGGAGGACAGCTTCACCTGCCGCTCAGAGGGGATCTACCCCGAGCCGCAGCTCACCTGGTCCACCAGGCCTCCGTCCAACTTGACCCTTCAGAGCCAAACCTCAGTGAAGGAGACGGAGCAGCAGCTCTATGAGATCAGCAGCACACTGACACTGTCAGACAGAGACACTGTTCTGAACTGCAGCATCAGCACTCGCCATGGCAGGAGGAGCGCGGTGTGGTATCAACCCAGTACGTTGAATCTGCTCTATGGAACTGAACCTTTGCTTGTTTCACCGACTGCTGCATATTTATATCTGCTCCTACAGATATCTTACATTTTATATCAATGCTGATTCTCAATCTTTACTTTGTTTGTTTCTTTGTCTGCTGAACAGATTTCCACTAAACTAGTTGTGAGGATGGAACGTGGGCCACAGGTCACTCAGTAGAGCTCAGACCTCCACAAGGCACAAAACAGCCTCCTTATGAAACCATATTGAAATTCACCAGGTCCAAGATCTGCACCAAATTTCACACACTCATAAATATCAGTCCTCTTAATTTGTCAGATTGTTTCTTCACCTTCATCAGTTATTCACAGGGAAATCAATGAAAATGTTGAAAAACGTCCTCTCTCACATTGGTAATGTGAAAAAACAACAAATCCTGGATCCACACAAACATTTGATGAGTTCTTCTCTGAGCCTGACCCATAACACACCTTCCTGCCAAGTTTCATGGAAATCTGTCCAGTAGTTGTTGTGTAATGTTGCTTAAAGCCCAACAAACAAATGGAGCATTGAACAGATCCATTAGTTTTCTGTCTTTAACATTGGACCTTTCTGGACATTGTCCCTGAGAGGACTGATGTGTGTGAGATGTGGAGCAGCTTGAATTGACTGTTGGGCCTTGGAGGAGATATCAGCTCCACTGAGTGACCTTCTAGTTCAGTTCATCAATCCAAGGCCACACCCTCCTCCACATGAATCATTCTGATGATAGAAAAGGTTCAGAAAGTCTCATCAGAGCCTCAAACCACATTCTGACAACGATGATATTATTTGATCCCTTTTCTTTTCAGCTCCCGTCCGTGTGTCACTGTTTAAAACAACAACAACAATCCACTGCACTGCTCCAAACACCAAACCCCCGACACACTGGGTGTGGAAATTCAACCACAGGCAGATCATTGTGAACCAAACCGGGGTCGACGGCCTCCACAGCGTCTCAGAGCAGTGGAGGCAGCAGGTGGAGGATGTGTCAGCGTCAGGCAGCCTCACGCTGCACCACTTATCTTCAGATCACCAGGGAACGTTCACCTGTGAACTCAGTAGTGAAGAGGAGACGCACTTCATCAACAGCTACGTGACGATAGACAAAGGTAAGATCCCATGAGATGAGAACTGAGAGATGAAATCCTCAGAGCGACTGTCAGACCTGAGGCTCGTGCAGTGAGTCCTGGTTCCTCCTGGTGGAGCAGATCCCCCAGGGCTCCGTCCTCCAGCTCATCAGGAGCATCATGTCCACATGTTGTCAGGAGAACAGGAACGAGGAGGCCACACACACACACACACACACACACACATACACACACACACACACACACACACACACACACACACACTACACTTTACAATGAAGACACATCACTGCACTTTCTTGATGCTACAGTTCTACTCTCTGAATTACATGTTTTTCATTCTAGCTGCAGCAATTGGGGTCGGAGTCCTCGCTGTGTGTGTAGCATTAGCAGCTGGAGCAGGATTCTTCTACTTTAGAAGACTAAAGGTAATAAAAATCCTTACAAATTCAATAGGGCCTCTCACCGATTTCGGTGGTCGGGCCCTAAATATTAATACTTACAATAATTCTGCTGATCATTTATTATGTGATGTTTCTTCTAATGATTATTTCTTCTGAACTCAGAGAAAACGGATCATCCACAATCAGATGCTTCAGATGAAAGATTTAAAGTAAGTTTACTGTTTATTCTGAACTGAGAATTACAATATTCTGCTCTAAAGAATAACCCTGTTGTCATGGAGATACTTTATTCTTGTCACGTTGCTCTAACAGCTTCATCTCAGCTGCATCAGCAGACACATCCTAAAGCATCAGTTTCTGAGAGTTCGTTCAAAAACCATATCGATATTAGAGTGAAAGAAAATCTGATACCGATATAACGGCCAATAAATTTATGAAAAAGATTTGACAATGATTCCTAAGATGTCGTTATCAAACCTTTACGGCAAAGAAATGTAACTGAGACTTGATATTTTACAGTTTAACCATGAACTGTATTATTAATAACACAAATACAAAGAACTGTAATTAAAATGGCTGCAACTGGCTGAATAATCGAGTTGTGACTGAAACTTGCATCCAAACTACTTGAGGCTTCCTGAGGTCACCTGTCTCACTCCTACAGACAAAGAGTTCAGTCCTTATCACACACAATGGAAGTCAGTGACTGACAGCTGGAGAACTAATGTTCAATATGTACTTATATGCAAGGTAATATTTATATTTATTACCATATTCAAGTCAAAGCCTTTGTAAAAACATTGTGCTGCAGTAGCAGAACTCTGCAGAACATTGTTCAACTGAGAAGATAAAGATTGAACAGATGCTGTAAATATGAATTAATATTAATGTGAATATTGTGCATTGAACAGATAAAGTTGCACAACTGCATTTCTTTGTGTATATTTATGCTTGTGCATTCAGCCTTTAATAGAAATGACAAAATTAATAAATACGAGTGTGACTCTCCCATGTGGGTTTTTGGAAAATGTGTGTGTGTGTGTGTGTGTGTGTGTGTGTGTGTGTGTGTGTGTGTGTGTGTGTGTGTGGTCCCTCAAGGTTCCTGACATAATTCACAATAATATGAGGTCACTTTGACCTTTGACCTTTGACCACTGAAATCGAATCAGTTTATCTTTGAGTCCAACTGGTCAACATGTGAAGAAATCCCCTAAAGACAGACTTGTTACTTCAAAATGGCATGAACATGTTGTGTGACCTTGACCTTTGACCTTTGACCACCTGAACTAATGAGTTCCTCTGTTAGTCTGAATGAAAGCTTGAACCAAATCTGAAGGATTCTCTTGAGGAGCTTTTAACAAGTTCATGACGCAAAGAGGGGATTTACCAGGGTGAGGGTCACATGATCACGTTTTGTATGAATGTTGTGTTTTCTGATTTTATTCTAACAGATATTTTCTTTAATTACAGATATGGTGAAGGTGAACTCTCAAAGACTCGGTGTAAAGTTATGGCCTCAGTCCTGAAGTCAGATCGCTCACTTCTGAGAGAACTGGATCTGAGGGTCAACGAGCTGCAGGAATCAAGAGTGAAGCTTCTGTGTTCTGGACTGGAGAGTCCAAACTGTCGACTGGAGACTCTGAGGTCCTTAAATCCTTCTTCACTTTTCAGACTTTCTTTCTTATTGGGTCATTATTTATTTAAATTGTCTCCATTCTGCTCTGCTCACTGTCCCTCAGTCATCTGTCACTCACCCAGCCTGTCAGTCACGTCCACCTCATCAACTCCATTCACCTGCACTCACCTGCTCCTGATCACTAAGAAAGTGTCAGTAAATAACATGTGGACTGAGGCTGAGCACTCGTCCTCCTCAGGTTTTCAAAATAAGACACATTCTTATTGAAAGACGTTTGACAGTTGATAAGTATAGAAACAAACAGGAAGTGACAGTCAGGAGCCATCCCTACTTTAAACAGTGTTTAATTACACAAACCTGCTCAGTGACCAACACACAGAGAAGAAGCTGATGAATGAAACAATGGTCCAACATGTCTGATCTGATATTTATCTTCAGGTCACAGACTGGACTGAGGTCAGCAGCATGTTGAGAGTCTGTGTTGACATGATGACGATCCACAACAACAGGAGAACACATTCAAATATTTTTATTTCTTTATCCAGGTTGATTCACTGCAGACTGTCAGAGATCAGCTGTTCTTCTCTGGCTTCAGCTCTGAGGTCAAACCCCTCTCATCTGAGAGAACTGGATCTGAGTGACAACAAGCTGCAGGACTCAGCAGTGGAGGAGCTGTGTGGTTTTCTACAGAGTCCAACCTGTCGACTGGAGACTCTGAGGTCAGACATCATGTTTTAATGTTAAAGGTTCAGTCTAAATATAATGTATATATTTAAATATAAAGTATTGAATTCTAAAGTCTGTCAATATAAAGTATTTAAATATAAATGGCTCATTCTAAGTAAAGAAAACAACAGTTGATACAATTCAGATGAAACTAGTGAAAACATCTCTAGGATTATTTTCTCTTCAGTTTCTAACAATGGATCCTTTCACCTGAATCTTCCACACTGGAGCTTTAAGGTCAAAGGTCAGAACATGTGTTCCTAACAGTGAACACTGATACTGAGCTGAGAGATGTTTGTAGAATGAGCGCTGAGGACCGAGTCAGGCTCAATGTGACTGAAGTTTTACTGACAGAGAAACAATCCAATGCTGGACAATGTGTACATGTAATGTTTCTGTGGAAGCTAACCAGGATTTGTCCCGGTGGTCCTGTGGACTGACCACATGACAGTGTGCTGCGTTGGTGTTCTGGTACTGGGCTCAGGGTCCAGAGTCCAAGTTGATTATATTTGATCTCTTTATTTTTTGGACCAAGTTCTTCAGCCCTGTTTCTTCCACTTTGGGTTCATTTCCAACATGAAACCCTTCCTCTGGTTTCAGGACTTACACGGGGTCGTCCATGTCTTTATCTTTTCACCACTAGATCTCTGTCCCGCCCTGTACACACGTGTTCCTCAGGCTCCCTGCACCACTTTCAACTGGTCAAACTGCTGCTCAGATCATCACCACTTCAAGAAAACATGATCATAGAACTGCTCACCCTTTCACACATCAACTGTGGAACATGTTCTGACAAGTGGGTCGGACATTTTCTGGAGCTGAAGCAGCAGCAGGAGATTGTCCGGGTCCGACTCGTTCACAGCAACAGGAACATGTGGGAACATTCAGACGAGGGGCGGAGCCAAAACACATATCTCCATGATAACCAGTTGACTCTGAGGTCCTTAAATCCTTCTTCACTTTTCAGACTTTCTTTCTTATTGGGTCATTATTTATTTAAATTGTCTCAGTTCTGCTCTGCTCACTGTCCCTCAGTCATCTGTCACTCACCCAGCCTGTCAGTCACGTCCACCTCATCAACTCCATTCACCTGCACTCACCTGCTCCTGATCACTAAGAAAGTGTCAGTAAATAACATGTGGACTGAGGCCGAGCACTCGTCCTCCTCAGGTTTTCAAAATAAAACACATTCTTATTGAAACATGTTGGACAGTTGATAAGTATAGAAAGAAACAGGAAGTGACTGTCAGGAGCCATCCCTACTTTAAACAGTGTTTAATTACACAAACCTGCTCAGTGACCAAACACAGAGAAGAAGCTGATGAATGAAACAATGGTCCAACATGTCTGATCTGATATTTATCTTCAGGTCACAGACTGGACTGAGGTCAGCAGCATGTTGAGAGTCTGTGTTGACATGATGACAATCCACAACAACAGGAGGACACATTCTAATATTCATATATCTTTATCCAGGTTGGAGGACTGCAGACTGTCAGAGATCAGCTGTTCTTCTCTGGCTTCAGCTCTGAGGTCAAACCCCTCTCATCTGAGAGAACTGGTTCTGAATGGAAACAAGCTGCAGGACTCAGCAGTGAAGGAGCTGTGTGGTTTTCTACAGAGTCCAACCTGTCGACTGGAGACTCTGAGGTCAGACATCATGTTTTAATGTTAAAGGTTCAGTCTAAATATAATGTATATATTTAAATATAAAGTATTTAATTCTCAAGTCTGTCAAAATAAAGTATTTAAATATAAATGGCTCATTCTAAAGTAAAGTAAAAAACAGTTGATACAATTCAGATGAAACTAGTGAAAACATCTCTAGGATTCTTTTCTCTTCAGTTTCTAACAATGGATCCTTTCACCTGAATCTTCCACACTGGAGCTTTAAGGTCAAAGGTCAGAACATGTGTTCCTAACAGTGAACACTGATACTGAGCTGAGAGATGTTTGTAGAATGAGCGCTGAGGACCGAGTCAGGCTCAATGTGACTGAAGTTTTAATGACAGAGAAACAATCCAATGCTGGACAATGTGTACATGTAATGTTTCTGTGGAGGCTAACCAGGACTTGCCCCGGTGGTCCTGTGGACTGACCACATGACAGCGTGCTGCGTTGGTGTTCTGGGACTGGGCTCAGGGTCCAGAGTCCAAGTTGATTATATTTGATTCCTTTTATTTTTAGGACCAAGTTCTTCAGCCCTGTTTCGTCCACTTTGGGTTCATTTCCAACATGAAACTCTTCCTCTGGTTTCAGGACTTACACGGGGTCGTCCATGTCTTTATCTTTTCACCACTAGATCTCTGTCCCGCCCTGTACACACGTGTTCCTCAGGCTCCCTGCACCACTTTCAACTGGTCAAACTGCTGCTCAGATCACCACCACTTCAAGAAAACATGATCATAGAACTGCTCGCCCTTTCACACATCAACTGTAGAACATGTTCTGACAAGTGGGTCGGACATTTTCTGGAGCTGAAGCAGCAGCAGGAGATTGTCCGGGTCCGACTCGTTCACAGCAACAGGAACATGTGGGTGTTACAACCCGGCTCGACGGAAGTAACATAAAGTAGACAAACAAGGATTAAATATGAGAAAACTGGGTTTATCGTTACGAATGGTAATCAGACTGGTGAATGGGAGCCATGCGGCCAGCCCTGCTTAGCGACCCCCATGAATGAAGCCTCCCAGGCTTTTAAGGCAGCAGCAGGTGCCAGGTAACGAGTTGAAGGAGGGGCTGAAGGAGGAGCTCCAGGAGCACTGCAAAACAAGGAGCAGATCTGCACATAACACCCCCCCCCTTAAAACGGTTGCTCTAGGCAACCGCCAAGTTACACACAACAAATTAACACCAAAATAAATTGAAATGTTGCATCACATATGCTTCTGACACTTATGACCTTGAAAGGGCATCTGCGAGCACATTGTCCCTTCCACGGATGTGCTTTATTTCCAGGTTAAAGCCCTGCAGAAACAGACTACATCGCATCAGCCGGTGGTTGGAGTTCCTCATTCTGCCGATGAACACAAGTGGGTTATGGTCGGTGTAGACCACCAGGACCTGACTGGAAGAGACATACACATCGAAGTGGTCCAGAGCAGAGATAAGAGCCAAGGCCTCTTTCTCAATGGTAGAATAATGCATCTGATGAATGTCAAACTTCTTTGAAAAATAACAAACAGGATGCTCAACCCCTGACGAGTCGTCTTGAAGTAGGGCAGCACCAACCCCAGCATCACTAGCATCGACAGCCAGTTTAAATGGCCTGTTAAAGTCAGGGGCAGCCAAGAAACCGTTTCAGCTCACGCCGAGAAGTAGGAACACCAAAACAGCAAATGGCCTCTACTTTAGCGCCGATAGGACAGACTTCCCCCCGCCCAACACCCTTCCCTAGATACGTCACAGTGGCCTGTCCAAACTCACACTTGGCAAGGTTCACAGTCAAATTGGCAGCAGCCAGCCTACCAAATACTTCCTCCACCTGAGCTATATGCCGAGACCAGGTGGAGCTATAAATAACTATGTCATCAAGGTATGCTTCACAATCTGCAACCCCTTTCAACACCAGGTTAACAAGCCGCTGGAATGTGGCAGGTGCATTTCGCATTCCAAAAGCCATAACTGTATACTGACAGAAGTCATCTGGAGTCACAAAGGCAGAGATTTCACGAGCTCTCTGAGTAAGAGGGACCTGCCAGTAGCCTTTCAGGAGGTCTAACTTAGTGACACAAGCTGCAGACCCTACTCTGTCAATGCAATCATCTAGACGGGGAAGAGGATAGCAATCAGGCTTTGTGACAGAGTTGACCTTGCGAAGATCAGTACAAAATCGAGGTGTGCGATCTGACTTAAAGTTTCAAAGGGCCCCTCACAGTATGACCGAACACCAGTTCAGCTGGACTAAAGCCAAGGGACTCTTGAGTGACCTCTCTAGCTGCAAAGAGGAGCAAAGGGGTTCCCTCATCCCAATCTTTCTCAAACTCCTTACAGTAGGCTCGTAACATGGACTTTAGGGTCTGATGAAACCGCTCAAGGGCCCCTTGAGACTCTGGATGGTAAGCAGATGAAGTCTGGTGCTCAATAGACAACTGCTGGAGAACCTGAGAGAACACACGGGACATAAAATTCGAACCCTGGTCGGTCTGGATAACTCTTGGCAGGCCAAACACTGTAAAGAACTTAATAAGGGCCTTGGAAATGGCTGAAGCAGTGATTCTACGTAGAGGGGTAGCTTCAGGAAACCGGGTAGCTGTACACATGATTGTCAATAAGTACTGGTTACCTGATTTAGTACGAGGAAGGGGACCAACACAATCAATCAAGATACGCTCAAAAGGCTCTCCTATGGCAGGGATAGGATGTAAAGGAGCTGGGGGAATCTTCTGGTTGGGCTTACCAATAGTTTGGCACACATGACATGTTCTACAATGCTCAGCAACATCAGATTTCACACCAGGCCAAAAGAAATGTCTCAGCACTCTGTCTAAAGTTTTCTTAATCCCCATATGACCAGCAAGACAATGATCATGAGCCAACTGCAAGACATCCTGACGATAGACACTTGGCACTACCACTTGAAACACACTACTCCAATCATCATGACAGGACAGTTTTGGAGAAGTCCACTTTCTCATTAACACACCATTGTTTACAAAATAGCAACAAGACACAGCTGTCATCTCATCATCAGGAACAACCTGGTCAAAAAGAGAAGATAAGGTTTCATCTCCCCCCTGCTCACACTTGAGCTCGTTACCAGAGGGAAACACTTTACCAAATCCCAACATGTCACCCTTCGCCAGAAATGTGTCAAACAGTGCAATATCAGAATCAGCTTCTTTGTCTTGTTTCTTCTTCTTTGACATGGCACGGGTAGTGACACAGACAGGGAATGCTTCTGGGTATTGCTTCTCAAGATCATCTGGGCATTTTGACACTACAGGAAAAGGAACAACCTCAGGAGCCGCAAGCACCCTACCACCGGCTAGGTCATTTCCCAAGATGAAGGACACCCCTTTAATGGGAATGCTTGAACACACAGCTACAGCTACTTCCCCAGAAACAAGACCAGTTTCAAGGGTAAGGTTATGCATAGGTAGAGACAGATACCCCCCACCAAACCCTTGGACGAGGACACTGGAACCCAACTTAGACTGGTCAGAAAACGGTAGGAGGTCCTGTAGAATCAAAGACTGAAAAGCTCCACTATCTCTCCAAATCTTAATCGGTTGCTTGGTTGAAGGATCAGTGACAAGAGACACAAAACCATCCATAAGAAAAGACGAAGAACCAGGCAGCTCACTCTTTTGAGCGGGTTGGTCGATGTTTTGGATGACAGCACCATTTTTCACAGTTTTTAGTAAGGCAACAGGCTTATAAGACTCTTGTTTCTTACTCAAGACAGGGCAATCTGCAATGAAGTGACCACTGTTCTTGCAATAAAAACAAGTCCTCTCTAATGGAGTACTCACAGTAGCCGATCTTCTAGTGAAAGCTGTAGAAACGGTGGGAGGAGGTTTTGAGCTGGTGGAGGAAGTGGTTGGAAACCGAGGTCTATTAAAACCAGTCCTTCCTTTTCGCTCACCTTGGTCGTTATCAAAGTTTACCTTGAGCGTCAATACAAACTTGTCTGCTAGAACAGCAGCCTTATCAAGAGTGGTCACTTCTTGCTGATTGAGATAAGTACACACGGCAGTAGGCAGACAATCTTTAAAGTCCTCCAGCAGAACTAATTGTCTAAGATCTTCCTTAGTTTCCGCCTTCTGTGACTTGCACCAAGAGCTAAAACTGATCTCCTTTTCTCTTGCAAACTCAACATAAGTTTGTTCATCCAGCTTACTGAGGCCTCTAAAACGCTGGCGGTACGCCTCAGGAACGAGCTCATAAGTTCTTAGAATAGCACCTTTAACTTTTTCATAGTCCTTGATATCCTCAATGTTTAAAGCAGTGTAAGCGTCTTGTGCTTTTCCCACCAGAACGCTTTGCAAAAGCGATGTCCAGGCATGTATTGGCCAGTCTGACACAGTAGCCACTCGTTCAAAATGAGCGAAGTACCTCTCAACAAATGGAGGTACTAGTCTGATGTTGCTCGCTACATTAAACTGAGCCGAGGCAGAACTGGATGAGCTCAAAGCAGCATGCTTAAATTCAAGCTCTTTTAGGAAACGCTCATGTTCTAGGTGCATTTGTCTTTCCCTAAGGATACGCTCTTTTTCTTTATCCTCTAGTTCTAATTCTCGAAACGCCAACTCCTTCAACCTGAACTCCAGCACAGCATCTGACATTTGAGGAAGATCAAGTTGATGCTGATATGCTGGTAAAGCAGACGGCTTTAGGACGCCTCCTTCTGCTAGGCTAGCCTTAAGTGCTTCTCTTAAATTATCTTTAAGACGTTTATCACCACTGGCAATCTCAATGTCATAATGGCTGGCAAGGCTAAGGAGCTGTCCTTTAGTGAGCTGACAAAGCAACTCCTCCGAGGGTGCACTAATAAAGTCATCGATAGCCTCCATACTAGATAACTTCAGTAACCAAACATAACCAAAATACACCAATCGCCGTTACCCAAGGTTTAAACTTAAACCAGTACGCCCAGTACACACCTCATCCAACACTACAGCTTATCACAAATTCTCTCTACTAAATGATTCTTGAACCCATGATCACAGAGATAGGCCTAGTAACTCCCATCTAGCTACTAAGTAGCACAAAATATTACCCATAAAAACCCATTACCAAAATGGACCCTGCTGGTAATCAAGACCAAGGCAACAACAACCTCCGGGAGAACTAGCCCACCAAGTCAAGCTAGACACCACACACACCGCACCTGACAAATCCACAAGCTATACAAAACAAAGTTAGGACCCTGGACATGTTACCACAACTGTCCCCATAAAGCAGTCACTAACTCAAATAACTTTACAAATCAATCACTGCTGAGCACAGTGAGCAAGCCTCCGAGTGCAAATGATCATCTAAGCAAGCCCCCTGGTACCTGCCTAACTTCAAACTAACCCTAACTGTCTTCTGAGGCGTGCCGGGCTCGAGGCCTCTTTAAAGCAAAGCTCAGTTAACCTCAGCCATGTGACCAAGGCCCTGAAATGCTCGCCCCCACCAGAGAACAAGTCTCCACCCAGGATTACCTCGAAAAAAATAAATGAATAAATAAATATAACAAATAGTGCACCGATGGAAGGACAGATTGCTCTGCCCAGCTGGCACACTCCCTAACTAACCAGGGAGATCACTCACAACTTAAAATCATAGCACTCAGATTCAATGCTCACCGTACTCACCATGACAAGAAGCTGCTCACAGCCACCCTACCAAACACCACCAAAGCATACCGGGTTACTCTGTCTAGGGGAAAAATAGAAAAAAAATAACTCATCCAGATTGATCCCGGACCAGTCCCCAATATGTTACAACCCGGCTCGACGGAAGTAACATAAAGTAGACAAACAAGGATTAAATATGAGAAAACTGGGTTTATTGTTACGAATGGTAATCAGACTGGTGAATGGGAGCCATGCGGCCAGCCCTGCTTAGCAACCCCCATGAGTGAAGCCTCCCAGGCTTTTAAGGCAGCAGCAGGTGCCAGGTAACGAGTTGAAGGAGGGGCTGAAGGAGGAGCTCCAGGAGGACTGCAAAACAAGGAGCAGATCTGCACATAACAGTGGGAACATTCAAACGAGGGGCGGAGCCAAAACACATATCTCCATGACAGCCAGTTGACTCTGAGGTCCTTAAATCCTTCTTCACTTTTCAGACTTTCTTTCTTATTGGGTCATTATTTATTTAAATTGTCTCAGTTCTGCTCTGCTCACTGTCCCTCAGTCATCTGTCACTCACCCAGCCTGTCAGTCACGTCCACCTCATCAACTCCATTCACCTGCACTCACCTGCTCCTGATCACTAAGAAAGTGTCAGTAAATAACATGTGGACTGAGGCCGAGCACTCGTCCTCCTCAGGTTTTCAAAATAAGACACATTCTTATTGAAACACGTTGGACAGTTGATAAGTATAGAAAGAAACAGGAAGTGACTGTCAGGAGCCATCCCTACTTTAAACAGTGTTTAATTACACAAACCTGCTCAGTGACCAACACACAGAGAAGAAGCTGATGAATGAAACAATGGTCAGACATGTCTGATCTGATATTTATCTTCAGGTCACAGACTGAACTGAGGTCAGCAGCATGTTGAGAGTCTGTGTTCACATGATGACGATCCACAACAACAGGAGGACACATTCAAATATTCTTATTTCTTTATCCAGGTTGATTTTCTGCAGACTGTCAGAGATCAGCTGTTCTTCTCTGGCTTCAGCTCTGAGGTCAAACCCCTCTCATCTGAGAGAACTGGATCTGAGTATCAACGACCTGCAGGACTCATCAGTGAAGGAGCTGTGTGGTTTTCTACAGAGTCCAACCTGTCGACTGGAGACTCTGAGGTCAGACATCATGTTTTAATGTCAAAGGTTCAGTCTAAATATAATGTATATATTTAAATATAAAGTATTTAATTCTCAAGTCTGTCAAAATAAAGTATTTAAATATAAATGGCTCATTCTAAAGTAAAGTAAAAAACAGTTGATACAATTCAGATGAAACTAGTGAAAACATCTCTAGGATTCTTTTCTCTTCAGTTTCTAACAATGGATCCTTTCACCTGAATCTTCCACACTGGAGCTTTAAGGTCAAAGGTCAGAACATGTGTTCCTAACAGTGAACACTGACATTGCGCTGAGAGGTGTTTGTAGAATGAGCACTGAGGACAGAGTCAGGCTCAATGTGACTGAAGTTTTAGTGACAGAGAAACAATCCAATGCTGAACAATGTGTACATGTAATGTTTCTGTGGAAGCTAACCAGGACTTGTCCCGGTGGTCCTGTGGACTGACCACATGACAGCGTGCTGCGTTGGTGTTCTGGGACTGGGCTCAGGGTCCAGAGTCCAAGTTGATTATATTTGATTCCTTTTATTTTTAGGACAAAGTTCTTCAGCCCTGTTTCTTTTACTTTGGGTTCATTTCCAACATGAAACCCTTCCTCTGGTTTCAGGACTTACACGGGGTCGTCCATGTCTTTATCTTTTCACCACTAGATCTCTGTCCCGCCCTGTACACACGTGTTCCTCAGGCTCCCTGCACCACTTTCAACTGGTCAAACTGCTGCTCAGATCATCACCACTTCTAGAGAACATGATCATAGAACTGCTCGCCCTTTCACACATCAACTGTGGAACATGTTCTGACAAGTGGGTCGGACATTTCCTGGAGCTGAAGCAGCAGCAGGAGATTGTCCGGGTCCGACTCGTTCACAGCAACAGGAACATGTGGGAACATTCAGACGAGGGGCGGAGCCAAAACACATATCTCCATGATAACCAGTTGACTCTGAGGTCCTTAAATCCTTCTTCACTTTTCAGACTTTCTTTCTTATTGGGTCATTATTTATTTAAATTGTCTCAGTTCTGCTCTGCTCACTGTCCCTCAGTCATCTGTCACTCATCCAGCCTGTCAGTCACGTCCACCTCATCAACTCCATTCACCTGCACTCACCTGCTCCTGATCACTAAGAAAGTGTCAGTAAATAACATGTGGACTGAGGCCGAGCACTCGTCCTCCTCAGGTTTTCAAAATAAGACACATTCTTATTGAAACACGTTGGACAGTTGATAAGTATAGAAAGAAACAGGAAGTGACTGTCAGGAGCCATCCCTACTTTAAACAGTGTTTAACGACACAAACCTGCTCAGTGACCAACACACAGAGAAGAAGGTGATGAATGAAACAATGGTCCAACATGTCTGATCTGATATTTATCTTCAGGTCACAGACTGAACTGAGGTCAGCAGCATGTTGAGAGTCTGTGTTGACATGATGACGATCCACAACCACAGGAGGACACATTCTAATATTCTTATTTCTTTATCCAGGTTGGAGGACTGCAGTCTGTCAGAGATCAGCTGTTCTTCTCTGGCTTCAGCTCTGAGGTCAAACCCCTCTCATCTGAGAGAACTGGATCTGAGTGACAACAACCTGCAGGACTCAGCAATGGAGGAGCTGTGTGGTTTTCTACAGAGTCTAACCTGTCTACTGGAGACTCTGAGGTCAGACATCATGTTTTAATGTTAAAGGTTCAGTCTAAATATAATGTATATATTTTAATATAAAGTATTTAATTCTAAAGTCTGTCAATATAAAGTATTTAAATATATAGTATTTATTTATATAGTATGTAACTATACAATATGTAAATATAAAGTATTTAAATATAAATGGCTCATTCTAAGTAAAGAAAACAACAATTTGTACAATTCAGATGAAACTAGTGAAAACATCTCTAGGATTCTTTTCTATTCAGTTTCTAACAATGGATCCTTTCACCTGAATCTTCCACACTGGAGCTTTAAGGTCAAAGGTCAGAACATGTGTTCCTAACTGTGAACACTGATACTGAGCTGAGAGATGTTTGTAGAATCAGGCTCAATGTGACTGAAGTTTTACTGACAGAGAAACAATCCAATGCTGAACAATGTGTACATGTAATGTTTCTGTGGAAGCTAACCAGGACTTGTCCCGGTGGTCCTGTGGACTGACCACATGACAGCGTGCTACGTTAGTGTTCTGGGAATGGGCTCAGGGTCCAGGGTCCAAATTGATTATATTTGATGTCTTTTATTTTTAGGACCATGTTCTTCAGCCCTGTTTCTTCCACTTTGGGTTCATTTCCAACATGAAACCCTTCCTCTGGTTTCAGGACTTACACGGGGTCGTCCATGTCTTTATCTTTTCACCACTAGATCTCTGTCCCGCCCTGTACACACGTGTTCCTCAGGCTCCCTGCACCACTTTCAACTGGTCAAACTGCTGCTCAGATCATCACCACTTCAAGAAAACATGATCATAGAACTGCTCGCCCTTTCACACATCAACTGTGGAACATGTTCTGACAAGTGGGTCGGACATGTTCTGGAGCTGAAGCAGCAGCAGGAGATTGTCCGGGTCCGACTCGTTCACAGCAACAGGAACATGTGGGGACATTCAGACGAGGGGCGGAGCCAAAACACATATCTCCATGATAGCCATGGTTATGTTAAGTTATGTTAAGTTACAGGTTCACTGTGAAGGAGTTAGTGACGTCTCCAGGTGTCGTACATGTGAACGTAGTCCACTTGTTCACGTGACTCCTGAACATGTCCAGAAAGATATTTAGAGACATCTAGTGGTGAAGTTACATATTACAAACAACTGAACCCCGAGGACACAAGGACTTTCAAGCTGTTTTCATGAACTCTGTAAAACAGTGTCTGGACATTTTCTGGAGTTTGACTTTCACATATGAAGAACAGGTGGAGCAGCAGGAGGCCGGACATGACTTATAAATCCTGCTGCGGAAAGATCAGTGTTGTTGTTTACAGCTCATCCACACCGACGTCGGCCCTCATCACCAAAAGCTCTGGAATCTCCTTGTGTTTCCAAGTTGACGTCTTCGTCTTCTACGAGTACGGCTCCTCTTCTTCATCCAGAGATATTTGAGTTCTTCCAGTTTCACGTCCGTCACGTGTTAGAAACCTCATCAACACATCCACTCGCTCTCTGTGAATCCTCTGGACATTCACCTGCTCTATTCTCACATGGACTCACTCAGAAACTTTATTAGGAGGCTGCAGGAAAAGTTCCAGAAAATGTCCAGAACAACTTGACTCAGACTTCAGGACTGAAAACAGAGAGAGTGATGTTTAATCAAAGTTCTTTATTTTCACACATGATCTCATTTTAATTTACAGTTAAGTTTTTATTCTTTATCCAGGTTGGAGAGCTGCAGTCTGTCAGAGATCAGCTGTTCTTCTCTGGCTTCAGCTCTGAGGTCAAACCCCTCTCATCTGAGAGAACTGGATCTGAGCTACAACAACCTGCAGGACTTAGCAGTGGAGGAGCTGTGTGGTTTTCTACAGAGTCCAACCTGTCGACTGGAGACTCTGAAGTCAGTTCACACTGATTCACTTTTTTAGATATCATATCTATAAAACAGCCTTTATACACAATTTATCTTATTTAATTCTAATTTAACATAATTCCTCTTCATACATAACTTGAATCCATTCATTAATTAATCTGTCACGTTTTGAATATTCAGCTACTTGTTAAAACACTGAGTTTAGTTCTGGATTTCCTAAACTGACCAGCAGGACAGAGACCGGGTCCAAATAATCTATTTTTACTGATCAGGACTCGTTTTTATTCCAAGATGTCTGATTTCATATTTATCTTTCATGTTATGAGTCTGTGCTCACATGAATATGTGTTCGTTATTTTCACACATGAACTGGGTTTAATTTACAGTTAAGTTTTATTCTTTATCCAGGTTGTGGAGCTGCAGACTGACAGAGATCAGCTGTTCTTCTCTGGCTTCAGCTCTGAGGTCAAACCCCTCTTATCTGAGAGAACTGGATCTGAGAGGAAACAACCTGCAGGACTCAGCAGTGAAGGAGCTGCTTCATCTACAGCAGAGTTCAACCTGTCGACTGAAGACTCTGAGGTCAGTAGATGGTTGGAGTCAGTCCACGCTGCTTTCATCAGTATTTTACTAAGCACAGTCAGTATCACAGATCCAGGGTCTGTGCTACCAAGCAGGATTTGTGGTTATCAGGTTAACTTCAGGTTTAGTTTTTTCAGTTCTACGAAGCTCGTCCACTTCTTAACGAGGTAAATCACTATGGTAACTTCTGATGAACAGCTAACCTGCTCCAGGTTAAGTTGGAGATCAACCAGTATATAAGCTCCGCCCACTGACCACAGTGACTCTCCACTGTTGTGTGGTGCACACTCTCCTTAAAGGGACAGATAAGGGAAGTTTAAATCAACGTCTGGTTGGTTCAGTTGATCTCTAACTCACCCAGAACATCTCAATGTCTGCAGACTCATCCTGTCACCAAAACACCAGATGACCTCAGTCAGCTTCCTGAAGACAGGTCCATGTGACTTTATTGAGAAGTGATGTCAGAGGTTTCCACCACAGTGTGTGTCCTCAGAGACAGAGAGACAGTGTGTGTCACATCCTGGGATTCAAAGGTTTCTCATCAAGAATCTTCTTCTCTTCCACTCTTCTTGTTAGTAAACAACAGATCCAGATTTCGTGGCCTCGAGTTATTTATCTCGTTCACACGTTATTATGTTGTGGTCACGTAATATATCTTTACCAAATGCCACCAGGGGGCGCTGTAACTTACACATTGACACGATCCCAGATGTTTTACCAGCTGTTCTTCCTGCATTTAGCAGCTGTGACTGAGTTTCTTTTATTTTGGATCATGTGTTTGTTCTCCTCTGATTTTATAGAACAGTTTGATCCTGCTTGTGAAATATGAGGCTCTGCTGTCAGTCAAACTGTCCATGTCTGTGATTGGTCATACTCAGTAAACCCCGCCCCTTTTATGCGCATGCTCAGACCTCGATGAGGAAAACCTGAGTAAACGTAACGAGTTGATAACCAGTGTCATGTGACCACTTATCCTGACTGTGTGTCAGGTTCAGTTGAGCCGATCTCAGAAAGATCTCCTGGACATGTTGAAGTGGCCTCGTAGTTCAGGCCTCAGTGTTTCCTCAGTGAAGCTGTGAAAGGACAATGAGGACAGACGTCAGGATTGGACAGAAACACAGACAGACAACAGTCGGCCAATCAGACGAGCCACAAGCTGCTTGGGATCATGTGATTGAGTTGATGTGAAGACGACAGTTGTTGTTGTTTTCACGTGAACAGGAAATGAAGCTGGACCACAGCTGACAGCCTCACACGAGGAACAGAGACGGTGTCGTCTTCATCTGATCTGAGACAGTTTTTTTCTCTCACTTCATCAGTGAAGAACTGATCAGGTGGATCTTTGTCACAGCTCTGAGATCAGTGGGACTGAAGCCTCTCCTCATCACATGGTAACCAGGAGCTCTTTATACAGAGCAGAACCTCTGCTGAGGTCCATCTGTCTCATCTGGTCCCAGTTTGTCAGAAGCAGATGTTCATCAACACACAGTGAAACATGGCTTCACCTGTAACAGCAGTAAATCCACCTCTCAGGTGTCCACTCTGCACTTTGACATGCAGAGGACACACACTGAGCTCTTAGCGTGTTCATTCCAACACGTGAACATGAAGCAGAGAGGAAGCTGCTCCACCTCTGAACAGGACTGAAGTCCCTGCTGCTCTTTCTACTGGATGTGCTGCATCACTGACTCACAGCTGATGAAGTGAGTCTCTGTAACACTGATGTCTTCTTCTCTCAACAGGTTGTGGTTGTGATCCTAGTGGAGCTGAGTGTGAAGAGGACAGTGTGTGTGGACGGAGGCTGAGCTCTGTCCTGAGGATCCAGAGGCTGAAGCAGCAGCAGCTTGTGTGTAGAGAGGCTCTGACTGGGCCTTGTTGCTGGGAGGCAGAGTGGAGACAGAGCTCCAGAGGAATCAGAGGAGGTTGTTGTAATATGTAACTTCACCACTAGATGGCCCTCCACACCGATTGTGTTTATTCACATGAAGAATGTGTTTATTGAATTGACATAACACAAGCAGAATAACAGAAAAACCCTCTGTAAAGAGTCGCATATATGAGTTTTTTTTAAATTATTTTCCACCTTTGTCCCTCAGTATGTCTATATGTGTGTTTAACCACATTCTGTGTTTATGTTTGTTTATGATCTTAAAGTTCCTGGATTCACGTCACAAATTGATTTAGTTCAACAAAAAGTTAAACACAATCAAATCACTTTGAGTTTAAAATCAGAGTTTTGTCTTTGACACAAAAGATCAAAACTCTGGACTCAAAAATGGGACGTTTTCATTTCTGCATCAGGTGCAGAGCAGTGGTTGCTTTTCTACTTTTGACCCACAGGTGGCGGTGCAGTATAACAGCAGCACATCCCAGTCAAAGCCTTTATATTCAGTCTATGAGTCAAACACATGGATCATATCCTCTGTGACAAACCAGATGTAACAAGAAGAAAAACATCTCAGAGAGAAAAGTTCTGTTTCTACTTGTTTCTGCTGTAATGCTCAATAAACATCCTTCCACCGACTTCACTGGAATCATGACTCAGCTTTTCTTTCCTTTTGTAAACAAACTGGTGGAAACATCTCGTCCTTGGTGAAGGTAAAAGAACAAAATCACCAGTTTGACATAATGGAGACAAGCAGAAGAAATGTGAATGAGACATTTACAATATGAAGAAGAGTCGATGAAGAGCAGAGCGTCGTTAAGTCTCTGAGGAAACTGTTTAATAAACATTTTACCATATTTAATAGAAAACTGACCCGAGGACATTTCATACAAAACGTAGATGAAGATTCTTGTTGTACGTTCTTGACCACCACCTCAGAACAACCACCAGGGGGAGACTGTAGCAGGCCTCTGGGAACAGCAGCATGCTGGGAAATAACTGATGATGGGAGTGACAGAAAGTGTCGGAGAGATGATGTCCTGAAGACAGTGGACATTTTGGGCCTGTTGTGTTGAACCGTTTGTGTTATTTTGTCGAGATCTGATGAAGTTTAGGTGAGTTTAAGTTTAGCTGAAGTTAAGGTTAATTTAAGTTTGTGTTTAGGTCAGGTTCAGGTTACATTTAACCTCTTTCTCTCCCTCAACGCATGTTTGAGGTAAACCGGAGCAGAGTGAGACATCTGTCTAACTTACGAACATTTCTTAAATGAGAATATTTATTTATGTCATTTGTTCTTAAAGAGTTTTGAGGCTTCAGCAGCAGAGGAGTGAGAAGAGAAAAGAGTTTTTATCTGATGATTGACAAAGAGAAAACTACAGGATATCACAAGACTTAGTGAGGAAATGAGGATGGGAAAGTGTCTCCGTCTGATTTCTGTCTTTAAGAGACGAGTTGGAGCGTGGGGGTGCAAGGAGGAACTAAAGATAATAACATTTTAGAGATGTCTCACGTTGAATCATTTATTCATTTAATTTTATAGATGTTCAGGTGAGTGTAGTTTTAGTTGTTGACCTCTGATCGGAAAGTTCACGCGACGCAGCTTCGGTTGAAATACAGGAGTCTTTTTGTTTCTCAGTTCAAATACTTTTGTGTTTTTAACGATGAATCAAAGTTTTCAGGTCATTGTCGCCTCGAGACTGTGACTTGATATCTTACAGTTTAAACATGAACTTTATTATTAATAACACAAATTCAAAAAATTTGTATTTTGGTCAAATGTAACATCTATTAGTATCGTTCATTCGGTAAAATGAAAGTTTCTATATCAGCGAACATGAAGCAGATGTGTCTGTGAACGTCTCAGATAATTTCATCTGTTATTTCTGTCATTTCCTGGAGGAGACGTTTGTTTCAGGTTTGTGGAGCAAAAGCAAAAGCACAAAGAAATGCATGATATAGAAAAAGTAGTTCAATGGATTCAATAAGATTAAGAGAAAAATAAAATGTCCTGATGTTTGATAGTTTCACATCTTCTGCAGTTTGTGTTTATGACTGATGAAGAATAAAAATCCAGGAGATTAAGATTTCAGTCTCTCTGAATTTTCTTAACTTTGTTTACAGCTCAGACAATGAAGAAAGTGACGAGAACACGAAACATGAAAAGAAGGAAATGCTGTCTGAGACAGAAAGACAAGCAAATACCTCAGGATGAAGAAGAGGATTTGTATTTTATATCTGGTACTATTTTGTATTTGAACATCATTTGATGAAACTTTACTTCATCTACTGTTCTGGCACATTTAATGTTTTTTTTAAATGTATTGTTATAAATCTGTGTGCTATCTTTCTGTATGTGACACATTTAGGATTTTATTCATCAGGACTTCTGCTCATGACTTTGATGAACTTCTATCTTGTCCTCTAGCGCCACCTGCAGTTCCAAGCTTCCATTAATCCACTGAACTCTAAATGAATCTGCAGATGTCTTCTCCTCTGGCTCCCCCGTGTGGTCACTGATTGTTCCAACACTTCCTGAGCTCCAGAGCCGCGGTTTGCCGACCCCTGGTCTAGATTGACTCACAGAAGGTAAGTTTAACTATCAGGAGAAGTAAAGATGAAATGTTGGAAGATAGAAGTACTAGTTAGTTTGAATCAAATATTAAAACTGAACACACAGACATGACACACAGTTTTATATTCAGTGCAACTTATACTTGTGTATATCTGAGTAATTAGATCCTTGAACAGACGTTTTTAACTTTAATGTTTTCATGTGTGTGGTTCAGAGTTGGATCGAGTCCAGAGACTTTTCCTGGAGAAGATCAGAGAATACAATAACCTGCGCAGGTAGACACACAAAAGAAGTTTCCTATCATATTGTTTTATTATATTAAATTATTATAATTTGATCAGATCTGTCTCGGAGAGAGAAAATGTAGGATGTAGATGTCCTGCTTATTTACAGGTTAATAAGTAATTGTACCACATTGTTAATACAGTACATGAACAGCTATGGATCCTGTTGTCTCCTCTCAGGTCGAGTGGAGGACCAGTGGAGGAGGAGTCCGATCTTGAGCGTCACCTGTCAGAGGAGACAGCAAACAGTCACATGAGGTGATCTGAATTGGACTTTGACTTTCTACTACTTACAGCTGATGAAAGAGAGAACAATGGTGTTCTAACTGTCTGTTAGAGTTTTCATTCATATTTAAATGTAAATGTAAGTTATTGTAAACTTTGGTTGATCATCAGACTTTAGTATGATGTCAAACTTCTGTGACCTGAACAATGATTTGTCTCGATCAGGGGTCAGCAACCTTTACTATCAAAAGAGCCATTTCTCCTCTTTCCCCAAATAAAACTTGTCTGGAGCCGCAAAATATATTTGATAACACAGCTTATAAAGTATAAAGTAAGTAATGTACATAGTTATACTCATGTTGTGCCAGTTTACACTTAAAATGAACTAGTTTAAAGTTCTGTTTATGCAGATGAAAATCAACTAGTTCACATTCATATGTAATATTTTAAAATTTTAAATCAAAGTCTTGTTTCCAGGACTAAACTAGTTCACTTTCAATTGTTTCATTTTATATTCATTGGGATGATTTAGGAGACGAACCGAGGATCATGTGTTTAGTTATTAATCGATGTTATAAATTTCTTAATGTTTATAAGCTTTGCCCCGAGGTGGAGTGATCTGTCTGAAAGAGGGTGCAGCCAGAGGGTGAAAGTACAGAAACACACGAAACAGTGTGAGTCGTTGAGTTGGTGAATAAATGTAGCAGCTGCTCCAGGAAAGCTGAAGTGTGTTTGTTAGGTTCAAATCAACCTGATATCTGAAACATGTCCTGGATGTGTTGACCTCGAGGTCAAGTTCCTCTTTATTTACACCGTGTTCTCTCACTTCTCTCGTCCACTGTGATCGTGTCGGGATCAGTCGCTGGAGAAGCTTTTGACTCGTTTACTGTTCGTTTGTCTTTATGACTTTAGCTTCGGTTATTAGGAGTTCACCAGGTTTCAGGCCTGTTCTTCAGTAACAGAGACGGAGGAGCGGAGACCCGGTTGTTCGGTGAGTAAACTCTTGTTGCTTAACGCTTCGTCACTTTCAGTTTGCATCACACAATGTTCACAGTGGAACTTAGAGTCTGTGAGTCTACAGTCTGAACTCTGCAGAGATCGGAGCTGCAGAGTCTGAACCTCAGCTGCTCTGACTCGGTGTCATGAGTCCAACCAGCTGTTAACTCGTCTCTTCTTCTATTGATCCACATTCAGTTCTCACAGAATGAAAGACAGATGTCTGTGTTCAAGTCTCTGGTTGTGTGGATCCTCATCACGTGGACTTTCACCACAGCAGGTACGTGAAGTCTGATCCTTCTATATAGAGTTTGTCACAGTGTAGAGGTTGGAGAAATTCACACTTATGCAACATTAATGCAAAAACAAAATTTGAAGAAAAACATTTACGATGAAGATAATAAAAGTATAAATACACAAACTACTGAAGGTTTCCTTTCTATATAAAGATGTGTATGTGAGTAGCGTGTGTGTGTGTGTGTGTGTCTGTCTACGTGAGTGAGTGAGCTTTCAAAATGGCGGCTGGCCACTATAAAGATAACACACCCCCCTGGTGGCATTAGTCAGAGAGATGTGTGGGGAGATGTGTGTGTGTGTGTGTGTTGGTGCCAGGTTAGAGGAAGTAGCTCGTTGCATGCAGAGAAAGACTGTGAAGAGCATAACATAACTAACATTAACTTTCAAATAACTTATAACCAAAATATCACAGCAACACAAGTCAAACTTATAAACATCACACGGAATCGAATAAACAGTCTTTGCTTTGCCTAGTATAATTATTAAGCCCAGCTTTTTTTCAGCTGGAACAGGGGCCTTAGTCAAGGTGGAGGGAATTATGAACAATTACAAATACCAGTCAATTTTGGTACAAAACCTTCAGGCTTCTGTTAGAAAGCTGAAGAGGAATTTCACCTTTCAGCACGACAACGACCCAAAGCAAACATCCAAATCAACAAAAGCATGGCTTCACCAGAAGAAGATTCAAGTTTTGGAATGGCCCAGCCAGACCGCAGACCTGAATCCAATTGAGCATCTGTGGGGGGATCTGCAGAGGGCTGTGCACAGGAGACGCCCTCGCAGTCTGACAGATTTGGAGCCTTTTGCAAAGAAGAGTGGGCAAATATTACCAAGTCAAGAAGGTGACCCTTCACAGTAAAGGTTCCATACGGTACACTGCTTAGTATGACAGGAAACACAAATTCACTGACAAAACCTTCACAATAAGGCAACTAAATTAATTAGCTTACATTCACACTGGGTGATGATCGACCGGTTCTGCAGCTGAGCTGCGTTTATACCAGAGGTTTATACAGAGGGTTTCTTTTGAAAGTGGGTGTGCACGTGTTTTATTCTGTGTACAGACACACACACACACACACACACACACACACACACACACACACACACACACACATACACACACACACACACACACACACACACACACACCCCACAGGATTAAAAAAAAATAATCTTAAGTTTGATTTCCAGATCCTAAATTCTTCTCATCGCAAAGAATGTTCAGATTTTGCTGAATCTCAGAATAAATTTTCTAAATGAACATTTCTGTGATCAACACAGAACTTTTCCAGCTTGGTGTGAATCTGAGCCTCTTTTAGTTCATATCTTTGGTTTGACAGTAAATGTACGTTACACATTCGAATGCCTCGTGTGGCAGGAGGTTGTTTTTGTGAAAGCAGCTCAGATAAAACTACTGTATGTTAACTGTCAACAGCCAAACAGACAGACAGTTCCATCAGGATATTTACATTCACAATCCGTCTGTGAGCAAATGCTCTAATTGCACTTTTAAAAAAGCTTCTATTCACCACAGTTGATCCTGAACTGGTTGTTTTTTTACCCGGTGTCTCACAGATGATGAGGTCTCCTGCGTTTTAGAGGAGAGCTGCATCTTACCCTGCAGTTTTCAACCTGGTACAGACCCAGTCATTTACTGGATGCAGGTGGAACCAGGACACACTCGTGTCCACTCCTACTACAGTGACAGAGACCAGTTTGCACACCAGGGCAAACGCTTCAGAGGCCGGACATCGCTGTTCACAGATCAGCTCTCCAGTGGAAATGCCTCCATCAGGCTGATGGGGCTGCAGCTTCAGGACCAGGGCAAATACGAATGCTACATCACCATCACTGGAGTCACGGAGGACTCAGTTATCAACCTGAGAGCAGCTGGTAAAGAAACTCACAGTGAAAACAGAACACAAATACTAGAAATGATATTTGTCTCTTATTGCTGTTACCTTGTTTAACATGTGTACCGTTGGGCTGAGTTGAAGCTGATACTTAAGCATTGGACGTCTCGTTGCTTGCCGGCACCATTACTTCTTTGAAAAATGTTGGTCACTAAAGTGCAATGAATGCTGGGACAGGTTGGACGGGGACGGATCCACTCGTTGGAGCTCGGTCTTCAAATGCAGCCCCTGAATTGAGACACAGCTGATGTCAGCAGCACCACATATTGGCTCATATGTGACGTTTTAAATAATAAGCACAATATGTCAAATTAATGAAGAGCTCCACAGTGCATGAGGTAAAGATGATCAATGAGTTATAAAAGAGAAATGTTGTCTTGCAGCTCCGGTGCGTCACGTGGACATTGAGCAGGTGGAGGACAGCTTCACCTGCCGCTCAGAGGGGATCTACCCCGAGCCGCAGCTCACCTGGTCCACCAGGCCTCCGTCCAACTTGACCCTTCAGAACCAAACCACAGTGAAGGAGACGGAGCAGCAGCTCTATGAGATCAGCAGCACACTGACACTGTCAGACAGAGACACTGTTCTGATCTGCAGCATCAGCACTCGCCATGGCAGGAGGAGCGCGGTGTGGTATCAACCCAGTACGTTGAATCTGCTCTATGGAACTGAACCTTTGCTTGTTTCACCGACTGCTGCATATTTATATCTGCTCCTACAGATAACTTACATTTTATATCAATGCTGATTCTCAATCTTTACTTTGTTTGTTTCTTTGTCCGCTGAACAGATTTCCACTAAACTAGTTGTGAGGATGGAACGTGGGCCACAGGTCACTCAGTAGAGCTCAGACCTCCACAAGGCCCAACAGTCTCCTTATGAAACCACATTGAAATTCACCAGGCCCAAGATCTGCACCAAATTTCACACAATATCAGTCCTCTAAATTTGTCAGATTGTTTTTTCACCTTCATCAGTTATTCACAGGGAAATCAATGAAAATGGTGAAAACTCACAATGGAAATGTGAAAAAAACAACAAATCCTGGATCCACACAAACATGTGATGAGTTCTTCTCTGAGCCTGACCCATAACACACCTTCCTGCCAAGTTTCATGGAAATCTGTCCAGTAGTTGTTGTGTAATGTTGCTTAAAGCCCAACAAACAAATGGAGCATTGAACAGATCCATTAGTTTTCTTTCTTTAACATTGGACCTTTCTGGACATTGTCCCTGAGAGGACTGATGTGTGTGAGATGTGGAGCAGCTTGAATTGACTGTTGAGCCTTGGAGGAGATATCAGCTCCACTGAGTGACCTTCTAGTTCAGTTCATCATTCCAAGGCCACACCCTCCTCCACATGAATCATTCTGATGATAGAAAATGTTCAGAAAGTCTCATCAGAGCCTGAAACCACATTCTGACAATGATATTATTTGATTCCTTTTCTTTTCAGCTCCCGTCCCTGTGTCACCGTTTAAAACAACAACAACAATCCACTGCACTGCTCCATACACCAAACCCCCGACACACTGGGTGTGGAAATTCAACCACAGGCAGATCATTGTGAACCAGACCGGGGTCGACGGCCTCCACAGCGTCTCAGAGCAGTGGAGGCAGCAGGTGGAGGATGTGTCAGCGTCAGGCAGCCTCACGCTGCACCACTTATCTTCAGATCACCAGGGAACGTTCACCTGTGAACTCAGTAGTGAAGAGGAGACGCATTTCATCAACAGCTACGTGACAATAGAGAAAGGTAAGATCCCATGAGACGAGAACTGATTGATGAAATCCTCAGAGCGACTGTCAGACCTGAGGCTCGTGCAGTGAGCCCTGGTTCCTCCTGGTGGAGCAGATCCCCCAGAGCTCCGTCCTCCAGCTCCTCAGGAGCATCATGTCCACATGTTGTCAGGAGAACATACAGGAACGAGGAGGCCACACACACACACACACACACACACACACACACACACTACACTTTACACTGAAGACACATCACTGCACTTTGTTGATGCTACAGTTCTACTCTCTGAATTACATGTTTTTCATTTTTAGCTGCAGCAGTTGTGGTCAGAGTCCTCGTTGTGTTTGTAGCATTAGGAGCTGGAGCAGGATTCTTCTACTTTTTAAGACTAAAGGTAAATATTAATACTTACAATAATTCTGCTGTTCATTTATTATGTGATGTTTCTTCTAATGATTATTTCTTTTGAACTCAGAGAAAACGGATCATCCACCATCAGATGCTTCAGATGAAACATTTAAAGTAAGTTTACTGAATATTCTGAACTGAGAATTACAATATTCTGCTCTAAAGAATAACCCTGTTGTCATGGAGATGCTGTAAACTACTTTATTCTGGTCACGTTGCTCTAACAGCTTCATCTCAGCTGCATCAGCAGACACATCCTAAAGCATCAGTTTCTGAGAGTTCGTTAAAAAACCATATCGATATTAGACTGAAAGAAAATCTGATACCGATATAACGGCCAATAAATTTATGAGAAAGATTTGACAATGATTCCTAAGATGTCGTTATCAAACTTTACGGCAAAGAAATGTAACTGAGACTTGATATTTTACAGTTTAAACATGAGATGTATTATTAATGAAAAAAATACAAAGAACTGTAATTAAAATGGCTGCAACTGGCTGAATAATCGAGTGGTGACTGAAACTTGCATCCAAACTACTTGAGGCCTCCTGAGGTCACCTGTCTCACTGCTACAGACAAAGAGTTCAGTCCTTATCACACACAATGGAAGTCAGTGACTGACAGCTGGAGAACTAATGTTCAATATGTACTTATATGCAAGGTAATATTTATATTTATTACCATATTCAAGTCAAAGCCTTTGTAAAAACATTGTGCTGCAGTAGCAGAACTCTGCAGAACATTGTTGAACTGAGAAGATAAAGATTGAACAGATGCTGTAAATATGAATTAATATTAATGTGAATATTGTGCATTGAACAGATAAAGTTGCACAACTGCATTTCTTTGTGTATATTTATGCTTGTGCATTCAGCCTTTAATAGAAATGACAAAATTCATAAATACGAGTGTGACTCTCCTATGTGGGTTTTTGGAAAATGTGTGTGTGTGTGTGTGTGTGTGTGTGTGTGTGTGTGTGTGTGTGTGTGTGTGTGGTCCCTCAAGGTTCCTGACATAATTCACAATAATATGAGGTCACTTTGACCTTTGACCTTTGACCACTGAAATCGAATCAGTTTATCTTTGAGTCCAACTGGTCAAAATGTGAAGAAATCCAATAAAGACAGACTTGTTACATCAAAATGGCATGAACATGTTGTGTGACCTTGACCTTTGACCTTTGACCACCTGAACTAATGAGTTCCTCTGTTAGTCTGAATGAAAGCTTGAACCAAATCTGAAGGATTCTCTTGAGGAGCTTTTAACAAGTTCATGACGCAAAGAGGGGATTTACCAGGGTGAGGGTCACATGATCACGTTTTGTATGAATGTTGTGTTTTCTGATTTTATTCTAACAGATATTTTCTTTATTTACAGATACGGTGAAGGTGAACTCTCAAAGACTCGGTGTAAAGTTATGGCCTCAGTCCTGAAGTCAGACCGCTCACTTCTGAGAAAACTGGATCTGAGTAAGAACGAGCTGCAGGAATCAAGAGTGAAGCTTCTGTGTTCTGGACTGGAGAGTCCAAACTGTCGACTGGAGACTGTGAGGTCCTTAAATCCTTCTTCACTTTCAGACTCTTTCTTATTGGGTCATTATTTATTTAAATTGTCTCAGTTCTGCTCTGCTCACTGTCCCTCAGTCATCTGTCACTCACCCAGCCTGTCAGTCACGTCCACCTCATCAACTCCATTCACCTGCACTCACCTGCTCCTGATCACTAAGAAAGTGTCAGTAAATAACATGTGGACTGAGGCCGAGCACTCGTCCTCCTCAGGTTTTCAAAATAAGACACATTCTTATTGAAACACGTTGGACAGTTGATAAGTATAGAAACAAACAGGAAGTGACAGTCAGGAGCCATCCCTACTTTAAACAGTGTTTAATTACACAAACCTGCTCAGTGACCAACACACAGAGAAGAAGCTGATGAATGAAACAATGGTCCAACATGTCTGATCTGATATTTATCTTCAGGTCACAGACTGGACTGAGGTCAGCAGCATGTTGAGAGTCTGTGTTGACATGATGACGATCCACAACAACAGGAGAACACATTCAAATATTCTTATTTCTTTATCCAGGTTGATTCACTGCAGTCTGTCAGAGATCAGCTGTTCTTCTCTGGCTTCAGCTCTGAGGTCAAACCCCTCTCATCTGAGAGAACTGGATCTGAGATACAACAAGCTGCAGGACTCATCAGTGAAGGAGCTGAGTGGTTTTCTACAGAGTCCAACCTGTCGACTGGAGCTTCTGAGGTCAGGCATCATGTTTTAATGTTAAAGGTTCAGTCTAAATATAATGTATATATTTTAATATAAAGTATTTAATTCTAAAGTCTGTCAATATAAAGTATTTAAATATATAGTATTTATTTATATAGTATGTAACTATACAATATGTAAATATAAAGTATTTAAATATAAATGGCTCATTCTAAGTAAAGAAAACAACAATTTGTACAATTCAGATGAAACTAGTGAAAACATCTCTAGGATTCTTTTCTATTCAGTTTCTAACAATGGATCCTTTCACCTGAATCTTCCACACTGGAGCTTTAAGGTCAAAGGTCAGAACATGTGTTCCTAACTGTGAACACTGATACTGAGCTGAGAGATGTTTGTAGAATCAGGCTCAATGTGACTGAAGTTTTACTGACAGAGAAACAATCCAATGCTGAACAATGTGTACATGTAATGTTTCTGTGGAAGCTAACCAGGACTTGTCCCGGTGGTCCTGTGGACTGACCACATGACAGCGTGCTACGTTAGTGTTCTGGGAATGGGCTCAGGGTCCAGGGTCCAAATTGATTATATTTGATGTCTTTTATTTTTAGGACCATGTTCTTCAGCCCTGTTTCTTCCACTTTGGGTTCATTTCCAACATGAAACCCTTCCTCTGGTTTCAGGACTTACACGGGGTCGTCCATGTCTTTATCTTTTCACCACTAGATCTCTGTCCCGCCCTGTACACACGTGTTCCTCAGGCTCCCTGCACCACTTTCAACTGGTCAAACTGCTGCTCAGATCATCACCACTTCAAGAAAACATGATCATAGAACTGCTCGCCCTTTCACACATCAACTGTGGAACATGTTCTGACAAGTGGGTCGGACATGTTCTGGAGCTGAAGCAGCAGCAGGAGATTGTCCGGGTCCGACTCGTTCACAGCAACAGGAACATGTGGGGACATTCAGACGAGGGGCGGAGCCAAAACACATATCTCCATGATAGCCATGGTTAGGTTAAGTCATGTTAAGTTACAGGTTCACTGTGAAGGAGTTAGTGACGTCTCCAGGTGTCGTACATGTGAACGTAGTCCACTTGTTCACGTGACTCCTGAACATGTCCAGAAAGATATTTAGAGACATCTAGTGGTGAAGTTACATATTACAAACAACTGAACCCCGAGGACACAAGGACTTTCAAGCTGTTTTCATGAACTCTGTAAAACAGTGTCTGGACATTTTCTGGAGTTTGACTTTCACATATGAAGAACAGGTGGAGCAGCAGGAGGCCGGACATGACTTATAAATCCTGCTGCGGAAAGATCAGTGTTGTTGTTTACAGCTCATCCACACCGACGTCGGCCCTCATCACCAAAAGCTCTGGAATCTCCTTGTGTTTCCAAGTTGACGTCTTCGTCTTCTACGAGTACGGCTCCTCTTCTTCATCCAGAGATATTTGAGTTCTTCCAGTTTCACGTCCGTCACGTGTTAGAAACCTCATCAACACATCCACTCGCTCTCTGTGAATCCTCTGGACATTCACCTGCTCTATTCTCACATGGACTCACTCAGAAACTTTATTAGGAGGCTGCAGGAAAAGTTCCAGAAAATGTCCAGAACAACTTGACTCAGACTTCAGGACTGAAAACAGAGAGAGTGATGTTTAATCAAAGTTCTTTATTTTCACACATGATCTCATTTTAATTTACAGTTAAGTTTTTATTCTTTATCCAGGTTGGAGAGCTGCAGTCTGTCAGAGATCAGCTGTTCTTCTCTGGCTTCAGCTCTGAGGTCAAACCCCTCTCATCTGAGAGAACTGGATCTGAGCTACAACAACCTGCAGGACTTAGCAGTGGAGGAGCTGTGTGGTTTTCTACAGAGTCCAACCTGTCGACTGGAGACTCTGAAGTCAGTTCACACTGATTCACTTTTTTAGATATCATATCTATAAAACAGCCTTTATACACAATTTATCTTATTTAATTCTAATTTAACATAATTCCTCTTCATACATAACTTGAATCCATTCATTAATTAATCTGTCACGTTTTGAATATTCAGCTACTTGTTAAAACACTGAGTTTAGTTCTGGATTTCCTAAACTGACCAGCAGGACAGAGACCGGGTCCAAATAATCTATTTTTACTGATCAGGACTCGTTTTTATTCCAAGATGTCTGATTTCATATTTATCTTTCATGTTATGAGTCTGTGCTCACATGAATATGTGTTCGTTATTTTCACACATGAACTGGGTTTAATTTACAGTTAAGTTTTATTCTTTATCCAGGTTGTGGAGCTGCAGACTGACAGAGATCAGCTGTTCTTCTCTGGCTTCAGCTCTGAGGTCAAACCCCTCTTATCTGAGAGAACTGGATCTGAGAGGAAACAACCTGCAGGACTCAGCAGTGAAGGAGCTGCTTCATCTACAGCAGAGTTCAACCTGTCGACTGAAGACTCTGAGGTCAGTAGATGGTTGGAGTCAGTCCACGCTGCTTTCATCAGTATTTTACTAAGCACAGTCAGTATCACAGATCCAGGGTCTGTGCTACCAAGCAGGATTTGTGGTTATCAGGTTAACTTCAGGTTTAGTTTTTTCAGTTCTACGAAGCTCGTCCACTTCTTAACGAGGTAAATCACTATGGTAACTTCTGATGAACAGCTAACCTGCTCCAGGTTAAGTTGGAGATCAACCAGTATATAAGCTCCGCCCACTGACCACAGTGACTCTCCACTGTTGTGTGGTGCACACTCTCCTTAAAGGGACAGATAAGGGAAGTTTAAATCAACGTCTGGTTGGTTCAGTTGATCTCTAACTCACCCAGAACATCTCAATGTCTGCAGACTCATCCTGTCACCAAAACACCAGATGACCTCAGTCAGCTTCCTGAAGACAGGTCCATGTGACTTTATTGAGAAGTGATGTCAGAGGTTTCCACCACAGTGTGTGTCCTCAGAGACAGAGAGACAGTGTGTGTCACATCCTGGGATTCAAAGGTTTCTCATCAAGAATCTTCTTCTCTTCCACTCTTCTTGTTAGTAAACAACAGATCCAGATTTCGTGGCCTCGAGTTATTTATCTCGTTCACACGTTATTATGTTGTGGTCACGTAATATATCTTTACCAAATGCCACCAGGGGGCGCTGTAACTTACACATTGACACGATCCCAGATGTTTTACCAGCTGTTCTTCCTGCATTTAGCAGCTGTGACTGAGTTTCTTTTATTTTGGATCATGTGTTTGTTCTCCTCTGATTTTATAGAACAGTTTGATCCTGCTTGTGAAATATGAGGCTCTGCTGTCAGTCAAACTGTCCATGTCTGTGATTGGTCATACTCAGTAAACCCCGCCCCTTTTATGCGCATGCTCAGACCTCGATGAGGAAAACCTGAGTAAACGTAACGAGTTGATAACCAGTGTCATGTGACCACTTATCCTGACTGTGTGTCAGGTTCAGTTGAGCCGATCTCAGAAAGATCTCCTGGACATGTTGAAGTGGCCTCGTAGTTCAGGCCTCAGTGTTTCCTCAGTGAAGCTGTGAAAGGACAATGAGGACAGACGTCAGGATTGGACAGAAACACAGACAGACAACAGTCGGCCAATCAGACGAGCCACAAGCTGCTTGGGATCATGTGATTGAGTTGATGTGAAGACGACAGTTGTTGTTGTTTTCACGTGAACAGGAAATGAAGCTGGACCACAGCTGACAGCCTCACACGAGGAACAGAGACGGTGTCGTCTTCATCTGATCTGAGACAGTTTTTTTCTCTCACTTCATCAGTGAAGAACTGATCAGGTGGATCTTTGTCACAGCTCTGAGATCAGTGGGACTGAAGCCTCTCCTCATCACATGGTAACCAGGAGCTCTTTATACAGAGCAGAACCTCTGCTGAGGTCCATCTGTCTCATCTGGTCCCAGTTTGTCAGAAGCAGATGTTCATCAACACACAGTGAAACATGGCTTCACCTGTAACAGCAGTAAATCCACCTCTCAGGTGTCCACTCTGCACTTTGACATGCAGAGGACACACACTGAGCTCTTAGCGTGTTCATTCCAACACGTGAACATGAAGCAGAGAGGAAGCTGCTCCACCTCTGAACAGGACTGAAGTCCCTGCTGCTCTTTCTACTGGATGTGCTGCATCACTGACTCACAGCTGATGAAGTGAGTCTCTGTAACACTGATGTCTTCTTCTCTCAACAGGTTGTGGTTGTGATCCTAGTGGAGCTGAGTGTGAAGAGGACAGTGTGTGTGGACGGAGGCTGAGCTCTGTCCTGAGGATCCAGAGGCTGAAGCAGCAGCAGCTTGTGTGTAGAGAGGCTCTGACTGGGCCTTGTTGCTGGGAGGCAGAGTGGAGACAGAGCTCCAGAGGAATCAGAGGAGGTTGTTGTAATATGTAACTTCACCACTAGATGGCCCTCCACACCGATTGTGTTTATTCACATGAAGAATGTGTTTATTGAATTGACATAACACAAGCAGAATAACAGAAAAACCCTCTGTAAAGAGTCGCATATATGAGTTTTTTTTAAATTATTTTCCACCTTTGTCCCTCAGTATGTCTATATGTGTGTTTAACCACATTCTGTGTTTATGTTTGTTTATGATCTTAAAGTTCCTGGATTCACGTCACAAATTGATTTAGTTCAACAAAAAGTTAAACACAATCAAATCACTTTGAGTTTAAAATCAGAGTTTTGTCTTTGACACAAAAGATCAAAACTCTGGACTCAAAAATGGGACGTTTTCATTTCTGCATCAGGTGCAGAGCAGTGGTTGCTTTTCTACTTTTGACCCACAGGTGGCGGTGCAGTATAACAGCAGCACATCCCAGTCAAAGCCTTTATATTCAGTCTATGAGTCAAACACATGGATCATATCCTCTGTGACAAACCAGATGTAACAAGAAGAAAAACATCTCAGAGAGAAAAGTTCTGTTTCTACTTGTTTCTGCTGTAATGCTCAATAAACATCCTTCCACCGACTTCACTGGAATCATGACTCAGCTTTTCTTTCCTTTTGTAAACAAACTGGTGGAAACATCTCGTCCTTGGTGAAGGTAAAAGAACAAAATCACCAGTTTGACATAATGGAGACAAGCAGAAGAAATGTGAATGAGACATTTACAATATGAAGAAGAGTCGATGAAGAGCAGAGCGTCGTTAAGTCTCTGAGGAAACTGTTTAATAAACATTTTACCATATTTAATAGAAAACTGACCCGAGGACATTTCATACAAAACGTAGATGAAGATTCTTGTTGTACGTTCTTGACCACCACCTCAGAACAACCACCAGGGGGAGACTGTAGCAGGCCTCTGGGAACAGCAGCATGCTGGGAAATAACTGATGATGGGAGTGACAGAAAGTGTCGGAGAGATGATGTCCTGAAGACAGTGGACATTTTGGGCCTGTTGTGTTGAACCGTTTGTGTTATTTTGTCGAGATCTGATGAAGTTTAGGTGAGTTTAAGTTTAGCTGAAGTTAAGGTTAATTTAAGTTTGTGTTTAGGTCAGGTTCAGGTTACATTTAACCTCTTTCTCTCCCTCAACGCATGTTTGAGGTAAACCGGAGCAGAGTGAGACATCTGTCTAACTTACGAACATTTCTTAAATGAGAATATTTATTTATGTCATTTGTTCTTAAAGAGTTTTGAGGCTTCAGCAGCAGAGGAGTGAGAAGAGAAAAGAGTTTTTATCTGATGATTGACAAAGAGAAAACTACAGGATATCACAAGACTTAGTGAGGAAATGAGGATGGGAAAGTGTCTCCGTCTGATTTCTGTCTTTAAGAGACGAGTTGGAGCGTGGGGGTGCAAGGAGGAACTAAAGATAATAACATTTTAGAGATGTCTCACGTTGAATCATTTATTCATTTAATTTTATAGATGTTCAGGTGAGTGTAGTTTTAGTTGTTGACCTCTGATCGGAAAGTTCACGCGACGCAGCTTCGGTTGAAATACAGGAGTCTTTTTGTTTCTCAGTTCAAATACTTTTGTGTTTTTAACGATGAATCAAAGTTTTCAGGTCATTGTCGCCTCGAGACTGTGACTTGATATCTTACAGTTTAAACATGAACTTTATTATTAATAACACAAATTCAAAAAATTTGTATTTTGGTCAAATGTAACATCTATTAGTATCGTTCATTCGGTAAAATGAAAGTTTCTATATCAGCGAACATGAAGCAGATGTGTCTGTGAACGTCTCAGATAATTTCATCTGTTATTTCTGTCATTTCCTGGAGGAGACGTTTGTTTCAGGTTTGTGGAGCAAAAGCAAAAGCACAAAGAAATGCATGATATAGAAAAAGTAGTTCAATGGATTCAATAAGATTAAGAGAAAAATAAAATGTCCTGATGTTTGATAGTTTCACATCTTCTGCAGTTTGTGTTTATGACTGATGAAGAATAAAAATCCAGGAGATTAAGATTTCAGTCTCTCTGAATTTTCTTAACTTTGTTTACAGCTCAGACAATGAAGAAAGTGACGAGAACACGAAACATGAAAAGAAGGAAATGCTGTCTGAGACAGAAAGACAAGCAAATACCTCAGGATGAAGAAGAGGATTTGTATTTTATATCTGGTACTATTTTGTATTTGAACATCATTTGATGAAACTTTACTTCATCTACTGTTCTGGCACATTTAATGTTTTTTTTAAATGTATTGTTATAAATCTGTGTGCTATCTTTCTGTATGTGACACATTTAGGATTTTATTCATCAGGACTTCTGCTCATGACTTTGATGAACTTCTATCTTGTCCTCTAGCGCCACCTGCAGTTCCAAGCTTCCATTAATCCACTGAACTCTAAATGAATCTGCAGATGTCTTCTCCTCTGGCTCCCCCGTGTGGTCACTGATTGTTCCAACACTTCCTGAGCTCCAGAGCCGCGGTTTGCCGACCCCTGGTCTAGATTGACTCACAGAAGGTAAGTTTAACTATCAGGAGAAGTAAAGATGAAATGTTGGAAGATAGAAGTACTAGTTAGTTTGAATCAAATATTAAAACTGAACACACAGACATGACACACAGTTTTATATTCAGTGCAACTTATACTTGTGTATATCTGAGTAATTAGATCCTTGAACAGACGTTTTTAACTTTAATGTTTTCATGTGTGTGGTTCAGAGTTGGATCGAGTCCAGAGACTTTTCCTGGAGAAGATCAGAGAATACAATAACCTGCGCAGGTAGACACACAAAAGAAGTTTCCTATCATATTGTTTTATTATATTAAATTATTATAATTTGATCAGATCTGTCTCGGAGAGAGAAAATGTAGGATGTAGATGTCCTGCTTATTTACAGGTTAATAAGTAATTGTACCACATTGTTAATACAGTACATGAACAGCTATGGATCCTGTTGTCTCCTCTCAGGTCGAGTGGAGGACCAGTGGAGGAGGAGTCCGATCTTGAGCGTCACCTGTCAGAGGAGACAGCAAACAGTCACATGAGGTGATCTGAATTGGACTTTGACTTTCTACTACTTACAGCTGATGAAAGAGAGAACAATGGTGTTCTAACTGTCTGTTAGAGTTTTCATTCATATTTAAATGTAAATGTAAGTTATTGTAAACTTTGGTTGATCATCAGACTTTAGTATGATGTCAAACTTCTGTGACCTGAACAATGATTTGTCTCGATCAGGGGTCAGCAACCTTTACTATCAAAAGAGCCATTTCTCCTCTTTCCCCAAATAAAACTTGTCTGGAGCCGCAAAATATATTTGATAACACAGCTTATAAAGTATAAAGTAAGTAATGTACATAGTTATACTCATGTTGTGCCAGTTTACACTTAAAATGAACTAGTTTAAAGTTCTGTTTATGCAGATGAAAATCAACTAGTTCACATTCATATGTAATATTTTAAAATTTTAAATCAAAGTCTTGTTTCCAGGACTAAACTAGTTCACTTTCAATTGTTTCATTTTATATTCATTGGGATGATTTAGGAGACGAACCGAGGATCATGTGTTTAGTTATTAATCGATGTTATAAATTTCTTAATGTTTATAAGCTTTGCCCCGAGGTGGAGTGATCTGTCTGAAAGAGGGTGCAGCCAGAGGGTGAAAGTACAGAAACACACGAAACAGTGTGAGTCGTTGAGTTGGTGAATAAATGTAGCAGCTGCTCCAGGAAAGCTGAAGTGTGTTTGTTAGGTTCAAATCAACCTGATATCTGAAACATGTCCTGGATGTGTTGACCTCGAGGTCAAGTTCCTCTTTATTTACACCGTGTTCTCTCACTTCTCTCGTCCACTGTGATCGTGTCGGGATCAGTCGCTGGAGAAGCTTTTGACTCGTTTACTGTTCGTTTGTCTTTATGACTTTAGCTTCGGTTATTAGGAGTTCACCAGGTTTCAGGCCTGTTCTTCAGTAACAGAGACGGAGGAGCGGAGACCCGGTTGTTCGGTGAGTAAACTCTTGTTGCTTAACGCTTCGTCACTTTCAGTTTGCATCACACAATGTTCACAGTGGAACTTAGAGTCTGTGAGTCTACAGTCTGAACTCTGCAGAGATCGGAGCTGCAGAGTCTGAACCTCAGCTGCTCTGACTCGGTGTCATGAGTCCAACCAGCTGTTAACTCGTCTCTTCTTCTATTGATCCACATTCAGTTCTCACAGAATGAAAGACAGATGTCTGTGTTCAAGTCTCTGGTTGTGTGGATCCTCATCACGTGGACTTTCACCACAGCAGGTACGTGAAGTCTGATCCTTCTATATAGAGTTTGTCACAGTGTAGAGGTTGGAGAAATTCACACTTATGCAACATTAATGCAAAAACAAAATTTGAAGAAAAACATTTACGATGAAGATAATAAAAGTATAAATACACAAACTACTGAAGGTTTCCTTTCTATATAAAGATGTGTATGTGAGTAGCGTGTGTGTGTGTGTGTGTGTCTGTCTACGTGAGTGAGTGAGCTTTCAAAATGGCGGCTGGCCACTATAAAGATAACACACCCCCCTGGTGGCATTAGTCAGAGAGATGTGTGGGGAGATGTGTGTGTGTGTGTGTGTTGGTGCCAGGTTAGAGGAAGTAGCTCGTTGCATGCAGAGAAAGACTGTGAAGAGCATAACATAACTAACATTAACTTTCAAATAACTTATAACCAAAATATCACAGCAACACAAGTCAAACTTATAAACATCACACGGAATCGAATAAACAGTCTTTGCTTTGCCTAGTATAATTATTAAGCCCAGCTTTTTTTCAGCTGGAACAGGGGCCTTAGTCAAGGTGGAGGGAACTATGAACAATTACAAATACCAGTCAATTTTGGTACAAAACCTTCAGGCTTCTGTTAGAAAGCTGAAGAGGAATTTCACCTTTCAGCACGACAACGACCCAAAGCAAACATCCAAATCAACAAAAGCATGGCTTCACCAGAAGAAGATTCAAGTTTTGGAATGGCCCAGCCAGACCGCAGACCTGAATCCAATTGAGCATCTGTGGGGGGATCTGCAGAGGGCTGTGCACAGGAGACGCCCTCGCAGTCTGACAGATTTGGAGCCTTTTGCAAAGAAGAGTGGGCAAATATTACCAAGTCAAGAAGGTGACCCTTCACAGTAAAGGTTCCATACGGTACACTGCTTAGTATGACAGGAAACACAAATTCACTGACAAAACCTTCACAATAAGGCAACTAAATTAATTAGCTTACATTCACACTGGGTGATGATCGACCGGTTCTGCAGCTGAGCTGCGTTTATACCAGAGGTTTATACAGAGGGTTTCTTTTGAAAGTGGGTGTGCACGTGTTTTATTCTGTGTACAGACACACACACACACACACACACACACACACACACACACACACCCCACAGGATTAAAAAAAAAATAATCTTAAGTTTGATTTCCAGATCCTAAATTCTTCTCATCGCAAAGAATGTTCAGATTTTGCTGAATCTCAGAATAAATTTTCTAAATGAATATTTCTGTGATCAACAAACAACTTTTCCAACTTGGTGTGAATCTGAGCCTCTTTTAGTTCATATCTTTGGTTTGACAGTAAATGTACGTTACACATTCGAATGCCTCGTGTGGCAGGAGGTTGTTTTTGTGAAAGCAGCTCAGATAAAACTACTGTATGTTAACTGTCAACAGCCAAACAGACAGACAGTTCCATCAGGATATTTACATTCACAATCCGTCTGTGAGCAAATGCTCTAATCGCACTTTGAAAAAAGCTTCTATTCACCACAGTTGATCCTGAACTGGTTGTTTTTTTACCCGGTGTCTCACAGATGATGAGGTCTCCTGCGTTTTAGAGGAGAGCTGCATCTTACCCTGCAGTTTTCAACCTGGTCCAGACCCAGTCATTTACTGGATGCAGGTGGAACCAGGAAACACTCGTGTCCACTCCTACTACAGTGCCACAGACCAGTTTGCACACCAGGGCGAACGCTTCAGAGGCCGGACATCGCTGTTCACAGATCAGCTCTCCAGTGGAAATGCCTCCATCAGGCTGATGGGGCTGCAGCTTCAGGACCAGGGCCGATACGAGTGTTACACCAGCACCATCACTGGAGTCCACGAGGAGTCAATTATCAACCTGAGAGCAGCTGGTAAAGAAACTCACAGTGAAAACAGAACACAAATACTAGAAATGATATTTGTCTCTTATTGCTGTTACCTTGTTTAACATGTGTACTGTTGAGTTGAAGCTGATACTGAAGCATTGGACGTCTTGTTGCTTGCCGGCACCATAACCGCTTTGAAAAATGGTTAGAGACTAAAGTGCAATGAATCCTGGGACAGGTTGGACGGGGACGGATCCACTCGTTGGAGCTCGGTCTTCAAATGCAGCCCCTGAGTTGAGACACAGCTGATGTCAGCAGCACCACATAATGGCTCATATGTAAAGTGTTAAATAATAGGCACAATATGTCAAATTAATGAAGAGCTCCACAGTGCATGAGGTAAAGATGATCAATGAGTTATAAAAGAGAAATGTTGTCTTGCAGCTCCGGTGCGTCACGTGGACATTGAGCAGGTGGAGGACAGCTTCACCTGCCGCTCAGAGGGGATCTACCCCGAGCCGCAGCTCACCTGGTCCACCAGGCCTCCGTCCAACTTGACCCTTCAGAACCAAACCACAGTGAAGGAGACGGAGCAGCAGCTCTATGAGATCAGCAGCACACTGACACTGTCAGACAGAGACACTGTTCTGATCTGCAGCATCAGCACTCGCCATGGCAGGAGGAGCGCGGTGTGGTATCAACCCAGTACGTTGAATCTGCTCTATGGAACTGAACCTTTGCTTGTTTCACCTACTGCTGCATATTTATATCTGCTCCTACAGATATCTTACATTTTATATCAATGCTGATTCTCAATCTTTACTTTGTTTGTTTCTTTGTCCGCTGAACAGATTTCCACTAAACTAGTTGTGAGGATGGAACGTGGGCCACAGGTCACTCAGTAGAGCTCAGACCTCCACAAGGCCCAACAGTCTCCTTATGAAACCACACTGAAATTCACCAGGCCCAAGATCTGCACCAAATTTCACACACTCATAAATATCAGTCCTCTAAATTTGCCAGATTGTTTTTTCACCTTCATCAGTTTTTCGCAGGGAAATCAATAAAAATGGTGAAAACTCACAATGGAAATGTGAAAAAACAACAAATCCTGGATCCACACAAACATTTGATGAGTTCTTCTCTGAGCCTGACCCATAACACACCTTCCTGCCAAGTTTCATGGAAATCTGTCCAGTAATTGTTGTGTAATGTTGCTTAAAGCCCAACAAACAAATGGAGCATTGAACAGATCCATTCGTTTTCTTTCTTTAACATTGGACATTTCTGGACATTTTCCCTGAGAGGACTGATGTGTGTGAGATGTGGAGCAGCTTGAATTGACTGTTGGGCCTTGGAGGAGATATGAGCTCCACTGAGTGACCTTCTAGTTCAGTTCATCATTCCAAGGCCACACCCTCCTCCACATGAATCATTCTGATGATAGAAAATGTTCAGAAAGTCTCATCAGAGCCTGAAACCACATTCTGACAACGATGATATTATTTGATCTCTTTTCTTTTCAGCTCCCGTCCGTGTGTCACCGTTTAAAACAACAACAACAATCCACTGCACTGCTCCAAACACCAAACCCCCGACACACTGGGTGTGGAAATTCAACCACAGGCAGATCATTGTGAACCAGACCGGGGTCGACGGCCTCCACAGCGTCTCAGAGCAGTGGAGGCAGCAGGTGGAGGATGTGTCAGCGTCAGGCAGCCTCACACTGCACCACTTATCTTCAGATCACCAGGGAACGTTCACCTGTGAACTCAGTAGTGAAGAGGAGACGCACTTCATCAACAGCTACGTGATGATAGACAAAGGTAAGATCCCATGAGGAGAGAACTGATTGATGAAATCCTCAGAGCGACTGTCAGACCTGAGGCTCGTGCAGTGAGTCCTGGTTCCTCCTGGTGGAGCAGATCCCCCAGAGCTCCGTCCTCCAGCTCATCAGGAGCATCATGTCCACATGTTGTCAGGAGAACAGGAACGAGGAGGCCACACACACACACACACACACACACACACACACACACTACACTTTACACTGAAGACACATCACTGCACTTTGTTGATGCTACTTTGTTGAATTACATGTTTTTCATTTTTAGCTGCAGCAGTTGTGGTCGGAGTCCTCGTTGTGTGTGTAGTATTAGGAGCTGGAGCAGGATTCTTCTACTTTAGAAGACGAAAGGTAAATATTAATACTTACAATCATTCTGCTGTTCATTTATTATGTGATGTTTCTTCTAATGATTATTTCTTTTGAACTCAGAGAAAACAGATCATCCACAATCAGATGCTTCAGATGAAACATTTACAGTAAGTTTACTGTTTATTCTGAACTGAGAATTACAATATTCTGCTCTAAAGAATAACCCTGTTGTCATGGAGATACTGTAAACTACTTTATTCTGGTCACGTTGCTCTAACAGCTTCATCTCAGCTGCATCAGCAGACACATCCTAAAGCTTCAGTTTCTGAGAGTTCGTTCAAAAACCATATCCATATTAGAGTAAAAAAAAATCTGATACCGATATAACGGCCAATTAAATTTATGAAAAAGATTTGACAATGATTCCTATGATGTCGTTATCAAACTTTACAGCAAAGAAATGTAACTGAGACTTGATATTTTACAGTTTAAACATGAACTGTATTATTAATGAAAAAAATACAAAGAACTTTAATTAAAATGGCTGCAACTGGCTGAATAATCGAGTGGTGACTGAAACTTGCATCCAAACTACTTGAGGCCTCCTGAGGTCACCTGTCTCACTCCTACAGACACAGAGTTCAGTCCTTATCACACACAATGGAAGTGAGTGACTGACAGCTGGAGAACTTATGTTCAATATGTACTTATATAGAAGGTAATATTCATATTTATGACCATATTCAAGTCAAAGCCATTTGGTCAACATTGTGCTGCAGTAGCAGAACTCTGCAGAACATTGTTGAACTGAGAAGATAAAGATTGAACATATGCTGTAAATATGAATTAATATTAATGTGAATATTGTGTATTGAACAGATAAAGTTGCACAACTGCATTTCTTTGTGTATATTTATGCTCGTGCATTCAGCCTTTAATAGAATTTACAAAATTCATAAATACGAGTGTGACCCTCCTATGTTAGTTTTTGGAAAATGTGTGTGTGTGTATGTGTGTGTGTGTGTGTGTGTGTGTGTGTGTGTGTGTGGTCCCTCAAGGTTCCTGACATAATTCACAATAATATTAGGTCACTTTGACCTTTGACCTTTGACCACTGAAATCTAATCAGTTTATCTTTGAGTCAAAATGTGAAGAAATCCCCTAAAGACAATCTTGATACTTCAAAATGCCATGAACATGTTGTGTGACCTTGACCTTTGACCTTTGACCACCTGATCTAATGAGTTCCTCTGTTAGTCTGAATGAACGCTTGAACCAAATCTGAAGGATTCTCTTGAGGAGTTTTTAACATGTTCATGAGGCAAAGAGGGGATTTACCAGAGTGAGGGTCACATGATCACGTTTTGTATGAATGTTGTGTTTTCTGATTTTGTTCTAACAGATATTTTCTTTATTTACAGATACAGATATGGTGAACTCTCAAAGACTCGGTGTAAAGTTGTGGCCTCTGTCCTGAAGTCAGATCGCTCACATCTGACAGAACTGGATCTGAATGACAACGAGCTGCTGGATTCAGAAGTGAATCTGCTGTGTTCTGGACTGGAGAATCCAAACTGTCGACTGGAGACTCTGAGGTCCTTAAATCCTTCTTCACTTTTCAGACTTTCTTTCTTATTTGGTCATTATTTATTTAAATTGTCTCAGTTCTGCTCTGCTCACTGTTCCTCAGTCATCTGTCAGTCACCCAGCCTGTCAGTCACGTCCACCTCATCAACTCCATTCAACTGCACTCACCTGCTCCTGATCACTAAGAAAGTGTCAGTAAATAACATGTGGACTGAGGCTGAGCACTCGTCCTCCTCAGGTTTTCAAAATAAGACACATTCTTATTGAAACACGTTGGACAGTTGATAAGTATAGAAACAAACAGGAGGTGACTGTCAGGAGCCATCCCTACTTTAAACAGTGTTTAATTACACAAACCTGCTCAGTGACCATCACACAGAGAAGAAGCTGATGAATGAAACAATGGTCCAACATGTCTGATCTGATATTTACCTTCATGTCCCAAACGGGACTGAGGTCAGCACCATGTTGAGAGTCTGTGTTGACATGATGACGATCCACAACAACAGGAGGACACAATCAAATATTCATATTTCTTTATCCAGGTTGGAGTGGTGCAGACTGTCAGAGATCAGCTGTTCTTCTCTGGCTTCAGCTCTGAGGTCAAACCCCTCTCATCTGAGAGAACTGGATATGAGCAACGTCCTGCAGGACTCATCAGTGAAGGAGCTGTGTGGTTTTCTACAGAGTCCAACCTGTCGACTGGAGACTCTGAGGTCAGACATCATGTTTTAATGTTAAAGGTTCAGCCTAAATATAATGTATACATTTAAATATAAAGTATTAAATTTTAAAGACTGTAAATATAAATTATTTATTTATAAATTATGTAAATATAGTGTATGTTAATATAAAGTATTTACATACAACTGGCTCATTCTAAAGTAAAGAAACAACAGTTGGTACAATTCAGATGAAACTAGTGAAAACATCTCTAGGATTCTTTTCTATTCAGTTTCTAACAATGGATCCTTTCACCTGAATCTTCCACACTGGAGCTTTAAGGTCAAAGGTCAGAACATGTGTTCCTAACAGTGAACACTGATACTGAGCTGAGAGATGTTTGTAGAATGAGCGCTGAGGACCGAGTCAGGCTCAATGTGACTGAAGTTTTACTGACAGAGAAACAATCCAATGCTGAACAATGTGTACATGTAATGTTTCTGTGGAAGCTAACCAGGACTTGTCCCGGTGGTCCTGTGGACTGACCACATGACAGCGTGCTGCGTTGGTGTTCTGGGACTGGGATCAGGGTCCAGAGTCCAAGTTGATTATATTTGATTCCTTTTATTTTTAGGACCAAGTTCTTCTGCCCTGTTTCTTCCACTTTGGGTTCATTTCCAACATGAAACCCTTCCTCTGGTTTCAGGACTTACACGGGGTCGTCCATGCCTTTATCTTTTCACCACTGGATCTCTATCCCGCCCTGTACACACGTGTTCCTCAGGCTCCCTGCACCACTTTCAACTGGTCAAACTGCTGCTCAGATCATCACCACTTCAAGAAAACATGATCATAGAACTGCTCGCCCTTTCACACATCAACTGTGGAACATGTTCTGACAAGTGGGTCGGACATGTTCTGGAGCTGAAGCAGCAGCAGGAGATTGTCCGGGTCCGACTCGTTCACAGCAACAGGAACATGTGGGGACATTCAGACGAGGGGCGGAGCCAAAACATATGTCTCCATAACAACCAGTTGACTCTGAGGTCCTTAAATCCTTCTTCACTTTTCAGACTCTTTCTTATTGGGTCATTATTTATTTAAATTGTCTCAGTTCTGCTCTGCTCACTGTCCCTCAGTCATCTGTCACTCACCCAGCCTGTCAGTCAAGTCCACCTCATCAACTCCATTCACCTGCACTCACCTGCTCCTGATCACTAAGAAAGTGTCAGTAAATAACATGTGGACTGAGGCCGAGCACTTCCTCCTCAGGTTTTCAAAATAAGACAAATTCTTATTGAAACATGTTGGACAGTTGATAAGTATAGAAACAAACAGGAAGTGACTGTCAGGAGCCATCCCTACTTTAAACAGTGTTTAATTACACAAACCTGCTCAGTGACCAACACACAGAGAAGAAGCTGATGAATGAAACAATGGTCCAACATATCTGATCTGATATTTATCTTCATGTCACAGACTGGACTGAGGTCAGCAGCATGTTGAGAGTCTGTGTTGACATGATGAAGATCCACAACAACAGGAGGACACATTCTAATATTCATATTTCTTTATTCAGGTTGTGGGACTGCAGACTGTCAGAGATCAGCTGTTCTTCTCTGGCTTCAGCTCTGAGGTCAAACCCCTCTCATCTGACAGAACTGGATCTGAGTCTAAACAACCTGCAGGACTCATCAGTGAAGGAGCTGTGTGGTTTTCTACAGAGTCCAACCTGTCGACTGGAGACTCTGAGGTCCTTAAATCCTTCTTCACTTTTCAGACTTTCTTTCTTCTTGGGTCATTATTTATTTAAATTGTCTCAGTTCTGCTCTGCTCACTGTCCCTCAGTCATCTGTCACTCACCCAGCCTGTCAGTCACGTCCACCTCATCAACTCCATTCACCTGCACTCACCTGCTCCTGATCACTAAGAAAGTGTCAGTAAATAACATGTGGACTGAGGCTGAGCACTCGTCCTCCTCAGGTTGTCAAAATAAGACACATTCTAATTGAAACACGTTGGACAGTTGATAAGTATAGAAACAAACAGGAAGTGACTGTCAGGAGCCATCCCTACTTTAAACAGTGTTTAATTACACAAACCTGCTCAGTGACCAACACACAGAGAAGAAGCTGATGAATGAAACAATGGTCCAACATGTCTGATCTGATATTTATCTTAAGGTCACAGACTGGACTGAGGTCAGCAGCATGTTGAGAGTCTGTGTTGACATGATGACGATCCACAACAACAGGAGGACACATTCAAATATTCTTATTTCTTTATCCAGGTTGGAGAACTGCAGTCTGTCAGAGATCAGCTGTTCTTCTCTGGCTTCAGCTCTGAAGTCAAACCCCTCTCATCTGAGAGAACTGAATCTGAGCTGGAACAACCTGCAGGACTCATCAGTGGAGGAGCTGTGTGGTTTTCTACAGAGTCCAACCTGTCGACTGGAGACTCTGGGGTCAGACATCATGTTTTAACGTTAAAGGTTCAGTCTAAATATAATGTGTATATTTAAATATAAAGTATTTTATTCTAAATTCTGTAAATATAAAGTAGTTAAATATATATTTATTTATAAAGTATGGAAGTATACAATATGTCAATATAAAGTATTTAAATATAAAGTATATAAATATAAATGGCTCATTCTAAAGTACAGAAAACAACAGTTGGTACAATTCAGATGAAACTAGTGAAAACATCTCTAGGATTCTTTTCTATTCAGTTTCTAACAATGGATCCTTTCACCTGAATCTTCCACACTGGAGCTTTAAGGTCAAAGGTCAGAACATGTGTTCCTAACAGTGAACACTGATACTGAGCTGAGAGATGTTTGTAGAATGAGCGCTGAGGACAGAGTCAGGCTCAATGTGACTGAAGTTTTACTGACAGAGAAACAATCCAATGCTGGACAATGTGTACATGTAATGTTTCTGTGGAAGCTAACCAGGACTTGTCCCGGTGGTCCTGTGGACTGACCACATGACAGCGTGCTGCGTTTGTGTTCTGGGACTGGGCTCAGGGTCCAGAGTCCAAGTTGATTATATTTGATTCCTTTTATTTTTAGGACCAAGTTCTTCAGCCCTGTTTCTTCCACTTTGGGTTCATTTCCAACATGAAACCCTTCCTCTGGTTTCAAGACTTACACGGGGTCGTCCATGCCTTTATCTTTTCACCACTAGATCTCTGTCCCGCCCTGTACACACGTGTTCCTCAGGCTCCCTGCACCACTTTCAACTGGTCAAACTGCTGCTCAGATCATCACCACTTCAAGAAAACATGATCATAGAACTGCTCGCCCTTTCACACATCAACTGTGGAACATGTTCTGACAAGTGGGTCGGACATTTTCTGGAGCTGAAGCAGCAGCAGGAGATTGTCCGGGTCCGACTCGTTCACAGCAACAGGAACATGTGGGAGCATTCAGATGGGGCGCTCTGGAATCTCCTTGTGTTTCCAAGTTGATGTCTTCATCTTCTACGTGTACGGCTCCTCTTCTTCATCCTGAGATATTTGAGTTCTTCCAGTGTCACGTCAGTCACGTGTTAGAAACCTCATCAACACGTCCACTCGCTCTCTGTGAATCCTCTGGAAATTCACCTGCTCTATTCTCACATGGACTCACTCAGAAACTTTATTAGGAGGCTGCAGGAAAAGTTCCAGAAAATGTCCAGAAAAACTTGACTCAGACTTCAGGTCTGAAAACAGAGACAGTGATGTTTAGTCAAAGTCCTTTATTTTCACACATGAACTCAGTTTAATTTAAAGTTAAGTTTTATTCTTTATCCAGGTTGGAGAGATGCAGTCTGTCAGAGATCAGCTGTTCTTCTCTGGCTTCAGCTCTGAGGTCAAACCCCTCTCATCTGAGAGAACTGGATCTGAGATACAACGACCTGCCGCTCTCATCACACAAGGAGCTGCTTGATCTACAGAAGAGTTCAACCTGTCGACTGGAGACTCTGAGGTCAGTAGATGGTTTGAGTCAGTCCACGCTGCTTTCATCAGTATTTTACTAAACACAGTCAGTATCACAGATCCAGGGTCTGTGCTACCAAGCAGGATTTGTGGTTATCAGGTTAACTTCAGGTTTAGTTTGTTCAGTTCTACGAAGCTCGTCCACTTCTTAACGAGGTAAATCACCATGGTAACTTCTGATGAAAGGCTAACCTGCTCCAGGTTAAGTTGGAGATCAACCCGTATAGAAGCTCCGCCCACTGACCACAGTGACTCTACACTGTTGTGTGGTGCACACTCTCCTTAAAGGGACGGATAAGGGAAGTTTAAATCAACGTCTGGTTGGTTCAGTTGATCGTCAGAGACAGTGAGACAGTGTGTCTTCAGAGTAAGTGAGACAGTGTCCTCAGAGACAGTGAGACAGTTTGTGTCCTCAGATTCAGTGTGTGTCCTCAGGGACAGTATGTGTCCTCAGAGACAGTGAGACAGTGTGTGTCTTCTTCTCTTCTACTCGTCTTGTTAGTAAACAACAGATCCAGATCTCGTGGTCTCGAGTTATTTATCTCGTTCACACATTATTATGTCGTGGTCACGTAATGTATTTTTACCAAATGCCACCAGGTGATGCTGTAACTTACACATTGACACGATCCCAGATGTTTTACCAGCTGTTCTTCCTGCATTTAGCAGCTGTGACTGAGTTTATTTTATTCTGGATCATGTGTTTGTTCTCCTCTGATTTTTATTATAGAACAGTTTGATCCTCGTGAAATATGAGGCTCTGCTGTCAGTCAAACTGTCCATGTCTGTGATTGGTCATACGCAGTAGACCCCGCCCCTTTTATGTGCACGCTCAGATCTCGATGAGGAAAACCTGAGTTAACTTAACGAGTTGGTAACCAGCGTCATGTGACCACTTAGCCTGACTGTGTCTGTCAGGTTCAGTTGAGCTGATCTCAGAAAGATCTCCTGGACATGTTGAAGTGTCTTCGTAGTTCAGGCCTCAGTGTTTCCTCAGTGAAGCTGTGAGAGGACAATGAGGACAGACGTCAGGATTGGACAGAGACACAGAGAGACAACCGTCGGCCAATCAGACGAGCCACAAGCTGCTTGGGATCATGTGATTGAGTTGACGTGAAGACGACAGTTGTTGTTGTTTTCATGTAAACAGGAAATGAAGCTGGACCACAGCTGACAGCCTCACACAAGGGAAAGAGACGTGTCGTCTTCATCTGATCTGAGACAGTTTGTTCTCTCACTTCATCAGTGAAGAACTGATCAGGTGGATCTTTGTCACAGCTCTGAGATCAGTGGGACTGAAGCCTCTCCTCATCACATGGTAACCAGGAGCTCTTTATACAGAGCAGAACCTCTGCTGAGGTCCATCTGTCTCCTCTGGTCCCAGTTTGTCAGAAGCAGATGTTCATCAACACACAGTGAAACATGGCTTCACCTGTAACAGCAGTAAATCCACCTCTCAGGTGTCCACTCTGCACTTTGACATGCAGAGGACACACACTGAGCTCTTAGCGTGTTCATTCCAACACGTGAACATGAAGAGAGGAAGCTGCTCCACCTCTGAACAGGACTGAAGTCCCTGCTGCTCTTTCTACTGGATGAGCTGCATCACTGACTCACAGCTGATGAAGTGAGTCTCTGTAACACTGATGTCTTCTTCTCTCAACAGGTGGGGGTCTATGTGGAGCTGAGTGTGAAGAGGACAGTGTGTGTGGACGGAGGCTGAGCTGTGTCCTGAGGATCCAGAGGCTGAAGCAGCAGCAGCTTGTGTGTAGAGCGGCTCTGACGGGGCCTTGCTGCTGGGAGGCAGAGTGGAGACAGAGCTCCAGAGGAATCAGAGGAGGTTGTTGTAATATGTAACTTCACCACTAGATGGCCCTCCACACCGACTGTGTTTATTCACATGAAGAATGTGTTTATTGAATTGACACAACACAAGCAGAATATATAAACCCTCTGTAAAGTGTCACATACTGTATATGTGTTTCAGTTTATTTTATTATGTTCCATCTTTGTCCCCCAGTATGTCTCCATGTGTGTATAACCACATTTTGTGTATATGTTTGTTTATGATCTTAAAGTTCCTGGATTCACGTCACAAATTGATTTAGTTCAACACAAAGCTAAACACAATCAAATCACTGAGTTTAAAATAGAGTCTCGTCTTTGACATAAAAGATCAAAACTCTGGATTTAAAAATGGGATATTTTCATTTCTGCATCAGGTGCAGAGCAGTGGTTGCTTTTCTACTTTTGACCCACAGGTGGTGCTGCAGTATAACAGCAGCACATCCCAGTCAAAGCCTTTATATTCAGTCTATGAGTCAAACACATGGATAATTTCCTCTGTGACAAACCAGATGTAACGAGAAGAAAAACATTTCAGAGAGAAAAGTTGTGTTTCTACTTGTCTCTGCTTTAATGCTCAATAAACATCCTTCCACCGACTTCACTGGAATCATGACTCAGCTTTTCTTTCCTCTTCAAACAAACTGGTGGAAACATCTCGTCCTTGGTGCAGGTAAAAGAACAAAATCACCAGTTTTACATAATGGAGACAAGCAGAAGAAAAGTGAATGAGACATTTACAGAATGAAGAAGAGTCGATGAAGAGCAGAGCATCTTTAAGTCTCTGAGGAAACTGTTTAATAAACATTTTACCATATTTAATAGAAAACTGACCCAAGGCCGTTTTATACAAACGTAGATGAAGATTCTTGTTGTACGTTCTCGACCACCACCTCAGAACAACCACCAGGGGGAGACTGTAGCAGGCCTCTGGGAACAGCAGCATGCTGGGAAATAATTGATGATGGGAGGTTCACAGCAGAGACAAGGGACAGAAAGTGTCTGAGAGATGATGTCCTGAAGACAGTGGACATTTTGGGCCTGTTGTGTTGAACAGTTTGTGTTATTTTGTGGAGACACTTGTCTCAACATGATGAAGTTTAGTTTAGTTGAAGTTTGTGTTAAGCTCAGGTTCAGGTTACATTTAACCTCTTTCTCTCCCTCAACGCATGTTTGAGGTAAACCGGAGCAGAGTGAGACATCTGTCTAACTTACGAACCTTTCTTAATTGAGAACATTTATTTGCGTTATTTGTTCTTAAAGAGTTTCGAGGCTTCAGCAGCAGAGGAGTGAGAAGAGAAAAGAGTTTTTATCTGATGATTGACAAAGAGAAAACTACAGGATATCACAAGACTGAGTGAGTGAGGAAATGAGGACGGGAAAGTGTCTCCGTCTGATTTCTGTCTTTAAGAGACGAGTTGGAGAGTGGGGGTGCAAGGAGGAATTAAAGATAATAACATTTTAGAGATGGCTCACGTTGAATCATTGATTCATTGAGTTTGATAGATGTTCAGGTGAGTGTAGCTTAGTTGTTGACCTCTGATCGGAAAGTTCACGCGACGCAGCCTCGGTGGAAATACAGGAACTGTCACACTGTGTCTTTTTGTTTCTCAGGTCAAATACTTTTGTGTTTTTAACGATGAATCAAAGTTTTCAGGTCGTTGTCGCCTCGAGACTGTGACTTGATATCTTACAGTTTAAACATGAACTGTATTATTAATTACACAAATTCAAAAAATTTGTATTTAGGTCAAATGTAACATCTATTAGTATCGTTCATTCTGTAAAATGAAAGTTTCTATATCAGTAAACATGAAGCAGATGTGTCTGTGAACGTCTCAGATAATTTCATCTGTTATTTCTGTCATTTCCTGGAGGAGACGTTTGTTTCAGGTTTGTGGAGCAAAAGCAAAAGTACAAAGAAATGCATGATATAGAAAAAGTAGTTCAATGGATTCAATAAGATTAAGAGAAAAATAAAATGTCCTGATGTTTGATAGTTTCACATCTTCCGCAGTTTGTGTTTATGACTGATGAAGAATAAAAATCCAGGAGATTAAGATTTCAGTCTCTCTGAATTTTCTTAACTTTGTTTACAGCTCAGACAATGAAGAAAGTGATGAGAACACGAACCATGAAAAGAAGGAAATGCTGTCTGAGACAGAAAGACAAACAAATACCTCAGGATGAAGAAGAGGATTTGTATTTTATATCTGTCACTATTTTGTATTTGAACATAATTTTATGAAACTTTACTTCATCTACTGTTCTGGCACATTTAATGTTTTTTTTAAATGTATTTTTATAAATCTGTGTGTTATCTTTCTGTATGTGACACATTTAGGGTTTTATTCATCAGGACTTCTGCTCATGACTTTGGTGACTTCTATCTTGTCCTCTAGCGCCACCTGCAGTTCCAAGCTTCCATTAATCCACTGAAATCGAAATGAATCTGCAGATGTCTTCTCCTCTGGCTCCCCCGTGTGGTCACTGATTGTTCCAACACTTCCTGAGCTCCAGAGCCGCGGGTTGCCGACCCCTGGTCTAGATTGACTCACAGATGGTAAGTTTAACTATCGGGATTCGGGAGAAGTAAAGATGAGATGGTAGAAGAAAGAAGTACAAGTTAGTTTGCATCAAATATTAAATCTGAACACACAGACGTGACACACAGTTTTATATTCAGTGCAACTTACACTTGTGTGTATCTGAGTAATTAGATCCTTACACAGTGTGTAAGGATCTAATTACTCAGAAACGTCAGTGCATGTTTAAAGGCCGTCATCACACTTGGCATAGCCTCCAGCGCGCTGTGGAATGTCTTGATAATCCGTGATATTGTCCAGGTTTCATCGTCAGCGGTCATGTTTGTTTTGAGGAAGTGGCGAGCAACCACAAACTCTGCTTCATTGATTTCAGTGCTTGATAAAGTCAGAATGGGCTTTACATGTTTGACATCAAGGAACGTTTCACTGTTTGGGTCCAGAGATTGAAGTGCGGTCATTAGCTCACTGTTGCGTTCACTGAAACGCTTGAAACTTCTTCAAAATGATCTGAGCGGGCTTGTCCTCACCTAAATCATCAGGAGGACCACTGTGATCATGGCCTTGTGTTTGGGAGAGCCCGCTGCTGCAGCGGGGATTGGCGATATAATCGGCGTGCTCCCGCTCCCGCTCGGACCGCTCTGCTGGGGGGGCTTGTGCGGCTGTGTTGCTACCGCTAGCTAGCTGGGGCTGCTCACTAGCTGTTGGCTCCTGCAGCTCCTTCTCCGCCGCGGGGATACGGTGGTTCTGATACGGCTCAGCTGTCGCTCGTGTAGCATTAGTTTGTGGCAGCGGGGGTCGGAAGAATTTTCTAATATCCATTTTTCCGTCTGCAGACTCTGCACATCTCCTCTGTCTCCTAGACGGCAGTGTACGTAAACAGCCGTCGGCGCGTCACTTGCGGCAGCACGCACGTGTCACGTGAAACAAGCCGACACGTATCTGCTGTAATTAATTGAATTATATTAAAATATTTTTAGTATTTTAAATTTGACTGATTTCTGTTAACTGAATATTAATTAATACAATGTGACACACAAAACAAATTATAACTCCACCCAAAAAAAATTCGGCAGGAAAAAAAAAATCATTACCCCTCTGACAGCCAATGGGGGGGCAGAGAGACACGGGCGGGGGGGCACTGCCCCCCTATTTGACCCCCTGACGCCGGGCCTGTTACACACACAGAAATTTAGAATTTTACAGAATTTGTTTTATAGTGAACAGACGTTTTTAACTTTAATAATTCCATGTGTGTGGTTCAGGGTTGGATCCAGTCCAGAGACTTTTCCTGGAGAAGATCAGAGAATACAACAACCTGCACAGGTAGACACACAAAATAAGTTTCCTATCATATCGTTTTATTATATTAAAAGGAGCTTGAGTGATTTGATCAGATCTGTCTAGGAGAGAGAAAATGTAGGATGTAGATGTCCTGCTTATTTAAAGGTTAATAAGTAATTGAACCACATTGTTAAAACCGTACATGAACAGCTATGAATCCTGTTGTCTCCTCTCAGGTCGAGTGGAGGACCAGTGGAGGAGGAGTCCGATTATGAGCGTCACCTGTCAGAGGAGACAGCAAAGCTCCAGAGACTTTATGGAGGAGGAGACCTGAGCAGCTTCCCTCAGTTCACCTTCACTGGTGAGAGACACAAGGAGGGAGAGAGTCAGTCCCTGTAGTGCTTTGTGAAATATTGATGTGTTTTTACCCTCAGGGCCACCGTAGTGTCAGGTCCTGGAAGGAAATGTCCCTTTCACTGCACAACACATACAGTATCAAACTAAAATAGGATAAAGTAATGTTCTTATTGTGTTGTTTTCTTTCTAGAGCCCGAATTGGACCAGGACCCAAAATGATTCCTGAATTTCTGCCTCCTGCTCTTCATCCTCCTCTGCCTCTGTGGAGGAACTGAGGAAATGGGAGAAGAGGAATTATGTGTTGTGGTGATCTGCTGGTTAAACAAAAGGGAAAAACAATGTATGGTGCAGCAATGATAGAAAGTATTTTATTTTATTAAAGCAAAAGTTTAAAAAGACTAAGTCTGTTTTTCTTTTAAAAGGTTGGGGATGTGTCACATGAGGTGACCTGAATTGGACTTTGACTTTCTACTACTTACAGCTGATGAAAGAGAGAGTTCTAACTGTCTGTTAGAGTTTTCATTAATATTTAAATGTAAATGTTAGTAATTGTAAACTGTGGTTGATCATCAGACTTTAGTATGACGTCGACCTTCTGTGACCTGAGCAATGATTTGTCTTGATCAGGGGTCAGCAACCTTTACTATCAAAAGATCCATTTCTCCTCTTCCCCAAAAAATGTCTGGAGCCGCAAAATATATTTTATAACACAGCTTATAAAGTTATAAGTATAAATTGTAATGTAATGTAATGTACTTAGTTATACTCAGTGTTGTGCCAGTTTACACTTAAAATGATCTAGTTTAAAGTTCTGTTAAAGTATGTTACATATGAATGTGAACTAGTTCACATTCATATGTAATATTTTTAAATTTTGAATTAAAGTATTGTTTACAGACTAAAGTAGTTCACTTTCATTTGTTTCATTTTATATTCATGGGGATGATTTAGGAGACGAACCGACGATCATGTGTTTAATTATTAATCGATGGTATAAATTTCTTAATGTTTATAAGCTTCGCCCCGAGGTGGAGTGATCTGTCTGAAAGAGGGTGCAGCCAGAGGGTCAAAGTACAGAACCACACAACACAGTGTGAGTCGGTGAGTTGATGAATAAATGCAGCAGCTGCTCCAGGAAAGCTGAAGTGTGTTTGTTAGGTTCAAATCAACCTGATATCTGAAACATGTCCTGGATGTGTTGACCTCGAGGTCAAGCTCCTCTTTATTTACACCGTGTTCTCTCACTTCTCTCGTCCACTGTGATCGTGTCGGGATCAGTCGCTGGAGAAGCTTTTGACTCGTTTACTGTTCGTTTGTCTTTATGACTTTAGCTTCGGTTATTAGGAGTTCACCAGGTTTCAGGCCTGTTCTTCAGTAACAGACACAGAGGAGTGGAGACCCGGTTGTTCGGTGAGTAGACTCTTGTTTTCTTAACGCTACGTCACTTTCGGTTTGCATCACACAATGTTCACAGTGGAACTTAGAGTCTGTGAGTCTACAGTCTGAACTCTGCAGAGTCTGAACCTCAGCTGCTCTGACTCGGTATCATGAGTCCAACCAGCTGTTAACTCGTCTCTTCTTCCATTGATCCACATTCAGTTCTCACACAATGAAAGACAGATGTCTGTGTTCAAGTCTCTGGTTGTGTGGATCCTCATCATGTGGACTTTCACCACAGCAGGTACGTGAAGTCTGATCTTTCTATATAGAGTTTGTGACAGTGTAGAGGTTGGAAAAATTCACACTTATGCAACATTAATGAAAAACATTTGTTGAAGAAAAACATTAACGATGAAGATAATAAAAGTAGAAAAACGCAAACTACTGAAAATTTATAAAGATGTGTATGTGAGTAGCATATGTGTGTGTGTGTGTGTGTCAATGTGAGTGTGTGAGCTTTCAAAATGGCGGCTGGCCACTATAAAGATAACAGATCCCCCTGGAGGCGGGAGTCAGAGAGATGTGTGGGTAGATGCGTGTGTGTGTGTGTTGGTGCCAGGTTAGAGGAAGTAGCTCGTTGCATGCAGAGAAAGACTGGGAAGAGCATAACATAACTAACATAACTTTCAAATAACTTATAACCAAAATATCACAGCAACACAAATCAAACTTATAAACATCACCCGGAATCGAATAAACAGTCTTTGCTTTGCCTAGTATAATTATTAAGCCCAGCTTTTTTTCAGCTGGAACAGGGGCCTTAGTCCAGGTGGAGGGAATTATGAACAATTACAAATACCAGTCAATTTTGGCACAAAACCTTCAGGCTTCTGTTAGAAAGCTGAAGAGGAATTTCACCTTTCAGCACGACAACGACCCAAAGCAAACATCCAAATCAACGAAAGTATGGCTTCACCAGAAGAAGATTCAAGTTTTGGAATGGCCCAGCCAGACCGCAGACTTGAATCCACTTGAACAACTGTAGGGTGATCTGCAGAGGGCTGTGCACAGGAGACGCCCTCGCAGTCTGACAGATTTGGAGCCTTTTGCAAAGAAGAGTGGGCAAATATTACCAAGTCAAGAAGTTCCATGCTAATAGACTCCTACCCAAAAGACTGAGCACTGTAATAAAAATAAAAGGTGATTCAACAAAGCACACTTAGGCAACCAGGTTATTTTAAGTTTTAAATTTTTCCCCCTAAATGATTTGTTTGTTTTTCACTTGAATTGTTCATGTTAGGTCACATTAAAGGTGGAAAAAGTTCAGACATGATTTACCTTTGACACTATAATAATAATATATGCAGAACAAAAATAAAAACGAAGATGTCTAATGAGTTTAAACGTTTTTTTAAACCACACAAATCAAGTTAATGGATTTTATTTTCTCAAAGAGTCACGAGACCTACGAGTCTGAAATAAAGTTAAATAAAGTTAAATAAAGTTCAACTGAATTGACCTCTGGCTCTTGAGAGCTGGTCATCATATATTTCATCGCCCTTGCCAAAGAGGTCACAGTAAAATAAGAACAATGTGGACTTGAACCAGGAGACATGTTGTTTATGTTCCACATCAAGTCAAAGCTCAATCAAAACAACAACCACTTCCGTTGGTGACCCTTCACAGTAAAGGTCCCATACGGTACACTGCTTAGGATGACAGGAAACCCAAATTCACTGACCAAACCTTCACAATAAGGCAACTAAATAAATTAGCTTACATTCACACTGGGTGATGATCAACCGGTTCTGCAGCTGAGCTGCGATTATACCAGAGGTTTATACAGAGGGTTTCTTTTGAAAGTGGGTGTGCGCGTGTGTTATTCTGTGTACACACACACATGCACGCACGCACGCACGCACGCACGCACGCACACACACACAGGATTAAAAAAAAATAATTCAGATTTTGCTGAATCTCAGAGTAAATTTTCAAAATGAACATTTCTGTGATCAACACACAGTTTTTCCAACTCTGAGTGAATCTGAGCCTCTTTTAGTTCATATCTTTGGTTTGACAGTAAATGTAAGTTACACATTCGACTGCCTTGTGTGACAGGAGGTTGTTTTTGTGAAAGCAGCTCAGATAAATCTACTGTATGTTAACTGTCAACAGCCAAACAGACAGACAGTTCCATCAGGAGATTTACATTCACAATCCGTCTGTGAGCAAATGCTCTAACTGCACTTTGAAAAAAGCTTCTATTCACCACAGTTGATCCTGAACTGGTTGTTTTTTTACCCGGTGTCTCACAGATGATGAGGTCTCCTGCGTTTTAGAGGAGAGCTGCATCTTACCCTGCAGTTTTCAACCTGGTACAGACCCAGAAATTTACTGGATGCATGTGAAACAAGGAAACACTCGTGTCCACTCCTACTACAGTGACAGAGACCAGTTTGAACGCCAGGGCGAGCGCTTCAAAGGCCGGACATCGCTGTTCACAGATCAGATCTCCAGTGGAAATGCCTCGATGAGGCTGACGGGGCTGCAGCTTCAGGACCAGGGCAGATACGAGTGTTACACCAACACCATCACTGGAGCCGGCAAGTCGTCATTTATCAACCTGAGAGAAGCTGGTAAAGAAACTCAGTGAAAACAGAACACAAATACTAGAAATGATATTTGTCTCTTATTGCTGTTACCTTGTTTAACACGTGTACTGTTGGGTTGAGTTGAAGCTGATACTTAACCATTGGACGTCTCGTTGCTTGCCGGCATCATTACCTCTTTGAAAAATGTTAGTCATTAAAGTGCAATGAATCCTGGGACAGGTTGGACGGGGACGGATCCACTCTTTGGAGCTCGGTCTTCAAATGCAGCCCCTGATTTGAGAGACAGCTAATCAGAGGTGTCAAAAGTATTCCCATTCATTACTCAAGTAGAAGTATAGATACTAGGGTTTAAGAATACTTTTTTAGAAGTTGAAGTATCAACTCAAGCTTTTTACTTAAGTAAAAGTGTAAAAGTACTGGTTTCAAAACTTCTTAAAGTATAAAAGCAAAAGTAATGTAAGGGGAATTTTTGTATGTAAATACATTAAAGTACCATATATGTACTACTGAGCATTAACATGCGTTTCATGGAGCGGAAGACATAATAACTAGTTGCCAATAAGTATTTTAATAGTGCAAAAATCAAATTTCAGTGGAATGTTATCAATAACCTTTATTGGAAGAGACCTTTAGACCTTTGGACTAAATCCTGTATGTACAACAACACTACCGATAGGCTTTGTTCAGCCGCAAAAGCAGCAGGTTCTCAAAGTTATTTAAGCCTATGCATGCTCTACCTGGTCTGAAGATGAGCCCTGCAACACTAAACAGTCTTTCACAGGCTGCTGAGGCCCTGCCCTTTGTACACACCGCCCGTCGCTACTACCGATTGGATGGTTTAGTGAGGTCCTCGGATCGGCCCCGCCGGAGTCGTTAACGGCCCTGGCGGAGCGCCGAGAAGACGATCAAACTTGACTAGTATCTAGAGGAAGTAAAAGTCGTAACAAGGTTTCCGTAGGTGAACCTGCGGAAGGATCATTACCGGTAGGGGAGAGCAGGGTAATGTGGGACATCGGGTAATGTGGTACACCCCCTCTATCTAGACAACAGAACACATTTGGGGTCATTTGACCATTATGTTTTCAAGCCCCTCCCTTTCCCCCCTTGCTATGAAGGAGAAGTTGGTGCTGGTGCTGTGGAAAGTATGTTTTTTCACAAAAATTTGTTTTTTGCATGTAAAAGTTAATTTTCTTGCTTTGAACTTAATCAACTGTTGTGTCAAAACAAATTGAATCAGGTAGAAAAACTTATATCATACATGTTGGTGAACTTCCAACATATAAGACCATGTGATTGATGCTAGCTGAAGATTAGCCTGAATTGCTAAGAGATGTTGTTTTTTCTAAAACGGTGGCTTCGGGGTAAAGTGAGACATGAAGCACAATTTAAGTTTAATCTTAAACATATTTTAGTTTTATATTACATTATATATGTTTTATTTGTAATGTCATAAACATAGTAGAAAAGCCATCATGCCAAGAAACTACACCAGGAAGACAACCTGGGGCCAAACACCCCTCACAGAGATGGAGAGTGCAGCCGCTGAGGTCATGCAAGAAAAGAAGTCCTTAAGAAAAGCTGGAAGGGATAGAAATATTGATAAGACAACCCTCAAAAGATTCATAAAGAAAAGAGAGAAAGGGAAAGTATAATCAGTAGCCTGGGGTGCAGTAGCTGAGGTAAAGAGAATATTCACAGATGAGATGGAGGAGGAGCCAAACACTTGAAACAATTAGCTGACCAGTTCCATGGCCTTGCTCCAGTTAAGTGACGTGAACTGGCATTTGAATACGCAGAGAAAAACAATATCCCTGTCCCTGCCAATTTGACAGAGAAACAATGTGCAGGTAAGCTAGGGTGTGCAAGAGATCACATGAATCATAATAATCATAAATGTGCTTAATTGACCAATCCCCATGATTCTGTAACTAGTCCGATATTAGTGGTTGTCAATCTAGCTGTCTGGATTTTAACTATTACAACATGTGTTGTTATGGTACTTTTAAAGTGGAAAAAGTAAGTGGACCACTTTATACCATAGCTTGGGTGAAGTGGGACACAAGACCACTTTTTTAAAAACAATCATATTTTCACTGTCCTTTGTCCTGAAGACATTCTGATCATTTCCATTGCTAGAAAACATCCTGAATTAATGGGAAATGTGTTAATTTTACTGATATATAATTTTAGCTCCTCTAGAGGGGAGCAAATGTAAGAAATGTCCCACATTACCCCGCTCTCCCCTACAGCCTGATTCGACTGCATGGCCCCCAAAACCCCCCCACAGGTGCTTAGGGTCTCGCACTGCACCCCAGGGCCAGCGTGTCTCCCGAGGCCGGGGTTGTGTTGGTGTGGCATGCGAGTGCTCTCCCACCTACCCCCCCACTCCTTCTATTATTCTGTCTCCTCCACTTCGTCTGAGCACTGTCCACGACCGTGCGGTGCCTGCTCCGATGGCCGACGGACCTGACAGCGAGGATCGTCAGCGGAGGTGGGAGGATGACGGATGCTGAGAGGACGGTGCCGCACGCCGCAGCTCTGGCTTTGCTCTCCTCTTTTTCGGAACCCTCCAGTGCGGTTGTGTGGCGGCCCCTCGGCCTGGCCGTCATCCCGCGCGTGCGGCGGGCACCCAACTCAAACTTTACAAAAAAAAAAAATGTTGTGTGTGTTTTTGAACGATGACAAACCTGAATGAAAACAGGCCAAAATGAAAAAGTAGTAACGATGCTATTTTTAAAATGTAAGGAGTAGACAGTACAGATATTTGCGTGAAAATGTAAGAAGTAGAAGTAAAAAGTCGTCTGAAAAATAATACTCCAGTAAAGTATAGATACCGAAAAATTCTACTTAAGTATGGTAACGAAGTATTCGTACTTCGTTACTTGAAACCTCTGCAGCTAATGTCAGCAGCACCACATATTGGCTCATATTTAAAGTGTTAAATAATAAGCACAATATGTCAAATTAATGTAGAGCTCCACAGTGCATGAGGCAAAGATGATCAATGAGTTATAAAAGAGAAATGTTGTCTTGCAGCTCCGGTGCGTCACGTGGACATTGAGCAGGTGGAGGACAGCTTCACCTGCCGCTCAGAGGGGATCTACCCCGAGCCGCAGCTCACCTGGTCCACCAGGCCTCCGTCCACCTTGACCCTTCAGAACCAAACCACAGTGAAGGAGACGGAGCAGCAGCTCTATGAGATCAACAGCACACTGATACTGTCAGACAGAGACACTGTTCTGATCTGCAGCATCAGCACTCGCCATGGCAGGAGGAGCGTGGTGTGGTATCAACCCAGTACGTTGAATCTGCTCTATGGAACTGAACCTTTGCTTGTTTCACCGACTGCTGCATATTTATATCTGCTCCTACAGATAACTTACATTTTATGTAAATGCTGATTCTCAATCTTTACTTTGTTTGTTTCTTTGTCTGCTGAACAGATTTCCACTAAACTAGTTGTGAGGATGGAACGTGGGCCACAGGTCACTCAGTAGAGCTCAGACCTCCACATGGCCATACAGTCTCCTTATGAAACCACATTGAAATTCACCAGGCCCAAGATCTGTACCAAATTTCACACACTCATAAATATCAGTCCTCTAAATTTGTCAGATTGTTTCTTCATCTTCATCAGTTATTCACAGGGAAATCAATGAACATGTTGAAAAACGTCCTCTCTCACAATGTTAATGTGAAAAAACAAAAAATCCTGGATCCACACAAACATGTGATGAGTTGTTCTCTGAGTCTGACCCATAACACACCTTCCTGCCAAGTTTCATGGACATCTGTCCAGTAGTTGTTGTGTAATGTTGCTTGAAGCCCAACAAACAAATGGAACGTTGAACAGATCCATTAGTTTTCTTTCTTTAACATTGGACCTTTCTGGACATTTTCCCTGAGAGGACGGATGTGTGTGAAATGTGGTGCAGCTTGAATTGACTGTTGGGCCTTGGAGGAGATATCAGCTCCACTGAGTGACCTTCTAGTTCAGTTCATCATTCCAAGGCCACACCCTCCTCCACATGAATCATTCTGATGATAGAAAATGTTCAGAAAGTCTCATCAGAGCCTGAAACCACATTCTGACAACGATGATATTATTTGATCCCTTTTCTTTTCAGCTCCTGTCCGTGTGTCACCGTTTAAAACAACAACAACAATCCACTGCACTGCTCCAAACACCAAACCCCCGACACACTGGGTGTGGAAATTCAACCACAGGCAGATCATTGTGAACCAGACCGGGGTCGACGGCCTCCACAGCGTCTCAGAGCAGTGGAGGCAGCAGGTGGAGGATGTGTCAGCATCAGGCAGCCTCACGCTGCACCACTTATCTTCAGATCACCAGGGAACGTTCACCTGTGAACTCAGTAGTGAAGAGGAGACGCATTTCATCAACAGCTACGTGACAATAGAGAAAGGTAAGATCCCATGAGATGAGAACTGATTGATGAAATCCTCAGAGCGACTGTCAGACCTGAGGCTCGTGCAGTGAGTCCTGGTTCCTCCTGGTGGAGCAGATCCCCCAGAGCTCCGTCCTCCAGCTCATCAGGAGCATCATGTCCACATGTTGTCAGGAGAACAGGAACGAGGAGGCCACACACACACACACACACACACACACACACACACACTACACTTTACACTGAAGACACATCACTGCACTTTGTTGATGCTACTTTGTTGAATTACATGTTTTTCATTTTTAGCTGCAGCAGTTGTGGTCGGAGTCCTCGTTGTGTGTGTAGCATCAGGAGCTGGAGCAGGAATCTTCTACTTTAGAAGACGAAAGGTAAATATTAATACTTACAATCATTCTGCTGTTCATTTATTATGTGATGTTTCTTCTAATGATTATTTCTTTTGAACTCAGAGAAAACAGATCATCCTCCATCAGACGCTTCAGATGAAACATTTAAAGTAAGTTTACTGTTTATTCTGAACTGAGAATTACAATATTCTGCTCTAAAGAATAACCCTGTTGTCATGGAGATGCTGTAAACTACTTTATTCTTGTCACGTTGCTCTAACAGCTTCATCTCAGCTGCATCAGCTGACACATCCTAAAGCTTCAGTTTCTGAGAGTTCGTTCAAAAACCATATCGATATTAGAGTAAAAAAAAATCTGATACCGATATAACGGCCAATTAAATTTATGAAAAAGATTTGACAATGATTCCTATGATGTCGTTATCAAACTTTACAGCAAAGAAATGTAACTGAGAATTGATATTTTACAGTTTAAACATGAACTGTATTATTAATGAAAAAAATACAAAGAACTTTAATTAAAATGGCTGCAACTGGCTGAATAATCAAGTGGTGATTGAAACTTGCATCCAAACTACTTGAGGCCTCCTGAGGTCACCTGTCTCACTCCTACAGACAAAGAGGTCAGTCCTTATCACACACAATGGAAGTGAGTGACTGACAGCTGGAGAACTTATGTTCAATATGTACTTATATAGAAGGTAATATTCATATTTATGACCATATTCAAGTCAAAGCCATTTGGTCAACATTGTGCTGCAGTAGCAGAACTCTGCAGAACATTGTTGAACTGAGAAGATAAAGATTGAACATATGCTGTAAATATGAATTAATATTAATGTGAATATTGTGTATTGAACAGATAAAGTTGCACAACTGCATTTCTTTGTGTATATTTATGCTCGTGCATTCAGCCTTTAATAGAATTTACAAAATTCATAAATACGAGTGTGACCCTCCTATGTTGGTTTTTGGAAAATGTGTGTGTGTGTATGTGTGTGTGTGTGTGTGTGTGTGTGTGGTCCCTCAAGGTTCCTAACATAATTCACAATAATATGAGGTCACTTTGACCTTTGACCTTTGACCACTGAAATCGAATCAGTTTCTTTGAGTCAAAATGTGAAGAAATCCCCTAAAGACAATCTTGATACTTCAAAATGCCATGAACATGTTGTGTGACCTTGACCTTTGACCTTTGACCACCTGATCTAATGAGTTCATCTTTTAGTCTGAATGAACGCTTGAACCAAATCTGAAGGATTCTCTTGAGGAGTTTTTAACATGTTCATGAGGCAAAGAGGGGATTTACCAGGGTGAGGGTCACATGATCACGTTTTGTATGACTGTTGTGTTTTCTGATTTTATTTTAACAGATATTTTCTTTATTTACAGATACAGATATGGTGAACTCCCAAAGACTCAGTGTAAAGTTGTGGCCTCTGTCCTGAAGTCAGACCGCTCACTTCTGAGAGAACTGGATCTGAGTGACAACAAGCTGCAGGATTCAGAAGTGAAGCTGCTGTGTTCTGGACTGAAGAGTCCAAACTGTCGACTGGAGACTCTGAGGTCCTTAAATCCTTCTTCACTTTTCAGACTTTCTTTCTTATTGGGTCATTATTTATTTAAATTGTCTCAGTTCTTCTCTGCTCACTGTCCCTCAGTCATCTGTCACTCACCCAGCCTGTCAGTCACGTCCACTTCATCAACTCCATTCACCTGCACTCACCTGCTCCTGATCACTAAGAAAGTGTCAGTAAATAAGATGTGGATTGAGGCCGAGCACTTGTCCTCCTCAGGTTTTCAAAATAAGACACATTCTTATTGAAACACGTTGGACAGTTGATAAGTATAGAAACAAACAGGAAGTGACTGTCAGGAGCCATCCCTACTTTAAACAGTGTTTAATTACACAAACCTGCTCAGTGACCAACACACAGAGAAGAAGCTGTTGAATGAAACAATGGTCCAACATGTCTGATCTGATATTTATCTTCAGGTCACAGACTGGACTGAGGTCAGCAGCATGTTGAGAGTCTGTGTTGACATGATGACGATCCACAACAACAGGAGTACACATTCAAACATTCATATTTCTTTATCCAGGTTGATTCTCTGCAGTCTGTCAGAGATCAGCTGTTCTTCTCTGGCTTCAGCTCTGAGGTCAAACCCCTCTCATCTGAGAGAACTGGATCTGAGTCAAAACAGGCTGCAGGACTCAGGAGTGGAGGAGCTGTGTGGTTTTCTACAGAGTCCAACCTGTCGACTGGAGACTCTGAGGTCAGACATCATGTTTTAATGTTAAAGGTTCAGTCTAAATATGATGTATATATTTAAATATAAAGTTTTTAATTCTAAATTCTGTAAATATAAAGTATGTAACTATACAATATGTAAATATAAAGTATGTTAATATAAAGTATTTAAATATAAAGTATGTTAATATAAAGTATATAAATATAAAGTATGTTAATATAAAGTATTTAAATATACAGTATTTAAATATAAATGGCTCATTCTAAGTAAAGAAAACAACAGTTGGTACAATTCAGATGAAACTCGTGAAAACATCTCTAAGATTCTTTTCTATTCAGTTTCTAACAATGGATCCTTTCACCTGAATCTTTCACACTGGAGATTTAAGGTCAAAGGTCAGAACATGTGTTCCTAACAGTGAACACTGATACTGAGCTGAGAGATGTTTGTAGAATGAGCGCTGAGGACCGAGTCAGGCTCAATGTGACTGAAGTTTTACTGACAGAGAAACAATCAAATGCTGGACAATGTGTACATGTAATGTTTCTGTGGAGACTGACCAGGACTTGTCCCGGTGGTCCTGTGGACTGACCACATGACAGCGTGCTGCGTTGGTGTTCTGGGACTGGGATCAGGGTCCAGAGTCCAAGTTGATTATATTTGATTCCTTTTATTTTAGGACCAAGTTCTTCAGCCCTGTTTCTTTTACTTTGGGTTCATTTCCAACATGAAACCCTTCCTCTGGTTTCAGGACTTACACGGGGTCGTCCATGCCTTTATCTTTTCACCACTAGATCTCTGTCCCGCCCTGTACACACGTGTTCCTCAGGCTCCCTGCACCACTTTAATCTGGTCCAACTGCTGCTCAGATCATCGCCACTTCAAGAAAACATGATCATAGAACTGCTCGCCCTTTCACACATCAACTGTGTGTAACCCCAATGGGCAATAGAATATATTCAGATGTGGGCTAGTTACCAGGTTCGTACGGAGGGAAGAATAAAAGGACACACACAATGATCAACTGGAGCCACTGATTACGTTTAGATGAATTGTATTGGCTTTTAGAAAAATAATAAAATAGATTCAAGTGCAATCAGTAATATTCAATTTTCAATAATAATCAATATCCAGTAACATTAGAACAATTCAAAACAATTTCTTTTAAACACCAATAAATGGCTGCGGAATGTCCATAAGGAAAAATAAAATAAAAACAAAATAAAATCCTTGCAAGTGTTCTTTGGTTCAATGTACTTCAAGTCAAAATGTCAGGTCGTAAGTCAAAAAGTTAGTCAATGGTCACGTGTGCGCTTCAGAACGTGTTCACCTGATGGGAGGTGATGCTTCTCATACAGGTCATCCGATCCACTCCTTGGGATAAGGAGGTGTTTTCATCACTAGCTCGCCACCCCTTCGTCAAGGGGAATTCGATCCAATCTCTCAACGGTTTCAAGGGATTCCAAAAAACCTAGCCAAGACTCCGCCGAAAATAATAAAACTCCCGACGCTCATCAATTCGGTCTCACTTCGGTTCCGTTTCCTTCAACTTCCACTTCCACTGCTTTATATAGTTTTATAAACACGGTTTCTACAGTTATACTAGTTTTACGACTTCTACTAGTTTTCTCTGCTTGTCTCTCGTCTGCTCGTGTGTGGCTGCGCATCGACGACAGCTACGTGAAAAGGCGGGGCTTACTTCCCTCTACCCAATCGTAGGTCTGCATCCTTAGATACAGCCAATTAGACTCCAGTATACTCAATCACTAATGGACAGCTTAATTAACCAACAGGTAAACGATATGTGAATGCAGGGAATGGTACAGAAAGGGGAAATCGAGAAATAAGTATATATTATATGGAAATAAAATAATGATAGTAAATGATAATAAATAATAATTATAATAAACAGGGCCCAATTGTCTACAAGGTTACATCTGGAACATGTTCTGACAAGTGGGTCGGACATTTTCTGGAGCTGAAGCAGCAGCAGGAGATTGTCCGGGTCCGACTCGTTCACAGCAACAGGAACATGTGGGAACATTCAGATGAGGGGCGGAGCCAAAACACATATCTCCATGATAACCAGTTGACTCTGAGGTCCTTAAATCCTTCTTCACTTTTCAGACTCTTTCTCATTGGGTCATTATTTATTTAAATTGTCTCAGTTCTGCTCTGCTCACTGTCCCTCAGTCATCTGTCACTCACCCAGCCTGTCAGTCACGTCCACCTCATCAACTCCATTCACCTGCACTCACCTGCTCCTGATCACTAAGAAAGTGTCAGTAAATAACATGTGGACTGAGGCCGAGCACTCGTCCTCCTCAGGTTTTCAAAATAAGACACATTCTTATTGAAACACGTTGGACAGTTGATAAGTATAGAAACAAACAGGAAGTGACTGTCAGTAGCCATCCCTACTTTAAACAGTGTTTAATTACACAAACCTGCTCAGTGACCAACACACAGAGAAGAAGCTGATGAATGAAACAATGGTCCAACATGTCTGATCTGATATTTATCTTCAGGTCACAGACTGAACTGAGGTCAGCAGCATTTTGAGAGTCTGTGTTGACATGATGATGATCCACAACAACAGGAGGACACATTCAAATATTCATATTTCTTTATCCAGGTTGTGGGACTGTAGTCTGTCAGAGATCAGCTGTTCTTCTCTGGCTTCAGCTCTGAGGTCAAACCCCTCTCATCTAAGAGAATTGAATCTGAGTGACAACTACAAGCTGCAGGACTCAGCAGTGGAGGAGCTGTGTGGTTTTCTACAGAGTCCAACCTGTCGACTGGAGAATCTGAGGTCAGACATCATGTTTTAATGTTAAAGGTTCCGTCTAAATATAATGTATATACTTAAATACAAAGTATTTTATTCTAAAGTCTGTAAATATAAAGTAGTTAAATATATAGTATTTATTTATAAAGTATGTAAGTATACAATATGTAAATATAAAGTATGTCAATATAAAGTATTTAAGTATACAATCCGTAAATATAAAGTATGTCAATATAAAGTATTTAAATATAAAGTATTTGAATATAAATGGCTCATTCTAAAGTAAAGTAAACAACAGTTGGTACAATTCAGATGAAACTCGTGAAAACATGTCTAGGATTCTTTTCTCTTCAGTTTCTAACAATGGATCCTTTCACCTGAATCTTCCACACTGGACCTTTAAGGTCAAAGGTCAGAACATGTGTCCCTAACAGTGAAAACTGATACTGAGCTGAGAGATGTTTGTAGAATGAGAGCTGAGGACCGAGTCAGGCTCAATGTGACTGAAGTTTTACTGACAGAGAAACAATCCAATGCTGGACAATGTGTTCATGTAATGTTTCTGTGGAAGCTAACCAGGATTTGTCCCGGTGGTCCTGTGGACTGACCACATGACAGCGTGCTGCGTTGGTGTTCTGGGACTGGGCTCAGGGTCCAGAGTCCAAGTTGATTATATTTGATTCTTTTTATTTTTAGGACCATGTTCTTCAGCCCTGTTTCTTCCACTTTGGGTTCATTTCCAACATGAAACCCTTCCTCTGGTTTCAGGACTTACACGGGGTCGTCCATGCCTTTATCTTTTCACCACTAGATCTCTGTCCCGCCCTGTACACACGTGTTCCTCAGGCTCCCTGCACCACTTTCAACTGGTCCAACTGCTGCTCAGATCATCACCACTTCAAGAAAACATGATCATAGAACTGCTCGCCCTTTCACACATCAACTGTGGAACATGTTCTGACAAGTGGGTCGGACATGTTCTGGAGCTGAAGCAGCAGCAGGAGATTGTCCGGGTCCGACTCGTTCACAGCAAAAGGAACATGTGGGAACATTCAGAAGAGGGGCGGAGCCAAAACACATATCTCCATGATAACCAGTTGACTCTGAGGTCCTTAAATCCTTCTTCACTTTTCAGACTCTTTCTTATTGGGTCATTATTTATTTAAATTGTCTCAGTTCTGCTCTGCTCACTGTCCCTCAGTCATCTGTCACTCACCCAGCCTGTCAGTCACGTCCACCTCATCAACTCCATTCACCTGCACTCACCTGCTCCTGATCACTAAGAAAGTGTCAGTAAATAACATGTGGACTGAGGCCGAGCACTCGTCCTCCTCAGGTTTTCAAAATAAGACACATTCTTATTGAAACACGTTGGACAGTTGATAAGTATAGAAACAAACAGGAAGTGACTGTCAGGAGCCATCCCTACTTTAAACAGTGTTTAATTACACAAACCTGCTCAGTGACCAAATACACAGAGAAGAAGCTGATGAATGAAACAATGGTCCAACATGTCTGATCTGATATTTATCTTCAGGTCACAAACTGAACTGAGGTCAGCAGCATGTTGAGAGTCTGTGTTGACATGATGACGATCCACAACAACAGGAGGACACATTCTAATATTCTTATTTCTTTATCCAGGTTGTGGGACTGCAGTCTGTCAGAGATCAGCTGTTCTTCTCTGGCTTCAGCTCTGAGGTCAAACCCCTCTCATCTGAGAGTACTGGTTCTGAGTGGAAACGGCCTGCAGGACTCAGCAGTGGAGGAGCTGTGTGGTTTTCTACAGAGTCCAACCTGTGGACTGGAGACTCTGAGGTCAGACATCATGTTTTAATGTTAAAGGTTCAGTCTAAATACAATGTATATACTTAAACATAAAGTATTTTAGTCTAAAGTCTGTAAATATAAAGTAGTTAAATATATAGTATTTATTTATAAAGTATGTAAGTATACAATATGTAAATATAAAGTATGTCAATATAAAGTATTTAAATATAAAGTATATAAATGGCTCATTCTAAAGTACAGAAAACAACAGTTGGTACAATTCAGATGAAACTAGTGAAAACATCTCTAGGATTCTTTTCTCTTTAGTTTTTAACAATGGATCCTTTCACCTGAATCTTCCACACTGGAGCTTTAAGGTCAAAGGTCAGAACATGTGTCCCTAACAGTGAACACTGACACTGAGCTGAGAGATGTTTGTAGAATGAGAGCTGAGGACCGAGTCAGGCTCAATGTGACTGAAGTTTTATTGACAGAGAAACAATCCAATGCTGGACAATGTGTACATATAATGTTTCTGTAGAAGCTAACCAGGACTTGTCCCGGTGGTCCTGTGGACTGACCACATGACAGCGTGCTGCGTTGGTGTTCTGGGACTGGGCTCAGGGTCCAGAGTCCAAGTTGATTATATTAGATTCCTTTTATTTTTAGGACCATGTTCTTCAGCCCTGTTTCTTCCACTTTGGGTTCATTTCCAACATGAAACCCTTCCTCTGGTTTCAGGACTTACACGGGGTCGTCCATGCCTTTATCTTTTCACCACTAGATCTCTGTCCCGCCCTGTACACACGTGTTCCTCAGGCTCCCTGCACCACTTTCAACTGGTCAAACTGCTGCTCAGATCATCTCCACTTGAAGAAAACATGATCATAGAACTGCTCGCCCTTTCACACATCAACTGTGGAACATGTTCTGACAAGTGGGTCGGACATGTTCTGGAGCTGAAGCAGCAGCAGGAGATTGTCCGGGTCCGACTCGTTCACAGCAACAGGAACATGTGGGAACATTCAGACGAGGGGCGGAGCCAAAACACATATCTCCATGATAACCATGGTTAGGTTAAGTTATGTTAAGTTACAGGTTCACTGTGAAGGAGTTAGTGACGTCTCCAGGTGTCGTACATGTGAACGTAGTCCACTTGTTCACGTGACTCCTGAACATGTCCAGCAAGATATTTAGAGACATCTAGTGGTGAAGTTACATATTACAAACAACTGAACCCCGAGGACACGAGGACTTTCAAGCTGTTTTCAGTCATGAACTCTGTAAAATAGTGTCTGGACATTTTCTGGAGTTTGACTTTCACATATGAAGAACAGGTGGAGCAGCAGGAGGCCGGACATGACTTATAAATCCTGCTGTGGAAAGATCAGTGTTGTTGTTTACAGCTCATCCACACCGGCGTCGCCCCTCATCACCAAAAGCTCTGGAATCTCCTCGTGTTTCCAAGTTGATGTCTTCGTCTTCTACGTGTACAGCTCCTCTTCTTCATCCAGAGATATTTGTGTTCTTCCAGTTTCACGTCCGTCACGTGTTAGAAACCTCATCAACACGTCCACTCGCTCTCTGTGAATCCTCTGGACATTCACCTGCTCTATTCTCACATGGACTCACTCAGAAACTTTATTAGGAGGCTGCAGGAAAAGTTCCAGAAAATGTCCAGAACAACTTGACTCAGACTTCAGGTCTGAAAACAGAGACAGTGATGTTTAGTCAAAGTTCTTTATTTTCACACATGAACTGAGTTTAATTTACAGTTAAGTTTTATTCTTTATCCAGGTTGAAGAGCTGCAGTCTGTCAGAGATCAGCTGTTCTTCTCTGGCTTCAGCTCTGAGGTCAAACCCCTCTCATCTGAGAGAACTGGATCTGAGCTTCAACAACCTGCAGGACTCATCAGTGGAGGAGCTGTGTGGTTTTCTACAGAGTTCAACCTGTCGACTGGAGACTCTGAAGTCAGTTCACACTGATTCACTTTTTTAGATATAATATATCTATAAAACAGCCTTTATACACAATTTCTTATTTAATTCTAATTTA